>NC_035444.2:107608328-107981005 GCF_002127325.2 Helianthus annuus | reverse complement strand
GCCTTTTAGCATAACTCTCATTCTAGGCCTCGGATTGACGTGAAACTTTAAGGACATGCTTATAATTTAACAAGCAAGGTTTTGGTCCGTTCACGTGTCCGAAACACTCGTTTTAATTTTAAAAGGCCGTTACGGTCAACTTTTAGGCGAATGACGGAATTGCGCAAAAGACTCGGATAACTCATGAACCGACCACAGAGGTTTATACCAACATGTGACCTGGTCCTAAGAGAGTCTTAAGGTATATTTATACCTCACTAAAACGGGTCAGAACTGAAGTCAAAGCAAAAGTCAAACTTTTGCGACTTTCGGCTCCGAACCGGTTCAATATAGTAAATGATCTATTCAAACGAGCGCAAACATGTTTATATACTTATTATCATGTTTTATGTTTGTCAAAACAGGTTCCATAACATATATATCACAGATTATGCTTAAATTGCTAAAATAGCTTTCTGTTGACTTTTTAACCGCACGTTTGACTCGATAATTGACATAGTTAGAGTGGTGATCAGGGGGAACCATTTTAGAGGTTTAATACCCACATAAATACCAACTCATAACCATTTTTGATTCGTCATAAGACTGAACCATTTGCAAGATATTGCAATGACAACCGTTAGTTACGACGGTTGCGTTTATGAGCTATAACTATGGAAATGCAAGACCAAATTGATTGTGAACGACTTACAGAAGTGTGTTCTTGATTATAGAACAGAAGAGAATGCTAGGGAGCTCTTGAAATGATCAGTTGTAAGTGTTTTGTGTTGTGTGATTTGTTATGCACAAGGTGTGGCTATTTATAGCCAAAGGAAGCAACTTATGATCATTACAAGCACTACAATCAGTCCAGAGCTGATGGGTAGATGTCCCCTAAGTGTATGGGTTGAGCATAGGGTGCCCATGCCCCATAATTATGTGCATGATCGTTCACAAGCTCCAAAAGTCAAGAAACTACAACTTTCTGCATCTGGGCGTCGTACGCGACCCGCATGGACATTCCATGCAACTCTTACGCGGGTCGCCTGGAATCAGAAAATCAGACGCGTAATAGAGGAGGCTCGCGGCCCGCCTCAACTTATGTTTAAACCTTACGCGGGTCGCGTGAGGTTATATTTTCTGAATTTTTCAAATCTTTTACAATGATTACAGAATCGGACCATTAATAACGAAATCTTTCGTAATGATTTGCCTGACCTTTCGGATTTGAAGGGGTAACTTTGCGGTTTGGCCCTCGGTTATTTACCGATAGGGGCCTCATGTTAATTACCCGCATTATTAAGTCCCCGGTTTATTTATTAATTGTTCAGAAAGCCTTAGCTTTCATTATTGACGCTTTTAACCTTTCTTTTACGAATTCGATCGTAACTTTCTCGTTTCATATCGAAACTTCGCGGAATTTATATATATTATTTTAGTGAGTGTATAATACTGTTACAAAGTCTTGGGAACGTTAAAGGGTCACTCAGAGGTATTATTAAACATGTTGACACAGTTAACCCCTGTAGTTTGTAATCTCTCACTTTCTTCCGCGTTTTGTTTTTGTACGATCTATAATTTATTCGTTTGAAGGTTTAAGCATTATTTAGGGATACTATACAGTATATTCACCCTTGTTGACATTTATAACCCTCGAATTTATATACTTTCAAGGTTTGTCAAAATTAGTCCTTTATTTATTATGGATGCCACGTGTAAACAAATGACACGTGTTAACACATCATTGGACACAAAAATTCGAGGTGTTACATAAGGATCTCAAGATAGCAGATCTTGAGAAGGAACTCCGGGCCATGAAGGATGAGGCTGCTCAGAGGTTGATCGATATGGATAACGAGAAGCAGGAGATCACCCAAGACGCCAAGGTCTCCGCGGCAATTGCTATGTACAAGATACAACTTCAGATGGCTGAGGAGGCTCAGGATCCTACCTTTGACAAAAGCTCGTGGGACGTTGAAGGTTGGAAGGCAAGGCTGGCGGACCTGGAAGACGAGGATGAGGCTGAGGAGATCCCCATGCTGGAAGGCGGTGATGCTGAGAAGGATCAAGGTGGCAATGCTGGTGGTGACGAAGCAGCGAAGGTGTAGGCTGCATGATTGGGCGATGATGGATATTTCGAGACTAGGCCGGAGCCCAATTTTTTAGGATTGGTAGTGGTTTTTTGTGGTAGTGGTGTTTGTGAACAATTATGGTCTGTAATCTTCGAACAATAGTTTTTAGGGTAAAGGATCCTGGATCCTTTGAACAATAGGTAGGATTACAAAAAGGTGGAGGGATCCTCTGTTTGGGGGATGAAGCCTTTGTGATCCTGCCGCTCTTACTTTCCTGCACAATGCTAAGACCACATAGACAATGGACACCCTTTGCCAACCCATGTGGACGGGCCACGTTTTGCTGGTAGAAATGTGGGTTGGCAATTTTGACAACTTTTTGCAAGGGTTAAAGATCCTTTTGCTAATAATATAACCTTAATCTTTCTGGCTTATCCTGTGTTGTTATCCTTTATTTATCTTTTTAGTTTCCAATTGTTTTAGAAATACATTTGTAACAATAGTTAAGCAAACCATGTTCAAGAAATATAGGATATGATCCTGGATCAAATATCCTATAATCGAAAATTTTCAAGGTAGTTTATTTTAAGGATCATAGGTTTGGTTGTCAAAGTATAAGGGTCGGTTAGGATAATGAGTATAATCAAAATAGTCAAGGATCATACCTGAGGATCCAAGTTAGGATCCTAACCTTCAATCGGGATAACCACAAGTAAAACTTTAATGGATGATAAGGATTAAGGATCCTTATTTGTTTAACTTCGAGAACCTGAAAGACGGAACATATCTTGGGACTAAGCCAATGTAAGAGATAAATTAGCAACTGGGGACATGCCCAAAGGATAACCGAGAATGATCCCGGAGGATCACTGGGGACAAGCCCTAAGGATAACTGGGGATGATCCCGGAGGATCACTGGGGACAAGCCCAAAGGATCGTATGTAAACTGGAGTATGGCCCTTACTGGCGACTATCCAAACTTAGTGACATGAAAATGTCAAAACCTTGGCTAACGTGAAAACGTTAGAAACCTTAGGAACGGATGTATGGTACGTCTACCATTATACGGAGGATCCTAAATATAGCCAGTACGATGAGGTTGTCAGCCCCGAAAGTGGGTACTGGTCCCAAAGACGTGAACTATACCAGGATCATCGTGCGCTGCTGGCGGAAACTGGGGATAATCCCAAGGATAACTGGGGTTGGACCCAAGGATCTGTGGTGCTTTTGGAGATCTTTGACGATTTGCTGAAGATACCTGAACTATCATAACTCAAATGGTTTGTGAGTAGAGGATGAAGGATACATGATCCTTATCCTTAGGTAAAAAGTAAGAAAGTGCAATAGTTTTAGGATAAGCATATTACCAGAGTAAGGATCACTGATATCTCCGGGATCCTTCAAGGATACTTCAATGTAAGGATCACATGCATGAAGGATCATGTTCACATGAAATATTTCTTTAAGTGAACAGCATTCCAGGCTCTTGGTAACAAGTTTCCTTCCATGGTTAGCAACCTGTATGCCCCCTTTCCTGCTTCAGCTTCAATCAAGTAGGGACCTTCCCATTTTGGTGCTAGCTTCCCGTCAGCAGGATTGATAGTATTTTGAAATGCTTTTCTCAACACCATATCTCCGACTTGGAACTTCCTTATCCTGACATTTTTGTTGTAGGTACCAGCCATTCTTTGTTGGTAGCTTGCCATCCTTATTCTAGCTAGATCCCTGATTTCCTCAATAGTATCCAAATCCTGAGCTAGGATTGCAGCATTTTCTTCAGGATCACGAGCGATTGTTCTAGCAGTTGGGATCACCATCTCTGTTGGGATCACTGCTTCTGCCCCAAATACTAAAGAGAAAGGTGTTTGACCAGTGGCATTCTTGGGAGTTGTTCTATCAGCCCATAGCACATAAGGTAACTCTTCTGCCCATTTCCCCTTCTTGGATCCTAGCTTCTTTTTCAGATTGTTGATGATGATCTTGTTGGATGATTCTGCTTGACCATTGGCTTGTGGATGAACTGGTGTTGATGTTATCATCTTGATTCCCCAACTGTCACAAAAGTTAGTGGTTCTGCTTCCAATGAATTGGGAGCCATTATCACATACAATTTCAGAGGGAATGCCAAATCTAGTTATAATGTTTCTTTTAATGAAGGATATGACTTCCTTTTCTCTGACTTGAGCGAAGGCTTCAGCTTCTATCCACTTGGAAAAATAGTCAGTCATGGCAAGCATAAATACTTTTCCACCAGGTGCTTTAGGGAGCTTGCCAACTATATCCATTCCCCATCTCATGAATGGCCAAGAGGATGGTATTGGGTGTAAAATTTCAGCTGGCTGATGGAGGATATTGCTATGCCTTTGGCAAGGATCACATTTCTTAGCATACTCTACAGCATCCCTTTTCATGGTTGGCCAGTAGTATCCTGTTCTAAGGATCCTTGAGAATAATGCCCTGCCCCCAGTGTGGTTTCCGCAATCTCCTTCATGGAAATCTTTCAACACTTCCTCGATTTCAGGATCCTCGATACATCTCAAATATGGTCCTGCAAGAGATCGTTTATATAATACATTATTCAAAGTTGTAAATTGAGATACCTTAATCCTGAAAGCTCTAGGATTTTCTCCCGTCGGAATCTCCCCATGTTGCAAGTATCTCATGATTGGTGAGATCCATGATCCTGAATAAGATTGGGCTTCTTCACTAGGGATCATTGCAGTATCCTCTTCTATTTCCATGGCCACCTGATTTTCAATAGCAGGAGCCAGGATATGGATGATAGGGATACTTATATCTTCTGGAATCTTCAAGGATGATCCTAGGTTGGCCAATGCATCAGCCCCTGTGTTCTCCTCCCTTGGTACCTGTGTCAAGCTGAAAGAAACAAAAGAGAGTGCCAATTCTTTGACTATCTCTAAATATTTGGTTAGTTTTTCACCTTTAACAGCATAGGATCCGTTAAAGTGATTAGTGATCAATAATGAGTCTACATATACTTTAAGATACTTTACCCCCATATCCTTAGCAATTTGTAAGCCAGCAATTAAGGCTTCATATTCAGCCTCATTGTTAGTTGCTTGGAACTCACAGGCTATGGAGTGGGGTAGTATGTCCCCCTGTGGCGATTTTAGTAGGATCCCTAGCCCTGTGCCTTTGATATTTGAGGATCCGTCAGTGTGTAGTATCCAAGGATCCTTGGTCTCATCCAGTTGCTGGACCTCCAATTCTGCTTCTTTTTGTAGATCACTACTGAAATCAGCCACAAAGTCAGCTAGTGCTTGAGATTTAATAGCTGTTCTTGGTTCGTATCTTATATCATGGGCACTAAGCTTTACTGCCCACTTAGCCATTCTCCCTGACATATCTGGTTTCCTGAGGACATTCTTAATTGGAAAATTAGTTCTAACAACAATAGTATGGGTTTCAAAATAATGTCTTAACTTGGTCGATGCCATGATTAATGCAAGGATAAGTTTTTCGAGGTGTGAGTACCTGGATTCGGCATCAAGTAGACTTTTACTTACATAGTAGATAGGATATTGTGTACCTTCGTGATCCTTAACAAGGACAGCACTTACAGCGGTTGAGGATACCGCCAGATATAAGGATAACACATCTCCTTTTTCCGGTTTTGCTAATGCTGGTGCTGAGGACATATACTCTTTTAGGGCTTGTAAAGCATTCTCATGCTTCTCAGTCCATTCGAACTTCTTATTCTTCCTTAGGATATCATAAAATTCTCTGCATTTCTCTGAGGATTTCGATATGAACCTGTTCAAAGCTGCTATCCTGCCTGTCAGTCTTTGAACATCCTTGGCATTGGCAGGAGATTTGATATTTATTAATGCTTTGATTTGTTCCGGGCTTGCTTCAATGCCCCTCTGGGTTACCATGTATCCTAAGAACTTTCCTGCCTTAACACCAAAATGGCATTTTGAAGGATTAAGTTTCATGTTGTAATTATCAAGGATATCGAATGCTTCTTCTAAGTCCCTTAGGTGATCCTCAGCTTTCTTTGACTTGACCACCATATCATCTATGTACACCTCCATAGTTTTTCCAATTTGATCTTTGAACATCATATTTACCAACCTTTGATATGTTGCACCTGCATTTCTTAGTCCAAAAGGCATGGCAATATAACAATATAAACCGGTTGGGGTCATAAAGGCTGTATCCTCTTGGTCAGATGGTTCCATCTGGATTTGTTGGAACCCAGATGATGCATCCATAAAGGTCAACAGTTCATGCCCCGCTGTTGCATCCACCATGGAGTCAATGTGGGGTAATGGGAAAGGATCCTTGGGACATGCCTTGTTCAGATCAGTGAAGTCGACACATACCCTCCACTTTCCGTTTTTCTTTTGGACAACAACCACATTGGCTAACCATTTTGGATACTTTACCTCTCTGATCATACCTGCTCGAAGTAGTCTCTCTACTTCTTCTTGGATAATGGCATTCCTTTCTGGTGCAAACTTCCTCCTTTTTTGATGGATTGGTTTGATAGACCTGTCAATGCCAAGTTTGTGAGTAATAATATCCTTAGATATACCTGTCATATCTTCATGTTTCCAAGCAAAGGTAGATTTTCTTCTTTTGAGGAAGGATATCATGTCTTCTTTCATCTTGCCAAGGATCCCTGATCCGATATAGATTTTTGATTCAGGATCACTAGGATCCAAGAGGATTTCATCTACATCTTGTTCCCTTGCCTCCAAGACATTCCTTGGAGGATACTGTAATTGCTATTGCTCCCTTGGCTTCGAGGTTGGCTTCATAGATGAGGTATAACAATCCTTAGCCTCCTGCTGGTCACTATCGATCTTGATTATTCCCCATGGGCTAGGGAGCTTCACACATTGATGGTAGGTAGATGGGACTGCTTTCATATCATGTATCCAAGGCCTGCCAAGGATAACGTTGCAACAAGATAAACAGTCAATAACACAAAATTTTTGGTAATTATGTAATCCTTCCACGTAGATTGGGAGTTTGATGTCCCCCAGAGTTTTCTTCGTCTCCCCACTGAATCCTACAAGCACGGAGGATCTTGGTGTGATGTCTGATTCTGGGATTCCCATCTTCTTCAGGACATCAAGCTGGATAATGTTCACTGAGCTCCCTCCATCAATAAGGATCCTGCGGACAAAATGGTTAGAGATAAAGAGAGTGATAACTAAACTATCATGGTGAGGATCCTGAATGTTGGTGCGATCATCCTCGTCAAATGTTATCATCTTCCCTTCTGAGACACTTGATGTTCTAATAGGCCTTTCTCCATTATCCATTTTTGATTCTTTTGCATGTCTTTTGGCCGCCGAGAAGGATGTACCACAGATGTCTGATCCTCCGGATATAAAGTTGATCACTTGTGCATTTGCCGGAGGTGCTGGAGCTTTTTCGGGGATCCTTTCAGGATCCTGGGTCCTTTGCTTTTTTCTCCCCAATAACTCTTTTAGATGCCCCTTGCTTAGCAGGTATCCGATTTCTTTTCTTAAGGCTATGCAATCTTCAGTTAGATGCCCGAAATCCTCATGGTATGCACACCATTTTGACTTGTCTTTAGTCCCGGATGGTTTATCATTCTTCCTGGGCCACCTAGCTTTTTCACCTAGATTCTGCATTGCAAGGAATAGTTCATGATTATCAACGGAAAAACAATATTCTGAGATTGGAGGATATCCTTCATCATCCTCTTCTTGGTCAACAGCATGCACATTCTTGTTCTGATTTCTATGGTAGGATTTGAACTTGTTGCTCTTGAAGGAGGATCCTTGCTTATCTTGTTTTGAGGATCCTACTTGTCTCTCCTGGATCCTCTTGTCATCCTCTAGCCGGATAAACCTGAGTGCTCGAGTTCTTACTTCATCTAAATTCCTGCATGGTGTCATAACAAGATCATCATAGAATAATGAATCCTTAAGCAGTCCCATTTTGAAGGCTTCAACAGCCGTAGCCATATCCAAGTTGGGAATGTCCAAGGATTCTTTACTAAATTTAGTTATATAATCCCTTAATGATTCATTATGATTTTGAGTTATCCTGTACAAATCACTAGTTAATTTTTCAAATTTTCTGCTACAAGAGAATTGGTTATTGAATAAATTAACTAAATTGGCAAATGAAGTAATAGAGTAAGGGGGAAGACTTAGCAGCCACTTAAGAGCTGATCCAGTAAGAGTGGATCCAAATCCTTTACATAGGCATGCTTCCTTCAATTTTTCTGGGATAGGATTGATCTCCATCCTCTCCCTGTATTGTGCTATATGCTCCTCTGGATCCGTTGTGCCATCATACAACTTCATGGTAGGGATATGGAACCTTTTGGGTACCTCTGCATCACAAATTGGTGGTGCAAAACGGGATACCTTGTGGCTTCCATCCGCAATCTCTGTGATAGGCTTGATTACCCCTGGAACACTTGAGATCATATCTTTTAGCTTCTGCAACTCCCTGGCCATAGCATGATTGGTACCTGTATCCTGCATGAATCCATGGTTAGTGGTAGGATAATTGTTTAGAGTGTTACCTCCCATTGGGTTCAAGTTAGGGAATCCATATTGCTGGGGTTCTGGAACAACGGAGGGACCAGTGGAAGCAATGGTCTGCATTGGAATGAAGTCTCCTTGATGGACATCTAGACTTCCTGTTTGCAGATTTTTTAGGGATCCTGGTATCTGGAAGGATCCTGGTGTCTGGGATGATCCTGGAACGAAGGAGGATCCTTGAACCTGGGATGATCCTGGAACAAAGGAGGATCCTTGAACCTGGGATGATCCTGGAACAAAGGAGGATCCTTGGCCCTGGAATGATCCTGGAATAAAGTAGGATCCTTGAAACTGCTGTGTCTCCGGATAGGCTCCCAAATTCCTGAAGGATCCCATGTACTGAGGATAGGATCCTACAGGCTGAAAATGTGAGCCTGACGTCTGAGTCATTGCTGCCGAGTTGAGATGTGTTCCTCTTGACTCCCCTATGATTTGCACGTCCGCGATCCCTGATGGCTGGGAAGTGATCATTGGAGTATCAAAACTCAAGGATTTGGGCATCAGTGGAGAATGATCCTCTGCCGCTTTCTTTTGTCTTTTGAGATCTCCAATTTCCCTGAGGATCCTTTCGTTAGTTTCATCTTGCCGCTGCATACGATCCTTCATCTGCAAAATTAAAGCAAATACATCACTAGTACTGGGAATAGAAGAATTCATAGCAGAAGAAGATAGAGGTTTAGAGAAAGTGGGAGTTGATCTCTTCTCAGTATTTTTCTGAGATCCTGCCGGTGGAGGAGGCAAGGTGATCTCTGATGAGGTGACTGCAGACATCGCCGTGGACGAGTTCTTCAATGATGAAGCCATGTAACTCTTTCAAATGATTTCGAACAAAAGATTTTTCTTATGAATGAAGCACCAATTGCCCCACGGTGGGCGCCAAACTGTTTTGGTCAAAAATCACACAAGGATAATGTAACCAAACTTTATGAAAATGGGGTATGATGCTTGGTTAATTATGAAAGTAAAGGATCACTTCTGTGATAAAGATGCAAAGACACAATGATTTATACGAGGAAAAAGCCCTTGATCAATGAATGATCTCCGGCATAAAAAACCTCGGGTGATGGCAACTACCGATCACCAACTTCAATATAACAAAAATATGATTACAACTTTGGATGATAATGAGCTGAGTACAAGGATCACTATTGCTTTTTTGTGTCTAAGTGTGTGAGAGTTGCGTTGTATGTTGTGTATGTCGTGTGTGTTCTTCCGAATGAGGAAGAGTGGTATTTATACATGTGTAGGTGACCTATTTTAGGTAGCTAAACTAATATTCAGCTCATTACCCCTTTAGAAATGAGATACAATCTAGCCTAAATTGCTGCCCATGAATCAAGCCATGTTTCCATATCCTGTGCAACGTCTTTCTTCAATTAAGCTCTTGCCATAATTGTGAAGACGCGTCCCTGGATCATGATGCCTAGAGCATATCCTGCTAGATATTCCTGCAAAAATAACATTGCATTAAGCGAAGATGATCGTTAGTATGAGGATCCTATAATGTCCCATGATCCTGATCCTGAAGTCCTCCTGAGGATCACTGTCTGCCAAAGAAACAAGGATCACTGGTTAGGATCACGTGTAAGGATCACCTATAATAAAAATCCAGCCCTAACAAGTATGAAGTTCAAAAACTTGAGAAAAATTAGGCAATACCAGAATTGGTGCTGTAGTGAGCTTCTCTTTCACAACTTGAAAAGCCAACTCTGCCTCATTTATCCATACAAACGTCTTCCCCTTCATACAATCTGTCACTAGGGCCATAATAGAACTGAAGTGTGGAATAAACCTTCTGTAAAAAGAAGTAAGCCCATGGAAACTACGAACTTCAGTAATGGTAGTAGGAGTTGGCCAATCTTGAACAGCCGCCACTTTGGATTCATCAACATGTATCCCATCACCAGAAATAACATACCCCAAGAATAACACTTTAGGGGTCATGAACACACACTTCTTGGTGGCTGCATAAAAACGGTCCCTGCGAAGTAAAGCTAAAACCTGCCTCACATGCACAACATGGTCGCTGAAAGAAGCACTATAAATGAGAATGTCATCAAAATACACAACCCCGAACTTTCCAATAAAAGGTCTAAGCAACTGATTCATCACACGCATAAAAGTACTAGGTGCGTTTGATAAACCAAATGGCATCACCAACCACTCATACAATCCTTCACGAGTCTTGAAGGCAGTCTTCCACTCGTCACCCGGTCTAAGACGAATCTGGTAATAACCACTCTTCCAATCTAACTTCGTAAAAATACTAGCACCACTAAGTTGATCAAGCAAATCATCAAGTCGAGGAATAGGAAACCTATACCTCACAGTAATCTTGTTGATTGCTCGACTATCAACACACATACGCCAAGTGCCATCTTTTTTTGGAGTCAATAAAGCCAGAACAGCACAAGGGCTCATACTTTCACGAACGTGACCCTTAGAAATCAACTCCTCAACCTGTCTTCGCAACTCTTCATGCTCAGCAGGACTCATCCTGTAATGTGGTCTATTGGGTAACTGTGACCCAGGCTCTAAATCAATATGATGTTGGATGTCACGCAAAGGCGGTAATCCATCAGGCAACTCAACCGGAAACACATCAGAAAATTCCTCAAGCAAAGGAACCATTGCTTCAGGAATTTCGACTTCCTCGGGCACTGCCTTCCCTATCAAAACAAAAACACTGTCTGTGTCCTCCAATTCATCTTGAAACTAGCTGATGGTCAACAAATTACCCGACTGTTTTGTGGCTAACTGTTTAGGCTTGCTAGGGACAAGAGTGATCTTCACACCACCATACAGAAAACTATAAGTATTGGACTGCCCGTTATGCTCAATATTACGTTCATATTCCCAAGGTCTACCCAACAATAAGTGACACGCGTCCATAGGGACCACATCACACACAACATCATCTTTGTACGTTGACCCAATAGAAATAGAAACAAGTGCCCTTTTAGATACCGTCACTTCACCTCCCTTTTTAAGCCATTGAAGCTTGTACGGTTTCGGGTGACTCTCTGTCTTCAAGGCCAACTTTTGAACTGCCTCTTCAGAAATCAGATTGTCACAACTCCCCGAATCAATGACAAACGTGCAAACCTTCCCCAAAATGGTACATGTTGAGTGGAAGATGTTGTGTTTCAGCCAGTCATCCCCATCTGCCTTTGGTGTATAGCAAGAGCGCCTGACCACTAAGTTCACCCCAACATCACCGGTCACAACCTCTTCTTCGTACTCAGTTTCTTCATCATACACTGGGTTATTTTCATATTCCTCATACTGTTCATCCTCAGACTCAGCAAACAAGTGTCTTTTACTGGCCTTCTTACACTCAGCTTGACGATGGCCCGTCTCACCACAATTGAAACATCTCGGACCACTACTACTAGCCCCCTTAGAAGTAGGCCCGGTATTGCTACCCCCGGCTTCTGCTGACTAGGCCCGCCACGAGGTGCCCCACTGCCTGACCCAACGTTTCCCCCAGCAGGGGTAAATGAACCGCCCACTCGACGGTTTTGCTTCTCAAAGGCCAACGCCCGTTGGTGTGCCTCAGGAATGGTTAACGGATCAAAAAGATTCACAGACTCCATGATTTGAACCCTTAGACCCCCAATATACCGAGAAACAAGTTGCTCCTCCGGTTCTTGAATATCATTCCTCGCAATCAACTGGTAAAATTCTGTGGTATAATCATCAACCGATTTAGCCCCCTGTTTCAAATTCTGCAGACGCTGGTACATCAACCTTTGAAAATTATGAGGCAAAAAGTTGGACCGCAAGCACTTTTTCATCTTGGCCCACGTCACGATCCTTGACTTCCCGAGTCTATTCCGTGTTAATTTCAATTGTTTCCACCACGCAGAGGCCCTACCACGTAACCTGGTAGCGATCAAGGCCACCCGCTTGTTTTCAGGCACCTCCTTGTACTCGAACACCTCCTCTACGGTAGCCAACCAATCGATGAACCCCTCCGGATTCAAACTAGACCCATCAAATTCCGGAATATCAACTCTTATCCCAGAATCCCAACGCCTGTTACCCCCTCCACGTTCACCCCTTGGTTGCCCCTCCCGTTCGTCTTCGGAAGTCGAATCATCACCAAATGGGTTACTAAGTTCAGAACCATACCCGTCATTGGGTCTCTGCCTCCTACGATTGATCAAGTCGGCCACCCGGTCAGTCAACTGATCGACCACTTGATCCAACCGCTCATCCACTCTCGCCATAAGTCGCTGCTCCAACTCTCGTTCATACACTTCATCGAGAGGCCTGTTGTTGTTTCTCCTCGGAGGCATTTTGAGCCAGGAATTCGGCTCTGATACCAACTGATGTAGTGCGTGGTACGATAAATGAAGATCAAACACGTTGATTCTACGAATACCTGTGTAGTTCTTCCCCAACCCCCAAATTGCAACCCAAAGGGCACAGAATTTGAAGTGAAAATTCAGTTTTCTCAAAATTCAAGTCTGATTGTTTCATTTACTAAAGGGACATATAAATAAGGACATAAATTCGAAACGGGCCTAAAAAAGATAACGGGCCAAACACACGGCCTAAAACAAAATGCCCAAAATAGTCCAAAAAACATAAAAATGCAAATAACTAATAGAAATAAGTGTTTTTCGGCCCGGACGATTGTAGGCGGTTTGCAGCAAGATGGAGCTCGTTCTCACGATCGAATCGCCTGGTCGCACGTCCAAAACGGACCCCCGCAGCCCAAGTTAGAGCCATTTTAGTGAAGCCCCTTTTGTTACGCGGTCTTGGGCCTCCAAATACAAAATAGCCCATTCCTCCACACTTGGGCCCGCATCAATTATGAAATCCCCATTGCATCAAAATGACAAGGTCTGAACTAGAATTAAAGTCCCAGATTACCGAGAGGGGGAGTCTATGAAAGGGGGAGTCTACAGTTTTGGTTCAACAGTCAAAGGGGAGACTGAAGATGGAGCTAGGTCAAGATCCTGAACCTGTGTGAAGAGAGTTTTTACAATGAAGAGACAAAGACTGAAGACTCGACGCCGAAGACTTCGTCAACATCCAAGGGGGAGTCTGTTGGTGCACTGAATGTCTGTTTACTGCGTCTTACTCGAGTCTTAGGTCTAGATAGTTTGTTTGGGAGTTGAAAACATGAAAAGTGGTTTTTAGTGTTAATTCCGCTTGAAATGACATAGTTCATTTCAAGCGAAATCAGCTAGTCGTGTGATTCCGCTCCAAAGGTCAAACTAGAGATTCCGCTTGAGTGAATGCATAGGTATTCCGCTTGAACTGACATGTAGGTGTAGGTTGTGATTCATTTGTAACGTTGGAGCGGAATCAGGTCATGTGATTAGAGACGAGGTGCTGCCAAAATTTGTTCAGAATTCATTGTAAAGTCTTAGCAAAGCAATAGAAAGAAAGTTAAAAGGATCTAAGCTGTATTGACGTTGTTTACTTTGATTCTGCCTTAGTATTCAATGATGAACTGCCTTTACTGACTGTTTAAGGTCACGAACACGTTCCTACATTATCTCTCTAGTTATCTCCTTATATATACACACAAGAGGAAACCCAATTAGTTAATAAGGGTAATATGGTCCATCAACAATTATCAACTAATTATATAATAGGTTTTAATATATTTTGATCTATATAATATAAATGAATATATGGCTACAAGATTAACAATTACAATAATAATATATTTAATCTTACATTGTAAAGTAATTTTGAAATTACTCTACGAGCAAATAATTACGAAAATTGTTAGGGCTGGATTTTTATGACCTATGATCCTTACTTGGTATCCTAACAAGTGATCCTTGTTTCTTTGGCAGATAGTGATCCTCAGAAGAGCTCCAGGATCAGGATCATGGGTCATCCTAAGGATCCTCATACTAACGATTGTTCTCTTTGGATTTAATGTCGTTTTGCAGGAATTACGAGTTGGACCAGGTCTTAGCAACGTAAACAAGGAATCTGTCACGCTAATTTCGCACATGCATAATCAAAGATGGACGTTATGGAGAATATGGAAACTCAGCACAATTCAAGGGCAATTAATTAGGCTAAATTTACTTCTATTCCTAAAGGGGTAACGAGCTAGTAGTTAGGTGATTTGCCTAAAATACAACCACAGACACTTGTATAAATTGCACTCTTCAGCATTTGGAAGACACAACACATTTCTCACACGCTTTAGCATACGATACTATAGTGATCCTTGTACCTAGCTCGTTACCATCCAAAGTTGTAAACATTGTTTGTTATATTGAAGTTTGGTGATCGGTAGTTTCCATCACCCGAGGTTTTTTATGCCGGAGATCATTCATTGATCAAGGGCTTTTTCCTCGTATAAATCCTTGTGTCACTTGTGCAATTTATATTTAAGTGATCCTTTACTTTGCTCATCATACCAAGCATCATTCCCCGTTTACAAAGAGTTTGGTTGCATTATCCTTGTGTGATTTTTGACCAAAACAGTTTGGCGCCCACCGTGGGGCAATTGGTGCTTCATTCATAAGAAAGTTTTTCTGTTGGTGATCATTCCGGAGTGTTGCATGGCTTCATCGTTGAAAAATACTTCCACAGCGATGTCTGCAGTCAACTCATCTAATGGCATTCCACCTTTGCCTCCACCACCAGCTGGATCTCAGAAAAATGCTGAGAAGAGACCAACTCCTATCTTCTCTAAACCTTCATCTTCTGCTCTAACTTCTTCTGCTCCCAGTACTAGTGATATATTTACTTTGATTTTGCAGATGAGGGATCGTATGCAGCAGCAGGATGAGACTAATGACAGGATCCTCAAGGAAATCGGAGATCTCAAAAGGCAAAAGAAAACGACAGAAGATCATTCCCCACTAATGCCCAAATCTTTGAATTTTGATACTCCGATGATTACTTCTCAGCTATCAGAGGCCCCAGACATTCAACATGTGGGTGGATTAAGAGGAGTGCATTTCGGCCCAGCAGTAGTGACTCAGGCATCAGGATCATATTTCCAACCGGCAGGATCCTATACTCAGCATATGGGATCCTTCATGAACTCAGGATCCTCCTTCGTTCCAGGATCATCCCAGGTTCAAGGATCCTCCTTCGTTCCAGGATCATCCCAGGTTCAAGGATCCTCCTTCGTTCCAGGATCATCCCATGTTTAGGGATCCCTTCAGATACCAGGATCCTTGAAGAATTTGCAAACAGGAAGTCCAGATGTCCATCAAGGAGATTTTATTCCGATGCAGACCATTGCTTCCACTGGTCCCTCTATCATCCCAGAATCCCAGCAATATGGATTCACATCCAATGTTCCTAACTTGAACCCGATGGGAGGTAACACTTTTAATAATTCTCATACCACTAACCATGGATTCATGCAGGATACAGGTATCAACCATGCTATGGCCAGAGAACTGCAGAAACTGAAGGATATGATATCAAGTGTTCCAGGGGTAGTCAAACCTATCCCGAAAATTGCAGATGGAAGCCATAAGGTATCTCGTTTTGCACCACCAATTTGTGATGCTGAGATACCCAAAAGATTCCATATCCCTACTATGAAGCTGTATGATGGTACGACGGATCCTGAGGAACACATAGCACAATACAGGGAGAGGATGGAGATCAATCAAATTCCAGAAAGGTTAAAGGAAGCATGTCTGTGCAAGGGATTTGGATCCACTCTTACTGGATCAGCTCTTAAATGGCTACTAAGTCTTCCCCCTTACTCTATTATTTCGTTTGCAAATTTAGTTAACTTATTCAATAATCAATTTTCTTGTAGTAGAAAATTTGAACGATTGACTAGCGATTTATACAGGATAACTCAGGGTCATAATGAATCATTAAGGGATTATATAACCAAATTTAGTAAAGAATCCTTGGATATTCCTAACTTGGATGTGGCCACAGCTGTTGAGGCCTTCAAGATGGGATTGCTTAAGGATTCATTGTTCTATGATGATCTTGTTATGACACCATGCAGGAACCTAGACGAAGTAAGAACTCGGGCACTCAGGTTCATCCGGCTAGAGGATGACAAGAGGATCCAGGAGGGACAAGTAGGATCCTCAAAACAAGAAAAGCAAGGATCCTCTTTCAAAAGCAACAAATTCAAATCCTATAACAGAACTGACAACCAGAATGTGCATACTGTTGACCAAGAAGAGGATGATGAAGATTATCCTCCGATTTCTGAATACTGTTTTTCCGTTGATAACCATGAACTAATCCTTGCAATGCAGAATCTAGGAGAAAAGGCCAGATGGCCCAGAAAAAATGACAAACCAGCCGCAGCTAAAGATAAATCAAAATGGTGTGCATACCATGAGGATTTTGGGCATTTGACAGAGGAATGCATCGCATTACGAAAGGAAATTGGATATCTGCTGAGCAAGGGGCATTTGAAAGAATTGTTGGGAAGAAAAAAGCAAAGCACTCAGGATCCTGAAAGGATCCCTGAAAGAGCTCCAACTCCTCCGGCAGATGCACAAGTGATCAACTTTATTTCTGGAGGATCAGACATCTGTGGTACATCCTTCTCAGCAGCTAAAAGGCATGCAAAGGAAGCTAAAATGGATAACGGAGAAAGACTTATACGAACATCAAGTGTCACGGAAGGAAAAGTGATAACCTTTGATGAGGATGATCGAGTTGACATCCAGGATCCTCATAATGATAGTTTAGTTATTACTCTCTTTATTTCTAACCACTTTGTCCGCAAGATCCTTATTGACGGAGGAAGCTCAGTAAACATTATCCAGCTTGATGTTCTGAAGAAAATGGGTATCCCTGAATCAGATATCACACCAAGATCCTCCGTGCTTGTAGGATTTAGTGGCGAAACTAAGAAAACCCTGGGGACATCAAACTCCCAATTTATGTGGAAGGATTACATAATTATCAAAAATTTTGTGTTATTGACTGTTTGTCTTGTTGTAATGTTATCCTTGGCAGGCCCTGGATACACGATATGAAGGCAGTCCCATCCACCTACCATCAGTGTGTGAAGCTCCCTAGCCCATGGGGAATAATCAAGATTGATAGTGACCAACAGGAGGCTAAGGATTGTTACACCTCATCAATGAAACCAGCCTCGAAATCAAGGGAGCAATAGCAATTAAAGTATCCTCCAAGGGGTGTCTTGGAGGCAAGAGAGCAGGATGTGGACGAAATCTTCTTGGATCCTGATGATCCTGAATCCAAAATCTACATCGGATCAGGGATCCTTGATAAAATGAAAGAAGACATAGTATCCTTCCTCAAAAGAAGAAAATCTACCTTTGCATGGAAACATGAGGATATGACAGGTATATCTAAGGATATTATCACTCATAAACTTGGCATTGACAGGTCAGTTAAACCAATCCATCAAAAAAGGAGGAAGTTTGCACCAGAAAGAAATGCCATTATCCAGGAAGAGGTAGAAAGATTACTACGAGCAGGTATGATCAGAGAAGTGAAGTATCCAAAATGGCTGGCCAATGTGGTTGTTGTTCAAAAGAAAAATGGAAAGTGGAGGGTATGTGTCGATTTCACTGATTTGAATAAGGCATGTCCCAAGGATCCTTTCCCATTACCCCACATTGACTCCATGGTGGATGCAACGGCGGGTCATGAACTGTTAACCTTTATGGATGCATCATCTGGATTCCAACAAATTCAGATGGAACCATCTGACCAAGAGGATACGGCCTTTATGACCCCAACTGGTTTATATTGTTATATTGCTATGCCTTTTGGATTAAGAAATGCAGGTGCAACATATCAAAGGCTGGTGAATATGATGTTCAAAGATCAAATTGGACAAACTATGGAAGTGTACATAGACGATATGGTGGTGAAATCCAAAAAAGCTGAGGATCACCTAAGGGACTTGGAGGAAGCATTTGATATCCTTGATAATTATAACATGAAGCTTAATCCTTCAAAATGTCACTTTGGTGTTAAAGCAGGTAAATTCTTAGGATATATGGTAACCCAGAGGGGCATTGAAGCAAGCCCGGAACAAATTAAAGCATTGGTGAATATCAAATCCCCTGCCAACGCTAAGGATGTGCAAAGGCTAACAGGCAGGATAGCAGCTCTAAACAGATTCATATCTAAATCCTCAGAAAAGTGTAAAGACTTCTATGATATCCTAAGAAAGAACAAGAAATTCGAATGGACTGAAAAGCATGAGAATGCTTTACAAGCCCTAAAAGAATACATGTCCTCAGCCCCAGCATTGATGAAACCAGAAAAAGGAGATGTGTTATCCTTATACCTTGCGGTATCCTCAAAAGCAGTAAGTGCGGTCCTTGTTAAGGATCATGAAGGTACACAATATCCTGTCTATTATGTAAGTAAGAGTTTACTTGATGCTGAATCCAGGTATTCACACCTTGAAAAACTTATTCTTGCACTGATTATGGCATCTACTAAACTAAGACATCATTTTGAAACCCATGTTATTGTTGTTAGAACTAATTTTCCAATTAAGAATGTCCTCAGGAAACCAGAGATGTCCGGAAGAATGGCTAAGTGGGCAGTAAAGCTTAGTGCCCATGATATAAGATATGAGCCTAGAACGGCCATCAAATCCCAAGCATTAGCAGACTTTGTGGCTGATTTCAGTAGTGATTTACAAAAGGAAGCCGAATTGGAAGTCCAGCAGCTGGATGAAACCAAGGATCCTTGGATACTACATGCTGACGGATCCTCAAATGTTAAAGGCACGGGGCTTGGTATACTACTAAAATCGCCACAGGGGGACATAATACCCCATTCCATAGCTTGTGAGTTCCAAGCCACTAATAATGAGGCTGAATATGAAGCCTTAATCGCTGGTTTGCAAATTGCTAAGCATATAGGGATCAGGTATCTTGAGGTATACGTGGATTCATTGTTAATCACTAATCACTTTAATGGATCCTATGCTGTTAAAGGTGAAAAACTAACCAAATATTTAGAGATAGTCAAAGAGTTGGCACTCTCCTTTGTTTCCTTCAGTTTGACACAGGTACCAAGGGAGGAAAATACAGAAGCTGATGCATTGGCCAATCTAGGATCATCTTTGAAGATCCTAGAGGATATAAGTATCCCCATCATCCATATCCTGGCTCCTGCTATTGAAAATCAGGTGGCCATGGAAATAGAAGAAGATACTGCAATGATCCCTAGTGAGGATACTCAATCTTGTTCAGGATCATGGATCTCACCAATCATGAGATACTTACAACACGGGGAGATTCCTATGGGAGAAAATCCTAGGGCTTTCAGAATTAAGGTATCTCAATTCACAATCTTAAATAATATGTTGTATAAGCGATCTCTTGCAGGACCATATTTGAGATGTATCGAGGATCCTGAAGTTCAAGAAGTTTTAAAAGACTTCCATGAAGGAGATTGTGGAAACCACACTGGGGGCAGGGCATTGTTCTCAAGGATCTTAAGGACAGGATACTACTGGCCAACTATGAAAAGGGATGCTGTGGAGTATGCTAAGAAGTGTGATCCTTGTCAAAGACACAGCAATATCCTTCATCGGCCGGCTGAATTTCTACATCCCATACCATCCTCTTGGCCATTTATGAGATGGGGGATGGATATAGTTGGAAAGCTCCCTAAGGCACCTGGTGGAAAAGTATTCATGCTTGCTATGACTGACTACTTCTCCAAGTGGATAGAGGCTGAAGCTTTTGCCCAAGTCAGAGAGAAGGAAGTTATATCCTTTATTAAGAGAAATATTATAACTAGATTTGGCATTCCTTCCGAAATTGTATGTGATAATGGTTCCCAATTTATTGGGAGCAGGACTACTAACTTTTGTGACAGTTGGGGGATTAAGATGATAACATCAACACCAGTCCACCCACAAGCCAATGGTCAAGCAGAATCATCCAACAAGATCATCATCAACAATCTGAAGAAGAAACTTGGATCCAAGAAGGGGAAATGGTCAGAGGAATTGCCTTATGTGCTTTGGGCTGATAGGACAACCCCCAAGAATGCTACTGGTCAAACACCCTTCTCTTTGGTGTTTGGGGCAGAATCAGTGATCCCAACAGAAATGGTGGTTCCAACTGCTAGAACAAGTACCCGTGATCCTGAGGAGAATGATGCAAACCTGGCTCAAGACTTGGATACTATTGAAGAAATCAGGGATCTGGCTAGGATAAGGATGGCTAGCTACCAACAAAGAATGGCTGGTGCTTACAACAAAAATGTCAGGATAAGGAAATTCCAAGTTGGGGATATGGTATTGAGAAAAGCATTCCAAAATACCACCAATCCTTCTGATGGGAAATTGGCACCAAAATGGGAAGGCCCTTATTTGATTGAAGCCGAAGCAGGAAAGGGGGCATATAGATTGCTTACCATGGAAGGTAATCTGTTACCAAGAGCCTGGAATGCTGTCCACTTGAAAAAATATTTCATGTGAGCAGGATCCTTCTGGCATGAATGATCCTTACATTGGAAGTATCCTTCAAGGATCCCTGAAGCATCAATGATCCTTACTCTGGTAATGTCCTAAGCTTGAACTCTTATTTACGTATCTTCTTATTTAAGGATAAGGATCATGTATCCTTCATCCTTCTCTCACGAGATTTTGAGTTCTGATAAGTCCAGGTATCCTTAGCATAATGTCGACAATCTTCAGAAGCAACTCAGATCCTTGGGTTCAACCCTAGTTATTTGGGCTTGTCCCCAGTTATCCTTGGGCTTGTCCCCAGTTTTCGCCTGTAGCGCACGATGATCCTGGTATAGTTCACGTCTTTGGGACCAGTACTCGCTTTAGGGGCTGATAACCCCATCGTACTGGCTATACCTAGGATCCTACGTATAATGGTAGACGTACCATACATCCGTTCCTAAGGTTTCTAACGTTTTCACGTTAGCTAAGGTTTTGGGATTTTCATGTCACTAAGTTTGGATAGTCGCCAGTGAGGGCCATACTCCAGTTTACATACGATCCTTGGGCTTGTCCCCAGTTATCCTCCGGGCTTGTCCCCAGTTACCCTTCGGGCTTGTCCCCAGTTATCCTTTGGGCTTGTCCCCAGTTACTAACTTATCTATGATATTGGCTTAGTCCCAAGTTATATTCTATTTTTCAGGTTTTCGAAGTTAAACAATTAAGGATCCTTAATCCTTATTATCCATTAAAGTTTTACTCATGGTTATCCTGATTAAAGGTTAGGATCCTAACTTGGATCCTCAGGTATGATCCTTGACTATTTTTAATTTCATTCATTATTCATTTGAATAACCCTTAGACCTTGACAACGGAACCTATGATCCTTAACATGAACTACTTTTTGGAAGTTTTCAACTATAGGATACTTGATCCTGGATCGTATCCTAAATTTCTTAAACATAATTTGCTTAACTTTTCTTACTCAGACAAATATATATCAAAACAATTGAAAGAATAAAAGATATACAAGGATAACATCACAGGATAAGTCAAAAGTTAAAAGTTTTATTTATTAAATATTTAACCCTTTCAAAAGTTGTCAAAATTGCCAACCCACGTTTCTACCAGCAAAACGTGGCCCGTCCACATGGGTTGGCAAAGGGTGTCCATTGTTTGTGCGGTCATAGCATGCAGGAAATTAAAAGGCGGCAGGATCACAATGGCTTCATCCCCCAGACAGAGGATCCCTCCACCATTTGTAATCCTACCTATTGTCTGAAGGATCCTGGATCCTAAACCCTAAAACTATTGTTCGAATTACAGACCATAATTGTTTTAAAAAACATCAACAACCACCAAACAAAAAATTGGGCTCCGGCTATGTCTAGAAGTTTCCTTCATCGCCCAATCCTGCAGCTCAATCCTTCACTGCACCATCACCACCAGCTCCGCTTGCCTCTCCAGCATGATCCTTACCAGCGCCTCCACCCTCAAGCATCGGGATCTCCTCAGCTTCTTCATCATCCTCCAACTCTGCCAGCCTCGCCATCCAACCCTCTACATCCCATGTGCTCTTGTCGAAGGTAGGATCCTGAGCCTCCATAGCCATCTGCAGCTGGATCTTATACATGGTTATTGCAGCAGAGACCTTGGCATCCTGGGTGATCTCATGCTTCTCATAGTCAAAGTTGATCAGCATCTTGGCAGCATCATCCTTGGTGGCCCGGAGCTCCTTCTCGAGGTCAGCTATCTTAAGATCCTTCAGCACACCCATTTGTTGAAGGTCAGCAATCTGGCGGTCTTGATCCTCGACGTGGCCAACATACGTCTCTATCTCAGCAAATTTCTGCAAGGAAAACAAGGCATAACATCAGAAACAAACAATCCTCAAAACTATCAGGATACACAAACAGGGGCAGTGATCCTTACCTCATTAAAGTAGTCCAGAAATTGTTGGCGGAGCAGGGGCAGGCCTTGAAGATCCTCAGCTTCAGGGGTTTTTCTCTTCTTGCCTCCTTTCCCTCTAACAGGTGCCTTGGGGACGGAAGCACTTGGGCTAGCAGGAGTCTTCTTCCTTGAGGATTTGACGTTGGTTAGATCATCGATGCCAAACTTTGAGGCAGACTTAGAGGATTTTCCAGCACCTACACAGCCAAGATAAGATAAGTATTCTAACTAAATTCGAATTTCCGCATAGAATCACTTTTTAAATAAGGATACTTACTTGACATTGTGGCAGAGGCAGAGGATACTTCCTGAGAATCCTGGGTGGCAACCTGGAAAGTTCTTATCTCAGGATCAAGCTTCTTGAAGGCCAAGAGTCTCTCTTTTGCAGCAGGAGTCAACCTAAGATGGGAAACGGATATAGCTGCACAATAAACAAGAGAATATCAGTGATCCTTATCCTGAGGAATAAGTTCTATGGTGATCCTTCTAGGATCCTACCATGGGAAGCCCACTTCTTGGGCAGATCCTTCCCATCAGGGATGGTATCTCTCTTCACAAAAAAGAACCGCCGCTTCCAGTTCACATCATTTTTGGTAACCTTGAGAACAGGGTGCTCCTCTCCAGCTTTTCGTTTGAACAAGTACCGGTGGGATCCAAAAGTTGTAAGATCATACATCTCACCCAACTCCGCCATACCCAGATCAATCCCTTCTTGTTCGATGATCCTTTCAAGGGTGTATAAAACCCTCCAGATCATCGGCATAGCCTGGATATAGCAGATGCCGGTAAGGGAGAAAAAAGACTCGGTAAACTGAGGGAAAGGATACGAGTATCCTATCATGAAAGGAGTGACCGGGAAAGCTACCCAAGTCTCAGAGATGAAATCACTCAAAGCGGTAGGACTATAAGACTTGAAAAGGGTTTCCGCCGGGAAGCAATGACGGATTTTATCGATTTGAGGGTCGGTAAAGCAACACCTCTCGGTGGGGGAATCCTTGATGATCCCTTGACCCTTCAAGGGGCTGCTCTTCTTAGGATCCTTACAGGGAGAGTTCCGGAGCAACATCTTTCGCAGAACGATGGAAAAAGAAAAGAAAAACAGAGCAAGGAAGAAAGAAGATAAAGGTGAATACCTGTTCAATCCTCTGGTCGCGGTTATAAAGGGAAGAATTCCTGAATTTAAATGCAAACGATCCTATCCCTATCTCTATTTATAATCATGATTGTGCAGGGCTGTCACCTCCATGACGTCAGATCGCAACGGATAGTTCCACCCTAACGGCTATATATCCGTTGAGTTAGTTATAGATAAGACCGGCAAAATATAACTCGTCTATATTACATAAATACTCCTTATATTTTGGGGGCAATTGTTAGGGCTGGATTTTTATGACCTATGATCCTTACTTGGTATCCTAACAAGTGATCCTTGTTTCTTTGGCAGATAGTGATCCTCAGAAGAGCTCCAGGATCAGGATCATGGATCATCCTAAGGATCCTCATACTAACGATTGTTCTCTTTGGATTTAATGTCGTTTTGCAGGAATTACGAGTTGGACTAGGTCTTAGCAACGTAAACAAGGAATCTGTCACGCTAATTTCGCACATGCATAATCAAAGATGGACGTTATGGAGAATATGGAAACTCAGCACAATTCAAGGGCAATTAATTAGGCTAAATTTACTTCTATTCCTAAAGGGGTAACGAGCTAGTAGTTAGGTGATTTGCCTAAAATACAACCACAGACACTTGTATAAATTGCACTCTTCAGTATTTGGAAGACACAACACATTTCTCACACGCTTTAGCATACGATACTATAGTGATCCTTGTACCTAGCTCGTTACCATCCGAAGTTGTAAACATTGTTTGTTATATTGAAGTTTGGTGATCGGTAGTTTCCATCACCCGAGGTTTTTATGCCGGAGATCATTCATTGATCAAGGGCTTTTTCCTCGTATAAATCCTTGTGTCACTTGTGCAATATATATTTAAGTGATCCTTTACTTTGCTCATCATACCAAGCATCATTCCCCGTTTACAAAGAGTTTGGTTGCATTATCCTTGTGTGATTTTTGACCAAAACAAATGTCACAGCGCTTTTTACATTTTCACTCTATGTGTACGTTTTATATGATAAGGGTATTTGGATTTGATCTTTTGTCTTAAATCGTATTCACAACAAGATCGGTGAACTTTCCAACAGATGCATGAGAAGATCCGCCCTCAAGCACTGCAGCCCTCTTTCACCTTCTTTCTCATCTCATCATCACTAATCAACTTCCTAATCCCATCTTTGATCTCCTCCGTCGAAACAATCATCCCGCTACCGCCACCGCCTGCTCTCGTATCCGTCCGGTAATCCATCCTAATCTCCACTGCCAATCCCAGTTCCTCCACCAGCTGAAAAACGTTCAGCTGTTGTTCTGCGTATAGTGGCCAGGCTGCCACCGGAACCCCACACCATATACTTTCCAACGTAGAGTTCCATCCACAGTGCGACACGTACCCACCCACTGACGGGTGGGACAACACCGTCATCTGTGGGGCCCACCCGATCACCTTCCCCAGACTCAATGTGCGCACAAGGAATCCCTCTGGAAGAACTTCTTCGAAGTTGTCATATTCTTTTGGATACTCGAACTTTTCTTTGGGTGGTGGACGACAGAGTGACCATAGAAACCTCTATCCACTCTGTTCAATAGCAACCGCAATCTCCTTCACTTGTTTCTCGTTGAAGCTTCCCATGCTTCCGAAGCATAAAAAACTATCGAGCTCTCCGACTGCTTGTTAAGCCACCTCATAATCTCGTCCATTTTACCGTTGTCTAAGTTCTTGCTCTCTAGGTTCAATATCGGCCCCACCGCAAACACAGGTGGGATCTCATTACTACTGCATAGAAGGTACTTGAGTGCTTGGCTTTCAAGATCTTGTAATGTATTTACTATAATACCATTTGACTCGCGAAACCTGATGTCTGCTAAACAAACTACTAAAATTGACTACTTTAGAATCTCTAAGCTAGACACTAAAAAGCTTTACATCTAGACTCGACCTAAACCACACAATCGGCAAGTGTACCGATCACTGTAGTATGACCTAAGGAAGTACGGATATCGAACCACGAGACTCTACTAATCACGCTAACTAGACTCTAATAAACTCTGACAGACATGACTCAAACTTTTTAATTGTTTTTTTTTTGGGGGGGGGGGGTTACTGAAAATCTAAGGAAATCTATTAAATTAACTATTAACTAGAACTATGCTAATACGAACTAATTGGAAGACTTTTCTTAGATGATGATGAAGCCCACCTAGACTAGAATCCTGGATTGATTTTAAGAATTTACCAGTTAAGTTAACCGCATTCTTTATAGAACCGGGACCTTGTGATACTAAACCTATTAAGACACCAACTAAGCCCCTCAACCCTTCTCGAGGTGAAAGTTATGGTACTACCTAGGCCGTTAATCCTACCGGTTATTGGACTTCCTTCCGGTTATCTAATTATTGTGCAAGTACCCTAATATTGACCTACTCTTTTCCAATTATAGATCTAGGGTAGTTTGAGTTTCTTAATTTGACTTGATAGACTAATAAACCGACGGGGCAACTAAGGCACGACTTTTTCCAAAGACTGTCTAAAGCAATTCGCCGGGTAAGACCTACCAATAGCCCCGCACCTTCCAGATATAAGGACTAGTAGAATACTGAAATCTAGCAAATTATTAACTATTACTTCTAAGGTTTATTGGCCAATTCATCCTAAAGGTCAAAGATCTAGCATGAACCTCTTCCGTAGCAGACAACCACCTAGATTCACACGAAGCAATTGATAATAATTAACCAAATTAAAGTACGCATACACACCAAATTAATAAACCAAACCTCTATAAAACACAATTAAGTCATAAACACATGCAATTTAACTAAAAAGGTTCAAACTTTATTCAAATCCATTCATCGTAGTCTAGGCGGTTTAAGTGTTTAGCCAAGCATGTTAATCGATGAAAGCAATACAAAGTTGTTCAAAAAAGAATTCATGGTTACAAGTTTTGAAAGAGAGAAATCAAACAAACAAGGAACTAAAGAACCCGTGCAAGTCTTCAATCTTCAAACCGAACTCGAACCAATGATTCCCGTGATCCAAGCTCTTCAAACGCAGCACTTCAATCTCCAAAATAAGCATTCAGACTCCACAAATTCGTAACCTCCTTGACGGCAATTTCGTTTTGTATATATACCCTAACATCTCATCAAAACCTAACTGAAAAACCACTTTTCTGCGTATTTGGGGCTAGTTGTAGCACGACGGGTACCCCCTTAGAGCTAGGCGTACGGCGGCGCCCCCCTTTCTACACTTTATTTTTTTCTTGTTTTTCCAGCTTCCCGACTCGTATACGAATCCCGTTTTTCCTCCAAATTGCTCGTTTTGACTCGTTTTTCATCACTTTAAGCAACGGGACCTGAAATCATAGCTTAACGTCAGCAGTATCGAAATTCTAACCTAAACTAGACTCAAAATAACCAAAAACTGACCAAAATATACACTATAAACATATATACTTTGTAGTACATCAAACATCCCCACACTTAGCATTTTTTCGTCCTCGAAAAAGATATATGCAACGGAATCAGGGATGAATAAATACTTGGATCAAAAACTATTTAAATTTTGTTAAAATCAAAGCTTGTGTTAGCCGCGATTGCAAATATACTTGTCCCTTTAAACCCAAATCCGGTCTTAAGCCCCTTATCATACGAATTAGTTTAAGTGCGGTCAATCTACCTAGGGTCTCACGCTAGAAGCTACGGTCCACCTAATCCTGCCTCAAGCTTATAGAACAAAAGGAACGATCACCGGACCAATTCCTAAACGTTTTATATCAAAATCAAGAGAATTTAAAATCAAATATATTTTTTTTCATCTTTTTTTCTTTCTTTTCATTTTTTTCCTTTTCGAGCCTAGACGTTGCTTTACCTAACCTAGAGGTATTCCGGCTGTAAAGTCGCTATCCCCAACTCAGATTACATAGGCGTCGGCAATTTTTCTTTGCAATTTCGATTTCACACATCCTAGAGGCATTCCGGTTGTAGAGTCGTGACGGGTGGTCCATTGGACAACCCTTTGCGATGCTAAAAGACAAGTTTATCCCTCATTTATGTATGTAATTATCTTGAATTAGGTAACTACTGTTGTCTATGTCTCAGGTACGGTTTAGCGGCTCAAATGGAGGAAAAGTGCAGCTTTGGAAGCTTTCGAGTTGAACGGGTTGAGATGCGGAGCAAAAGATGAACAAAACACAAAACTCAGGTTGCCACCGTAAATTACGGTCCCACCGTAATTTACGATGGACCTGAAATCCATTTGGTTCCCACCGTAAAACAGTTTCAATTTACCGTAACAGTTTTATGTCCACCGTAATTTAGGGTGGAGCCGTAAATTACGGTGGAGTCTGCGGAATTTGTGTAACTGCCACATTAAGTGAGTTTTGATGGTGTCTTTTCACCTATTCTCATCATTGGACGTTTTTGGAGCTTGCTAGGGGCGATTTTGGTGATCTTGCTTGGTTGTAAACATTATCTAAACATTTCGTTTGTGTTTTCGATCCGTATGAACATTGAACTTTGTGCTATGATGATTCACCAAGCTATGTGTTGCTAAACTCATGGTGATCATCCTGAATTGAAGGTTTGTTTAAGACTTTTGTGTTTGGATTCGTATTTCTAAAATAATAGACTTGCAATGCTTGTTTGTTTATTATGGTGTGTGGATGCTTGATTGTAAATTGTTGATTGATGTTATACTCATATTCTAAACCGTACGTTCTTGGTGTCGTTGACAATCGAGATATCACGGGAGGGATTAGGGTTGGATATTAGTCAATTGGTTATCGGGTAACAACCTCGCATTGTCATAATCCGAGTACTTAGTTCCCTTTTATCACAACAAACAATTACACACGAATCATGTCTATGTGATTCTTTCTAGTGAATTTAAACACAATTGTCCAAAGCAAACTGGAAATTTAGGATGGTCGCTTGTTCCTAATCTGTTTACAAACTACGGTCTTTGATTTGCAATTTAATTAGTTAATTTTAGTTATTAAAACCAAAACAATCAAATGTGAATTTTAATTTCTGCATTTTAGGTAATTGTAGTTTAATTACAAAGCTATACAATCGACATACTTTCCACATACTCCCTGAGTTTGATACCCTCTTACCACTATCTATGGTTGTTTTTGGGATTAAATTTGCGTGTACCTACGACAGCACGTCAAATTTTGGCGCCGCTGCCGGGGAGTAGTGCGCAATGTGTGTCAGTTTATTAGTTTTGTTTTGTTATTTTCGGGTTTACACTGGTGTGTTTAGTGTGCAGGTTCTACAGGTGCATGCATACTAGAGGCTCTCACAAAGCGTCACCATTGTCATTTGATCCGGAAATCGAAAGAACGCTAAGGCAAAACAGGGTTTTATTACGAGAAAACCGAATCATTGGTTCACCCACTTCACCCATTACACCAAGAAACATCATGGCCGATTCACAAATTCCACCTACAACGGGTCAAACGACCTCATCATTTATACCTACTTCCACACAACCATCACCAAACACAACTATACCAAATTCCACTACAATTCCTACTCCATCTCATGAAACTACACCCACCAACACAACACAACCCATTACTACCCAAGAAGAACCAACCATTACCTTTAACCCATCCACTACTATACCACCATTGTCCCATTTCTTCCCGGGTGCGGGTCCGTCATATTCAACCCATACCATAGCACCAATTTCGACCATTGCCCATGCTACTTCAACATTTAGACCATCGAATCAAGCGGGTTATCAATATTCAAACATTCCATTTGGGCAATCGTCAGGAATTCAAGGAGATGGATATGATGAAGGGTTTGAAGAATTTGAAGGTTATGATGAGGATGGATATTTTTACGGGGGTTATGGTGATCAAGGAGAATTTGGATATGTTCAAAGTCAATCTCAAGGGATGGCAAGTGTTGGTGGAATGCCACAACAACAACAACTCGTACCACAACACATTCGGCCAAGACCACAAGGGCCACCAATGCAACATCCTATTCCATTGCAACAAATTCGGCCACAAAATGTACAACCAAATGTTCAACAACTCCAAAGGCCAATTCAACGCCCACCGATGCCGCAACAGCAATTTCAACAACCAAATGCACCACAAGGGCATGTACCAAGGCCAATGGGTCCTATTCTCCCAAGGGGTAGGTTTGGTGTACCAAGGAGACACCTTAGAGAAAATGTGAGGGGCATCGAAGCACATTTTCGGCCGGTAATCACTCAAAACCCTTCACCGGTAGTTATTCCTCACAATGATCAAGGGAGAACATTTGAAGTGAGGACCAACTCTTTGCAAAGTTTACCAAAATACAAAGGGTTGGCAACAGAGGAGCCTTACTTTCATTTAGAGGCTTATGACTCGATTTGCAACACTCTTGGGAGTCAAGGGTTCTCGGCCGATGACATCAAATTGGTATTATTCCAATTTTCTTTGGAAGATAAGGCGAAGAAATGGTTTTACACGTTACCTTCGGCATCCATATATACATGGGGGGAGATGCAACAAACTTTCTTGGATGAGTTTTACACCGCCCAAAAGACCAACGATGCAAGAAAGGGGTTAAGAAGCTTCCAACAACAACATGGTGAGATGTTTCACGAGGCGTTTGAACGCTTCAATATGATGATAAAGAATTGCCCTCACCATGGAATTGAATTATGGGAGTTGATGAATGCCTTTCACAAGGGGTTGAGTGCCGAAGATGCACGTGACTTGATGTCTATTACCGGTGGGACTTTTGGAACAAATTATGAGAACGATAATTGGGAGTTCTTGGAAAGCATGGCAACTACATCAAAGAGGAAAGCTCAAGCCTCAAGAAGAGCCCGACCGGCCATTGCCCGACCTCAAGTGCACGCCATAGATGATGGTAATGTTCAAACTACTAACCAAATTTATGATGTTTGTGCTTTGTGTAATGAAATAGGTCACGCGGCTGAAAATTGCCAAGGGATGTTGGAAGTGCAATACGAAGAAGTCCATGCGGTTCAAGGTCAAGGTCAAGGAGGAGGTGGTAGGAATTACAACAACATGAACTCTAATACCTACCACCCCGGGTTGAGGAATCACCCGAATTTTCGGTACGGGAACCCTTCAAATCAAGCCAACCTGAACTTTCAAGGTAGCCAAGGTAACTTTGGTTCACGCCAATCTTATAATAACCAAGGTGGATACCGAGGCGGAAACAACCAAGGCTATCAAAAACAATACCAAACGGGTCAAGAACAAGGGGGGTCTTCGGGTGGAAACGAGATGATGGAGATGCTAAAGAGCATGCAAATGGAGATGCAAAAACGGAACCAACTCGATGAAGTTCGAATGCAAAAGGATAAGGTTCGCGACAAAAGCATCCAATCACTAACAACCCAAATGGGTCAATTAGCAACCGATGTGGCTGAATTGAAGAAAAGTAAGGGTCAACTTCCAAGCGACACTAAGGTAAACCCTTCACATGGTTCGTCACGAGGTAACGTTAATATTAATCATGTTAGTGTTTTAAGAAGTGGAAAAGAGTTCAAAGCCAATTTGTCACCCGAATTGGTTGAGGGGGTAGTTGAGGATGTCACGGGTAATGAAAGTGATGATGAAGTTTCACTGGTTAAACCAAAAGAAATAATTGTTAAAAAATCGGGTTTGGGTGAAAACGAAAAGAATGAAAAAGTTGTGGGACATGTTTAAACAAGTGAAAATAAATCTCCCACTCCTCGATGCAATAAAACAAGTCCCCGCTTATGCAAAATTTTTAAAAGAATTATGTGCACAAAAAAGGCAAAACAAAAAGAAAGTGCCTATGCGGGTGGATTTAACCGGGCAAGTGAGTGCGGTTTTGAATGGGGAGCTTCCTCCTAAGCTCCAAGATCCGGGCACGCCATTGATTAATATACAAGTTGGTAATTTTCAAATGGCTAAGGCGTTGCTAGATCTTGGAGCCGGAGTTAGCATTTTACCGGGGGGCTTATATGACCAATATGACTTTGGTCCGTTAGCAAGGGTGGAGACAACGGTTGTTTTGGCCGATTTGTCTCATAAGCTACCTCGGGGTATGGTTCAAAATGTAATTGTAAAAATTGATGAGTTTTACTACCCGGTTGACTTTTTAGTCTTGGATTACTCATCGGCGGACCCTAAGCAACAACAAAATATAATTTTGGGTCAGCCATTTTTGAGCACCGCACATGCTATTATTGATTGTAGATTTGGTACAGTTGATATGGCTTTTGGAAATAGAAAAATGCGTTTGAATGTTTTTACTAACAATTCTAATGCTAATGGTGTTGATGAGTGTTTCATGGCAGATATAGTTGACGGATGTAACCCGCATGAGTATGAGGAGGATGGTTTGGATATTTGCCTGTGTGATTTTTCTGAACAGGTACATGCTTATGCACTCCGGGTTGAAGAGGAAACGCAAGATGCGATGGCGTTGAAAGAAGGTAGACCGCCATGGACTCATCAATTTGAAGGTCTACCGGCGGAGATCGATTCGGGTACGAAACCATCATTAGAGGAACCACCAAAGTTGGAGCTCAAAGACTTGCCTAGCCACTTGAAGTATGTGTTTTTAGGGGATAATGACACTTTACCGGTCATTATTGCCTCTAATTTGGAGTTGGCACAAGAGCAAGCATTGTTGGAGGTTTTAAAAGAGAACAAGGGAGCTATTGGATGGACGATTGCCGACCTCAAAGGAATTAGCCCATCCATTGTCATGCATAAGATCATTACCACTGAAGATGCAAAGCCGACACGAGAGGCTCAAAGGCGATTGAATCCGAACCTACGGGAGGTAGTTAAGAAAGAGGTAATTAAATGGTTGGATACAGGAATTATTTATCCGATTTCGGATAGTGCTTGGGTGAGTCCCACCCAAGTTGTGCCTAAGAAGGCCGGCATTCAAGTAGTCAAGGATGAAAGTGGTGAACAAATTGCCACCCGACCGGTTACCGGGTGGCGTGTGTGTATTGACTACCGGAAATTGAATGCCGCCACTTCTAAGGATCATTTTCCGCTACCATTCATTGATCAAATTATTGAAAAACTATCGGGTCAAAAATACTATTGTTTCTTAGATGGGTATTCGGGTTACAATCAAATCGCCATACACCCGGATGACCAACACAAGACCACCTTCACATGTCCATATGGCACCTTTGACTTTAGGCGAATGCCATTTGGCTTGTGCAATGCTCCGGTAACCTTCCAACGATGTATGATGAGTATTTTCTCGGACATGGTTGGAGAGTCGCTCGAAGTATTTATGGATGACTTCTCCATTTTTGGCACTAGTTTTGATGCTTGTCTCAATGAATTACAAAAAGTGTTAAAAAGATGTGTTGAGAAAAACTTAGTGCTAAGTTGGGAGAAAAGTCATTTCATGGTGCAAGAGGGCATTGTGTTGGGTCATGTAATTTCTGAAAGGGGGATGGAGGTGGATAAGGCAAAAATACGGGTAATATCATCTTTACCACATCCGAAAAATGTTAAGGGTGTAAGGTCGTTCTTGGGACACGCGGGATTTTATAGACGTTTCATTAAGGGTTTTAGTGTTATCACAAAACCCTTATGCAATTTGTTATTAAAAGATGTCCCATTTGATTTTACTAACGAGTGTATGCAAGCTTTCACTGTTTTGAAGGAACACTTGGTCAAAGCTCCTATTTTGCAACCACCGGATTGGTCAAAGCCGTTCGAGATAATGTGTGATGCAATCGACACCACTATTGGTGCAGTTTTTGGTCAACGGGTTGATAGAAAGCCGGTGGTGATTTACTATGCGAGTAAGACTTTATCCGAAGCACAACTTAACTACACCACAACCGAGAAGGAATTACTAGCGGTGGTGTATGCTTTGGATAAGTTTCGCTCGTATATTTGGGGGAGCAAAGTGGTGGTTTATTCGGATCATAGCGCGGTCCGGTACTTGATGGAGAAAAAGGACGCGAAGCCTCATTTGATTCGGTGGGTTTTATTGTTACAAGAGTTCGATCTAGAAATCCGAGACAAAAAGGGAAGTGAGAATGTAGTAGCGGATCACTTGTCTCGGATTCCGGTGGAAGGGATCGATGATGTGAGTGAAATTAATGAAAGTTTTCCCGACGAGCAACTTTTAGCCGTTTCCACTTTCGTTGCACCGTGGTATGCTCATTATGTCAACTATTTAGCCACAGGTGCCATCCCAAGTCATTGGACTAAAAAGCGTCGACAACAATTCATGGTCCAAGTAAAGCAATACATTTGGGATGAACCGGATCTCTTCAAGATTGGACCGGATCAAGTTATACGAAGGTGTGTGCCCGAAACGGAAGTGTTGGAAATTTTGACCCATGCCCATTCGTCCGCATGTGGGGGTCATTTTAGTGGGCATAAAACATGCTATCGGGTTCTTTCATGTGGGTTTTATTGGCCCACCATTTTCAAGGATGCATGTGAATTTGCTAGAAATTGTATAAATTGCCAAAAAATGGGTAGTATATCGAAGAGGGATGAGATGCCATTACAACCGATCTTGGTTGTTGAAATATTTGATGTATGGGGTATAGATTTTATGGGTCCCTTTCCGAATTCGAATGGCTTCCTATACATTTTGGTAGCGGTAGATTATGTCTCGAAGTGGATTGAAGCTATTGCAACACGAACAAACGACCATTCGGTTGTTTGTAAATTTGTTCAATCCAACATCTTTTCTCGCTTTGGAATCCCGCGGGTTATTATAAGTGATGGTGGTTCGCATTTCAAGAATTTCAACTTTGGGAAATTATTGAAGAGGTATAGCGTGAATCACCGAGTTGCCACACCTTACCATCCGCAAACAAGTGGACAAGTCGAAGTGTCCAACCGTCAAATCAAAGAGATTCTCATGAAGACGGTGAGAACGGATAGGAAGGATTGGTCAAGTAAGTTAGATGATGCATTGTGGGCATATCGAACGGCCTACAAGACTCCTATTGGCACAACGCCTTACCGGATGGTGTATGGTAAGGGTTGTCACTTGCCAATGGAGTTAGCGCATAGAGCACATTGGGCAATTAAAACGGTTAACGCGGATTATGACGAGGCGGGGAAGTTGAGGAAGTTGCAATTAAGCGAAATAGAAGAGATTCGGGATGAGGCGTACGAATGTGCATCGGCCTATAAAGATAAACTCAAGAAGGTGCATGATGCGAAATTGAGAAAGAAAACATTTGAAGTGGGGCAAAAAGTTTGGTTGTATAACTCAAGATTGAAGATGTTCGCGGGCAAGCTCAAAAGCAAATGGATGGGTCCGTATGTCATTCGGAGAGTTGGGAGATTTGGTGATGTAGACATCCAAGACGAGCAAACATTGAAACAACAAACGGTGAACGGTCACCGCTTGAAGCCATACTTGGAGGGGAACGACATCAAGAACTTGGAGCTTGACAAAGCGGGCTACATTTTGCGCCCGGTCGTTGAGGAACAACCATGAGAGGCCCAGGTTTGGTAGTGTACATAGTAGTGTTTTGTTTTGTTTGTTTTGTATAATTTGCACAATTGCCGTATTTCTTCGAAATCCATGTTTGAAACAAGTGTGGGGACGTTCGGGTCATGAATTACTCTAACATTGTGTTGAGGACAACACGGGACTTTTGAGGGGGTAGGGTGATTTTTACAGGTTTTTGAAAAAAATTAAAAAAACATAAAATATCGAATAAACAAAAAAAATTATAAAATTTTTCACTTAAAAATTCAATTTTTGGCAAAAGCAGATATGCCCAGTTCACACCGTAATTTACGGTTTTACCGTAATTTACGGTGGAAATGGGAAATCTTGGGGCTTTACGGTGAAAGTCTACTGTTTTACGGTAGAAGAATTGATGTCCAGGTCTCACCGTAACTTACGGTGGGACCGTAAGTTACGGTGCGGAGAAAAATCATGTCCGTCGTTCGGGGTTCCGTATATATATAAAAAAAATTATAATAAAACACAACATATCTGGTCACGTGAATCTTACCCTAACCACACAATTCTATTCTATCTATCACCATCCATCTTCATCTCTCTCAAGACCCACAAGTCATCTTCTTCCCCAACCTTCAAACCTCCAAAGCTCCATCAATTCTTGTCTAAACTAAGTGAAATCGGAGTCTATCTTGACTAATTTTTCACGTAGTTTCTGATTTTGACAAGAGATTTACAAGAAAACGCTGTTTTTGAGTCCGAATTCCAAACCCTAGTCCGAAAATTTTTGGGGGTTTTTGGAGTTTTTGTTTCACAAGCACTTGTGCATCTTCAAAACAAGGTATGGAAGTTTAATTTGTGTATTTTGATGATGCATTGTGAAGATTGATGTTATTGTTGATGTTTATTCATACCCACTTACTTGTTCATAGTGTTACTTGTTACTTATTCTTGGACATGATTATGGTTGTAGATGTAGGATGTTTAGTAAAGTAGTGAACTTTTGGGGATTTCTACATTGTAGAGACACCATGCCCAATTTTTTTAAAAACTTATACATTGTGGTTCACTAACATCTACAACCATAGTAACAAGCAAGTGTGGGGATGTTTTGGAGAAAGGAGCCTAATTTTGTTTTGTTTGCTTGTGTTGTTTGTTATCATGTGTGTAGGAAAATGGTTAAGACAAAAGAAAAAGCGGGATCCAGTTCATCATCATCGAAAGGGAAAGGCAAACAAGTGGAACAACAACCGCGAAAAAGGCAATATGTGGGTCAGATAAGTGAAAGCGAGAGTGGGAGTGAAGAAGAAATGGAGTTGGATCCACATGATAAACCGGTATGGGACTCGGGTCCTCTGGATGATCAACCCGAGGAGTGGCAGCCAACATTATATCATGATAGAATGAATAAGCTCAAGAACAAGGCAGCGGCCTTCATTTGTGAAGGAGAGGTTCGGGAAGTGGAGTTCCAACAGTTTGGGGTGTTTGATAAGTTTCGGGCGTTAGGATGGGAATCGGCGCTTAAATGTTTCGATAAAGACAAAAGCAACCTGTTTATGACCGAGATATAGGAATGGATGGCGACTTTGAAATGTTACAATTTTAACAAGCCATCACAGATGAAGTTAATTGGTGAGGTGCACGGGGTACCGGTGGAGATGTCATTTGACACATTGAAGAAGCTCGGGAAGTATGATAGTCTCCCGGCGCGTGATTACATGGTTCCCACTCTCGATGACCTCTTGCTTAAACCGGAGAAACATGTTCGATGGAATGATATGTTGGCAGCAATATTTTTACCCGGTACATACAGTGGTATTCTATACCGGAAGAATTTGAAGATAGAAGCTAAGTTGTTGCTAGCCATTTGTGTTCTCAATGTTATTCCGCGCAGAGGAGATAAGGAACAGGTGAGATATCCGGAGGTACCTGTCCTCTATTCGCTAATGCATGGGTCTCCACGTTTTCCGATACGCTATCTGATTATGCACCACCTATGGATATGCCGAAATAAGTATGGGAGGGACATTGTCCCATATTGTAGGATCATCACGGGGTTGATGAAACAGCAGAAAGCTCTTACTTCGGAGGATCGAGGGGTAACATAGAGGCACCAACCGTTTACGTTAGACAAAATGGGAAGTGGTTGGACATATACCCAATTGGAGCGGTATCACAAGTTAAAATCCGAGGGTCAAAGATGGAGAGCTCTTAAGGCGAATGCGAGAGATTTGTTACCGGGTGAAGAGGATGAACCCGAGAGTGAAGCAGAGATCCCAAGCGGGGATGAAGATTATGAGGAGCAACCGCAAGGCGGGGTGAACTTGAATGTGGGTCAAGGGGGTCATGGTGGAGGTTACGGTGGTTTGTTTTACGATTATGCGCAACAGTCTTATGAGCCGGGTTGGGCTTATAACGGTACAATGCAAGAAGTGATTGAAAGTCAACGTCCTCCGGCATCTATTTTTGATACATGGTCGGGGTCGGAGAGGACGTTGTATGATCAAAACACGAGGAATAGTGCAAGTATAGAGCGGTCGTTAAAACATAGCTTTGATCGCCAAGAGTCATGGAACTGCACCTTTGCGTATTCCCAAGAGGTGGGAATGAATAATAGATATCATGACGATCAAGCGAGGAGGATGCATGCAGATTGGCATGCCGGAAGGCCGGTTGTTGAGGATCCACAACATGTGGATTATGCCTCGTTACCGCCTTATGATGGTAGTGTCTCATATCCGACTCCACCACTTCACCACTCACAATGGATTGACCCGAGGCAGCAAGAGGGAGCCCAACAACAAGGAGGGAGTAGCAGCGGCGCGTTTGGATTTGGAGAATGGAATGACATGATGTCTTCCATTTTTGGACCTCCAGGACCGCGCTACTATTAGTCAGGTGGTGTTCTCTCTTTTGTATAATTTGTGCATATTTGTAGTTTTATTTTGATTATGGTTGGGCGGTTGGGTGGTGTATGATTGTTTTGTTGAGTTTGGGATGGTGCTCGTTGGTGGTGTCATGTGTGTTAAAAAAAAAGGTAAAAAAAAATATAAAATAAAAAAATACAAAAAGAAATTTGTGGTTTTAGTGAAGAAGCTTGTTGTGATGTTGAATGAATTTAGTGATCAAGCCTCCTAAAGCCATACATTGGGGTCAATGTATCCCAAGTGTGGGGATGGGGGGAATTTTTGAAGATTTTGAAAAATTGTGAGCCAAGCGAAACGATGTGAAAATTTGAACACCCTTAGTTAACCCCAAATGGTGCACCGGCAACCCTTGATACCTTTTTCATTCTTGGTGAGAATTGTAGCCACACTTGTATATAAATAATGCTTATCTTTGATGAGAGTGGCTACGGGTGGGGGTGCGTTAGAACTTGTGCTTGAATGCGATGTGAGTCCTTAGTTAGACATGAATGTAGAAAGGATAAGGGCATTTAGGTAGCCTCGTCGTTGGTGTGAGCGAGTGTGGGATTTGGGGGGTTGGACCTCATAAGTTTTATATATGAGCATGGTTGTGAGAGGGGCGGGGGTTTGGACATTTAGTTGCCCAATTTTGTGCCTAAAAGCCTATCATTTGCTACCCCTAGCTACTTACCTAAAAATTTGCCCAATTTGACCCGGTCTTGTAGTATTAGTAGTAGTTGTAGTAATGTGATGTAGATATGTGATGCTTTATTGCATGGTTATTTTCTCTCTAAAAAAAAGCAAAAAAATTGAAAAAAAAAGAAAAGAAAAAAATATGAAAAATGAAAAGAAAGGATGTTAGTTGTCTTGTATTTAGTAATTAGTTTGGTAGTTGTTATTTTGTTTATTTGTGTAATAAAAAGACCGGGCCAAATTTTCGCTACTTCATATATATCCCATTTCCTACCTATACACCTAGCCACGTTACAACCTTGAAGTCCCTTTTGATTTGCATTCATGTTTGGCACTTATAGGAGAAGGATTGATTTATGTACAAGCCTATGATCGCGCAACCACCCGTTTGCCTATTGTGTGTCTAGCTTATCTTTGCTAGTATTCAATTGTAGCCGAGAGGAGAGATTTAGAGAGGGGTGCATTGGTTGGGTGTTAAAAAGGGGTTAGTAAAAAGATTGCTTGTTTGCTTGGTTTACATTGATCACTTGTTTAGAAACTGATTTGATGAGTTGCTTTGGGACAAGCAACGTTTAAGTGTGGGGATGTGACGGGTGGTCCATTGGACAACCCTTTGCGATGCTAAAAGACAAGTTTATCCCTCATTTATGTATGTAATTATCTTGAATTAGATAACTACTGTTGTCTATGTCTCAGGTACGGTTTAGCGGCTCAAATGGAGGAAAAGTGCAGCTTTGGAAGCCTTCGAGTTGAACGGGTTGAGATGCGGAGCAAAAGATGAACAAAACACAAAACTCAGGTTGCCACCGTAAATTACGGTCCCACCGTAATTTACGTTGGACCTGAAATCCATTTGGTTCCCACCGTAAAACAGTTTCAATTTACCGTAACAGTTTTATGTCCACCGTAATTTACGGTGGAGCCGTAAATTACGGTGGAGTCTGCGGAATTTGTGTAACTGCCACATTAAGTGACTTTTGATGGTGTATTTTCACCTATTCTCATCATTGGACGTTTTTGGAGCTTGCTAGGGGCGATTTTGGTGATCTTGCTTGGTTGTAAACATTATCTAAACATTTCGTTTGTGTTTTCGATCCGTATGAACATTGAACTTTGTGCTATGATGATTCACCAAGCTATGTGTGGCTAAACTCATGGTGATCATCCTGAATTGAAGGTTTGTTTAAGACTTTTGTGTTTGGATTCGTATTTCTAGAATAATAGACTTGCAATGCTTGTTTGTTTATTATGGTGTGTGGATGCTTGATTGTAAATTGTTGATTGGTGTTATACTCATATTCTAAACCGTACGTTCTTGGTGTCGTTGACAATCGAGATATCACGGGAGGGATTAGGGTTGGATATTAGTCAATTGGTTATCGGGTAACAACCTCGCATTGTCATAATCCGAGTACTTAGTTCCCTTTTATGACTGCATAGGCATGCTTCCTTTAACTTTTCTGGAATTAGATTGATTTCCATCCTCTCCCTGTATTGTGCTATGTGTTCCTCAGGATCCGTTGTACCATCATACAGCTTCATAGTAGGGATATGGAATCTTTTGGGTATCTCAGCATCACAAATCGGTGGTGCAAAACGAGATATCTTATGGCTTCCATCTGCAATCTCCGGGATAGGTTTGACTACCCCTGGAACACTTGATATCATATCCTTCAGTTTTTGTAGTTCTCTGGCCATAGCATGATTGATACCTGTATCCTGCATGAATCCATGGTTAGTGGTAAGAGAATTATTAAAAGTGTTACCTCCCATCGGGTTCAAGTTAGGAACACTGGATGTGAATCCATATTGCTGGGATTCTGGGATGATGGATGGACCAGTGGAAGCAATGGTCTTCATCGGAATAAAATCTCCTTGACGGACATCTGGACTTCCTGTTTGCAAATTCTTCAAGGATCCTGGTATCTGAAGGGATCCTTGAACCTGGGATGATCCTGGAACAAAGGAGGATCCTTGAACCTGGGATGATCCTGGAACAAAGGAGGATCCTTGAACCTGGGATGATCCTGGAACAAAGGAGGATCCTAAGCTCATGAAGGATCCCATATGCTGGGTATAGGATCATGCCGGTTGGAAATATGATCCTGATGCTTGAGTCACTACTGCTGGGCCGAAATGCACTCCTCTTAATCCACCCATATGTTGAATGTCTGGGGCCTCTGATGGCTGAGAAGTAATCATCGGAGTATCAAAATTCAAAGATTTGGGCATCAGTGGGGAATGATCCTCTGCCGTTTTCTTTTGCTTTTTGAGATCTCCGATTTCTCTGAGGATCCTGTCATTAGTTTTATCCTGCTGCTGCATACGATCCCTCATCTGCAAAATCAAAGTAAATATGTCACTAGTACTGGGAACAGAAGAAGTTAGAGCAGAAGATGAAGGTTTAGAGAAGATAGGAGTTGGTCTCTTCTCAGCATTTTTCTGAGATCCAGCTGGTAGTGGAGGCAAAGGTGGAATGCCATTAGATGAATTGACTGCAGACATCGCTGTGGAAGTATTCTTCAACGATGAAGCCATGCAACACTTCCGGAATGATCACCAACAGAAAAACTTTCTTATGAATGAAGCACCAATTGCCTCACGGTGGGCGCCAAACTGTTTTGGTCAAAAATCAGACAAGGATGATGCAACCAAACTTTATGTAAACGGGGAATGATGCTTGGTATGATGAACAAAGTGAAGGATCACTTAAATGTAAAATGCACAAGTGACACAAGGATTTATACGAGGAAAAAGCCCTTGATCAATGAATGATCTCCGGCATAAAAAACCTCGGGTGATGGAAACTACCGATCACCAAACTTCAATATAACAAATAATGGTTACAACTTCGGATGGTAGCGAGCTAAGTACAAGGATCACTATAGTATCGTGTGTCAAAGCGTGTGAGAAGTGTGTTGTGTCTTCCGAATGTTGAAGAGTGCTACTTATACAAGTGAGTGTGGTCATATTTTAGGTAAATAACCTAACTATTAGCTCGTTACCCCTTCAAGAATAGAAGTAAATTTAGCCTAAATTATCGCCCTTAAATTGTGCTGAGTTTCCATATTGTCCACAACGTCCATCTTTGATTATGCATCTGCCAAAGTAGCGTGACAGGTTCCTTGTTTACGTTGTTAAGAGCGGATCCTACTCGAAATTCCTGCAAGACAACATTAAATCCAAAGAGAACAATCGTTAGTATGAGGATCCCTAGGATGGTCCGTGATCCTGATCCTGGAACTCTTCTGAGGATCACTATCTGCCAAAGAAACAAGGATCACTGGTTAGGATCACATGTAAGGATCATAAGTCATAAAAATCCAGCCCTAACACTTATCACCCACAAACTGATGGGCAAACAGAAGTTGTTAATCGGTCACTTGGGAATTTGCTGAGGTGTTTGGTTGGTGATCATGTGAAGGCATGGGATCAAAAATTGTGTCAAGCTGAGTTTGCTCATAATCATGCTGTTAATCGGAGCACTGGATATAGCCCATTTCAGGTAGTTTATTCATCTCAGCCTCGGGGACCACTTGATTTGATGTCTCTTCCTGTTTCTGGATCTGTTCCAAAGAAAGTTCAGGATTTTGTGTGTTGGGTTTTTCACATGTTTATCAAAGTAATTTTATCCGAATAAAATTAAAACGCAGCGGAATAAGGATTTAAAACATGTTACTTTGCAAGATATAAAACCATTTTTAAATGCAAAACCCAAACTCGGATCCATATATGAAATGCATGCTATCAAAATACAACCATAGGGTGTTTTAGAATACTACCTTTCTAAGAGCAAGGTGATTTGAAGAAGATGATATTCTTGAATGGAAATCTTCAAAGGTGAAGACCTCAAGCTTGCATACCCCAAGCTTCCAACGAACACCTTATGTTGCTAGGATTTCTACACTTGAAACTCAAATGAAACACCCTCTTGATCAACCCACCTTGGCCGAAAATTTTAGAGAGTTTTTGAGCTCTTGCACTTGAAAAAACTTGTAAAAGGATTGATTAGTTACAAGTCTTGGAACCCCCTTTTCTTAAAAGGATGAGAGAGAGAGAGTTGCCACCCAAAATGGCCAATCAAGCTTCATCTAGATATGTAAAATGCATGCAACATGATTGGACCAAAAAACTTGTGTGAGTTCCCATGGAGGGGGCGGCCTAGCTTTTATTTTTATAAAAAAATTTCAAAAATTTTTCTTATAATAACAATTTAAGTCTTATATAATTTTATAACTTTTATAAAATATAACATCTCATGTTTACAAGACTTATGTAACCTTTTTAAAATTGTTATTTAACCCATTAAATAACAAATAAAATATTCTCTCAAAATAAATTATCCGTATAATTTATTAGTTTGTCAAGTGCAATTATTTAGAAACCGATTTCTAAATATTGTAAGTGTTAATATTTATTTGTTTGATCATATCATAAACAAATATTATAGGTGTTTGTCTAGCTTGTTATTGGGTATGACCCGACTTGGATCATAACGTACTAGCCACATCAATTTAATATGTGTCTTGGGCATATAGAGTCCAACAATCTCCCACTTGCACAAGATACATAGAAGATTGATGCAAGTAGTAAATAACGCCTAACAACGGTTCACTACCCCTAATACGTATGACGAAGTGCCATTCAATAACATCATCCCCTTCAAGTCCCTTACTTGAAAATGATTTAGGTGAATCTATCATTTATCCTTTCGTTACAGATGTCATGTTAGATCCAGAGACACAGTGTGATCATTCTCTGTTGATTTAACTTTAACAGCCTTTGACATCTTACTCTCAACGAATAAGAGGAACAAATCCCTTCTTGACTACATACGTCTCTCACAATCACCTCGTACCACACCTGAGCTTAGCCTTGTGTACTGTCTTATTACAGACAGCGAAGAACCAAGTCAAGGTATAATATTTGGTGAATATCAAGACCCAATATGTATCTCAGGTCAGAGGATACTATGATATTCGCCTTTGCTCAAATTTACTTATGATCAATCACAAAAGATTCCATGCAGTAAGATTTGAGAGCGGGTCAGTCCAATATTTGTATCCCACAAATATCTATGAACTTTGGCAGCAACACTTTGCTCTATATTCATACCTAATGAATATCCACCAATCCAAGTTCATAATAGTCTTACATTCATATTTGTTCCCACAAGTATGATCGACTACGGACATTTAGAATAATTAATTTATTCACGGATTTAAACATGCTAAAATGGAACATAACTCAAAATACCATAAAAGAGTTAAAATAACAATTGTTCCAATATCCAAATACAAAATAGATCAAATCCAATCACTAGAATATCGAAGTCCTAAGGCACAAGTATGACCCTCATGTTTTGGCTGTTCAAGGAGCTTCGTGAGTGGATCCGCAATGTTTTGATCGGTGTGAACTTTGCGAATACATATCTTTCCTTTTTCAACTTCATCCCTTATGTAGTTGAATCTCCGCTCAATGTGCCTAGTCTTTTGATGTGCACGAGGTTCCTTGATTTGAGCAATCGCTCCCTCGTTATCACAAAAGATCTCTAGGGGGTCTTGAATGGTAGGGACTACCCCTAGGTCGGCAATGAACTTCTTTAACCACGCAGCTTCTTGTGCTGCCAATGAGGCGGCGATGTATTCTGATTCTGTAGTGGACAATGCTACAACATCCTGCTTCGAGCTCTTCCAAGAGACTGCAGCTCCATTCAAAATGAAGACATACCCAGATTGTGATCGAGAACCATCTCGATCAGTTTGGAAACTCGCATCTGTGTAACCTTTTACAACGAGTTCCTCTTCACCAGATCCATAAATTAGAAACATATCCTTAGTCCTTCTAAGGTATTTCAATATGCTCTTAACAGCCATCCAATGACTGTTACCTGGATTTTGCTGGTATCTGCTTGTCATGCTTAAAGCGCATGACACGTCCGGTCTAGTACATATCATTGCGTACATTATGGATCCAATAGCAGACGCATATGGGATTCCTTTCATTCTTTCTTGCTCATCCTTTGAGCTTGGACATTGAGTTACATTCAATATCGTCCCCTTTTGAATAGGTACCAAACCTTTCTTAGAGTTCTCCATCTTGAACCTTTTCAAGACCTTGTCAATGTATGCACTTTGGTTTAAACCTATCAAGCGCCTTGATCTATCCCTATAGATCTTTATTCCCAAAATATAGGCAGCTTCTCCAAGATCTTTAATGGAAAAACATCTTCCAAGCCAGGTTTTTACACCTTCCATGGTTGGAATGTCATTTCCAAATAGTAGAATGTCATCGACATACAATACTAAGAAAGTGACGGTGCTCCCACTAGCTTTCTTATACACACAAGTTTCATCGCCGTTCTTGATGAACCCAAAATTCCTAATCTCTTCATCAAAACGGTGATTCCAACTTCTCGATGCTTGTTTCAATCCATAGATTGATTTCTTTAACTTGCACACTTTGTTAGGATGTTTTGGATCGACAAAACCTTCAGGCTGAACCATATAGACATCTTCATCCAGATATCCATTGAGGAAAGCCGTTTTGACATCCATTTGCCAAATCTCATAGTCATAATATGCAGCTATGGCAAATAATATCCTAATCGACTTTAGCATTGCCACTGGCGAGAAGGTCTCATCATAATCAACCCCTTGAGTTTGAGTGAAACCTTTTGCTACAAGTCTCGCTTTATAAGTATCCAAGTTGCCATGCATATCTGTTTTCTTCTTGAAAACCCACTTACTTCCAACTACTTTGGAGTTAAGAGGTGGCACAACCAATTCCCAAACTTGGATTTCATACATGGATTGCATCTCTACGTTCATGGCTTCAAGCCATTTGTCGCAATCAGATTTTGACATTGCCTCATGGTATGTGGTTGGTTCATCTGAATCTACCACATAGCATCCATCCATGAAAAATCCATATCTTTCAGGTGGATTACTAATTCTACCAGATCTGCGAACGTTTTGTGTATGTTGATCAACCATTTGATCATTTTCAACAACTTCTTGTTGAGTGCTAGTATCAACCAAACGCGTATCGGGTTGTGGTTCTTGATCCTCATCAAGTTCCACTGTTTTACTAGTTCCTTCCATAAGGAACTTATCCTCCAAGAACTTACCCTTTCGAGCAACAAATACCTTTTGCTCTGTTGGATCGTAGAAATAATATCCTATATCATCTTTAGGATATCCTACGAAGATACACTTAATGGATCGTACTTCTAACTTATTTGGGGTGTATTGCTTCACATAAGCATCACAACCCCATACCTTCAAATATGATAATGATGGAACTGTTCCATGCCATATTTCAAAAGGTGTCTTATCCACTTTCTTGGTTGGGGCCATATTTAATATACGAGCCGCGGAGAGCAAAGCGTAACCCCAAAATGATAAAGGCAATGTGCTTCTAGCCATCATAGATCGAACCATATCCAATAAAGTTCGATTCCTCCTCTCAGACACACCATTATGTTGTGGTGTTCCAGGTGGGGTAAGTTGTGAGATGATCCCACAACTCCTAAGATGATCTTGAAAAGCATCGCTAAGGTATTCACCTCCTCTATCGGAACGAAGAACTTTGATTGTCTTGGTGAGTTGATTCTCTACTTCGTTTTGGAAGATTTTGAACGTTTCAAAAACTTCATCTTTGTGACTTAGCAAGTACACATAACCATAACGACTAAAGTCGTCGGTAAAAGTTACGAAGTATCTTTCACCATTCCTAGTCATTGGCTTAAAAGGACCACATACATCTGAATGTATGATGCCTAATAAATCTTTTGCCCTTTGGTTTGTGCCACTAAAGGGTTTCTTGGTCATTTTTCCTTGTAAACAAGACTCGCATGTATCAAATGAACCAATTTCATTTGTTTCCAAAAGACCATTCTTTTGAAGTGTTTGCATGCGATTTCTGTTTATATGACCAAGACGACAATGCCAAAGATAGGTCTCACTCAAATCCATTTTGAGTTTCTTGGTGTTTGCTTGGTACATCGAATTATCAAATGATGTATTATCATGAACCAATTCATAAATACCATTTGAAGGCGTAGCTTTAAAGTAGAACATGTCATTCATCAAAGCATAAATTTCATTGTTCACAAACTTAAAATCAAATCCATATTGTCTTAAAAGGGAAACAGAAATAATGTTCCTAGTCAAACTAGGAGCATACAAAACATTTTTCAAACATATTTCCAAACCACTTGGAAGTTTTAAAACATAGTCTCCTTGGGCTTCAACTTGAACCTTCGCTCCATTGCCCATGAAGAGACTAGTGTCTCCCTTCTTGTAATGCTTATTTCTTTTGAACCCCTGCAACGAATTGCAAATATGAGTTCCACATCTGGTATCTAATACCCATGTGTTAGAAGAAATAACATTTAGATCAATATGTATCATAAAGATTGTACCTGAGGTTTGCCCCGCATCCCTCTTGTTTTTCAACTCTTTGAGATAGGTTGGACAATTCCTTTTCCAATGTCCTATCTCTCCACACTCAAAGCATGGATCGCTTGTGGCAACTTTTGCCTTCTTCTCTTTTGGTTTTGGTGGTTCTGCTTTTGCCTTTCTTTTTCCCTTCCCTTTGACGTGTCCCTTTCCCTTGGCAACATTTGCTTTGGTGTCGGGGTGATGCCCTTTCTTGCCTCCCTCATTGATCGTTCGAACGGGTAAAGCCTTTTTACCCATTCCCGCTTCGGCCGTTTTGAGCATTGCATGAAGCTCACCAATGCTCTTGTCCCATCCATTCATGTTATAGTTCATAACAAAGCTTTCAAATTTCTTTGTTAAAGAGTTGAGGATCAAATCCGTAGCCAACTCTTTAGAGACGGGACAATTGAGCCTCTCGAGGCGATCAATGTGGCTTTTCATCTTAAGGACGTAAGATGAGACCGATTGAGTTTCCTCCATCCGACATGCATGAAGCGCTCGAACCGTTTCGAAGCGTTCTACCCTTGCTTGTTGTAGGAACATTTCATTCAATTGGGTAATCATGTCATATGCCCCATGATGTTCAAAGTCCTTTTGAATCTCGGGAATCATAGTTCCCAACATGAGGCATGAGGCTTGCATGGAGTCCTCGGTATACTTAACCCAATCATTGTAGGCTTCTACATTTTCCTCGTCAGGTTGGTCGGGAATAGGATCGTCCAACACATAGGATATCTTCTCTTGCTTGAGAACAATTCTCAAGTTTCGAAACCAATCCATGAAGTTGTTATGGTTGAGACGATCCTTTTCAAGGATGGTTCTTAGTGATAGGTTACGGACGGTTTGGGTAATCGGGTTTGCATTGTTAGCGGCCATCTACAAAATTTAACAAAGTTCAATTTTAGTATTTTCGATATTATTAAAATTTTAATCATTAATACCCTTTTAATGTCTCATAGACAATTAATAATTAAAATCTAGAATCCAACGTTACATTTAAATATTGGTTAGGTGACCTTTATCCCATTATTTAAATTAACAAGGTAGTCAACGTTTGACGAATGCAACCCTTTGCAACTTCTAGCTATATGGGATCGGTTAAACATCTTTATGTTTAGTTGGCATGTTTAATCCCATCAACACCTTTGTTCCCCATGCTTCGGTGACTCTAAGTTCATGGTTTCCAAATCAAGTCGTCCAACTTATACACACATGCGAGTTTACACACATAAGTGGTTAGGTGACCTTTATCCCACAAACATGGTGAACCCACCTCAAATATACAAGTTTCCTCAAATGTGGTTAGGTGACCTTTATCCCACAAAGAGTTCCCAAGTAATTCGAGTGTTGTATAAAAGGATGGTGTTTGACTTGTTTTATAAAAGGGATTTTTATTTTTCAAAATTCTAGTTTAGAAAAATTTTATGTTCCATATATTTGCATGCATTCAAATCAATGGTACTTTAGTGAAAACCAATTTTTCAAGGTTCTTTTAATAAAACTCATTTTATTATAAAATCATTAATTTTTAATAAAACCTTTTATTAATCGTTTTAATGATTTTGTAAGAACCAATTTTAAGCTTGTTGTTGATTTTTAGTTTGTTAAGCATGCATATCCAAATATCATCCAAACAACATAAATAAACAACCACACAAGCACAACACACATATCAAAAGGTGCATAACCATAGCCAACTATTTTGACCATACTTGTTAGCCGAAACAAGTGTTGTCAAAAGGTCCTTCCTAAGGGTGAATATAGACACAAAAAAGTGTCGTTGAACTCCCACTTGATCCCGCATCCAAATGCTTCAAGTCTTCATCTTGTGTTGTGATTTCTTCATATTCTTTGAGCTTCCAAATGTCTTTAATATTCAGCTCCAAACTCCTTTGGACTTCAAAATGTGTTTTGGTTATCGGGCTAAAATCCCGTTAAGAACTATGAAGTCCTTTATGCCCGAAAATGGCAATAACCCAAAACCGCATTTTTGTGTGCATCTTCTTTTACATAAAAGTATCCTAATACATTTTTCTAGTAAAATAAAATGCATCTAATCTATTTACTTACATACCAAATGAAAATAAATAAATTACATATTTTTACAAATGGAAGACAAAATAATAATTATTACAACCCATTGAATAATAAAATCATAAACACAAATATATTCACACAAGGTCATGGCTAGGTTATGAACACCAAAATATATATCCAAGTATATATAAATTCAAGAGCAAAATGGTTTCCTTTTACAACCTATATTTTTCGGCCAAGAATGAAAAACCGAAAAATGTGGGTTTTGTCCAAACAAAACAAATCATCCATATGACATAATTTTTTTCAAGATTCCTTTATGCATGTAGGAAATAAATCTTGAAAAAACAAAGGAAAACCATGGATAAAATTTCGGCTATTGGGTTTCTCCAAACCCGAAAACCCGAAAATCTTTAAATCCGATGAAGCAAGCACTCATATAAGCGGCTCTAGATGCCATTGTTGGGTTTTTCACATGTTTATCAAAGTAATTTTATCCGAATAAAATTAAAACGCAGCGGAATAAGGATTTAAAACATGTTACTTTGCAAGATATAAAACCATTCTTAAATGCAAAACCCAAACTCGGATCCATATATGAAATGCATGCTATCAAAATACAACCATAGGGTGTTTTAGAATACTACCTTTCTAAGAGCAAGGTGATTTGAAGAAGATGATATTCTTGAATGGAAATCTTCAAAGGTGAAGACCTCAAGCTTGCATACCCCAAGCTTCCAACGAACACCTTATGTTGCTAGGATTTCTACACTTGAAACTCAAATGAAACACCCTCTTGATCAACCCACCTTGGCCGAAAATTTTAGAGAATTTTTTGAGCTCTTGCACTTGAAAAAACTTGTAAAAGGATTGATTAGTTACAAGTCTTGGAACCCCCTTTTCTTAAAAGGATGAGAGAGAGAGAGTTGCCACCCAAAATGGCCAATCAAGCTTCATCTAGATATGTAAAATGCATGCAACATGATTGGACCAAAAAACTTGTGTGAGTTCCCATGGAGGGGGCGGCCTAGCTTTTATTTTTATAAAAAAAATTCAAAAATTTTTCTTATAATAACAATTTAAGTCTTATATAATTTTATAACTTTTATAAAATATAACATCTCATGTTTACAAGACTTATGTAACCTTTTTAAAATTGTTATTTAACCCATTGAATAACAAATAAAATATTCTCTCAAAATAAATTATCCATATAATTTATTAGTTTGTCAAGTGCAATTATTTAGAAAACCGATTTCTAAATATTGTAAGTGTTAATATTTATTTGTTTGATCATATCATAAACAAATATTATAGGTGTTTGTCTAGCTTGTTATTGGGTATGACCCGACTTGGATCATAACGTACTAGCCACATCAATTTAATATGTGTCTTGGGCATATAGAGTCCAACATTGTGGAGGGTTTACATGAAGTTCATAATGCTGTGTATGATCATTTGACCCGAGCTAATCTAAAGTATAAGCAAGCTGCTGATCAGAAGCATAGGCATGTTGAGTTCGAGGAAGGTGATTTTGTTTGGGCTGTTTTGACTAAAGATCGTTTTACAGTGGGGGCATACAACAAGTTATCAGCAAAGAAGATTGGCCCAATTGAAATCGTGGAGAAGATCAATCCGAATGCATATCGTCTAAAGCTGCCTAGTCACATTCGTTGTTCTGATGTGTTTAACGTGAAGCATCTGTTGCCCTATTATGGAGATTCTTCTGATGATGAACCTGTTGGTAATTCGCGGGCGAATTTTGTCTATCCAGGGGGGAATGATGCGGGCCCAAGTGTGGAGGAACGGGCTATTTTGTATTTGGAGGCCCAAGACCGCGTAACAAAAGGGGCTTCACTAAAATGGCTCTAACTTGGGCTACGGGGGTCCGTTTTGGACGTGCGACCAGGCGATTCGAACTTGAGAACGAGATCCATCTCCGAAAAACACTTATTTCTATTAGTTGTTTGCATTTTTATGTTTTTTGGACTATTTTGGGCATTTTGTTTTAGGCCGTGTGTTTGGCCCGTTATCTTTTTTAGGCCCGTTTCGAATTTCTGTTCTTATTTATATGTCCCTTTAGTAAATGAAACAATCAGACTTGAATTTTGAGAAAACTGAATTTTCACTTCAAATTCTGTGCCCTTTGGGTTGCAATTTGGGGGTTGGGGAAGAACTACACGGGTATTCGTAGAATCAACGTGTTTGATCTTCATTTATCGTACCACGCACTACATCAGTAATCCACAATCTGTTACTCAACATAACATTAATAACTAACAAAAACTTTTCAACTTTACATCAGTTCTAGAAATCCACTGAAGTATTCAGGTATAAGTTAATGACCCTGATTACTCAATTAATCTACCAAGTCCAACTTAATGACCTTGGTTGATCTTTGACAAATCAAACTGATTTTGTTCAAAAAATTTTCAAACATATTCTGAAAATAACAAGTTTCAAGTTAATGAACTTGTTTTTGACTTTTCAACAACCAGATTCTAACTAGATAAGCTCTCCTCATCCTCCAGTCCAGAAATTTCCTGCATCTGCTTCAACTTTGAGATTTAGACAATCAACTTTCTACTCTGGTTTGTCGGAAAATAAAGTAGAAATGAAAAATCTTTTTGGATTTTTAATAATGTTTCTAAACTAGGAAATGAAATACTGAAACTTAAATTGCAGAATGTAAAGAAAGTAAACTATTTACAAACATATTTTTGGTGAGCGTGTCAGGGAATAATATCAGCTATCAAACAAGTCACTAGCACCACTAAGCTTTAATTTCATACTCAGAATTAAACAATACACGTAGATTTTCAATATACTGGTCCACTTAAATTCTCACACAATTTTCAATCTGATCAGGATACGTTTAGGTGAATTAAGAACTTAAACTTATTCATGTGTCCCACCTCTTGGATATACTCCCGTATCCATAATCCCAATATTCAGTCTTACAGGTGAGTATACCACAGATGATATCTGTAAGGGGTTAGATGCGAGGGTCGTGAGAGCTCAGGTCGATACTTCCGTATACACAGAGAGATGACGGCTTCGTCTTTTCGGTGTGTCCCCATTAGAGGATCTTTTGTTTCAACAGCAATGATTATCAAATTTATTGTTTAATCAATTTGCTGAAGACGATGCTATATTTCAAGAAATGCAGAAAGTATTATTCTGGGACTAGGTCAGAACTTCCATTCAGCAAAAGTCCCGGAATAATACCCCAGATATCACTGAGTATAAAGACCTAATATTTCAGAAAGACGGACCTTTCAAACGAGATTTCAGGGGTTACCTATATATCCAAGTAGTGTTCCCCACGAAATAAGCAAGTTTGAATCTTTATGTTTATATCCCGATCAAACCTACTAAATGTGTAAAAATCTATCGACACATCATCATTGAGACTGTTTAACGCTTTAAACCTTACAAATCTTTAGCGTACTGCAACTGTCAAACTGATGTACTATCATTTTCCCTTTTTCACACAAGCTCTTTTTCAGTTTTTCTATTGTTTTTGGATTTTTGAAATTCTCTCATGTTTTTGTATTTTATTTGAATTTTTTACTGTTTTTGTATTTTCTGAATATATCTACTCCCCCTAAATAGCAAAACAAGTAAAAAATCGACAAACCATTGCAGATTTTCTCATCGTCATCTACAACAGTACCTTCATCAACGCCAATAATGCCATCCGACACCGAGAGAAGCTTCATACCATTCAGTATTAAAAGAAATTTAAAACGTGTTTTGTCAAAAGCTTTGGTATGTAAATCAGCTTTCTGATTGTCAGTGTGGGTTTTCTCAATTCGAATCAACTTCTTCTCGAAGCAATCTCGAATGAAGTGATGTCGAATTTCTATATGCTTAGTTTTAGAGTGATGTACTGGATTTTTCGTTATATTAATAGCGGCCTCATTATCAACATAAAGAGGTGTGTTATGAAACTCCAAACCGTAGTCACACATCTGTTGATGTATCCACAGGATCTGAGAGCAGCAACTGCTAGCAGACACGTACTCCGCTTCACATGTGGATAGCGCCACAGACGTTTGTTTCTTACACTGTCCGGTAACTAAACGGGGTCCAAAGAACCGGCATCCTGCAGTTGTTGATTTTGCATTGACTTTGCAGCATCCGAAATCCGAGTCGGAATACCCTTCGAGCGTAAAGTCGCCTTTTCTAAGATACCACAACCCCAATGTTGGAGTTCCTTTCAGGTAGTGTAATATCCTCTTCACAATAATCATGTGCGAAGTTCTCCGGTTAGATTGATATCTTGTTGTGAGGCACGTTGGGTACATGATATCGGGTCGTGAAGCAGTTAAGTACATCAATGAACCGATCATGGAACGATAAAACGTCTCATCAGCCCTGTCTCCGGTGAGATCTGGGTGTATCCCATGATTTGTTGCTAAAGGGGTAGCAGCTGGAGTAGAACTTGAGATTCCAAATTTCTCTAGAATATCATGCACGTACTTCGTCTGGTGAATGAAAATTCCCTCAGGTAGTTGTTCAACTTGAAGTCCCAAAAAGAATTTCATTTCCCCCATTGATGACATTTCGAATTTTTGCTTCATCACTGATTCAAAATCTTTGCACAGATTCTCATTCGTTGACCTAAATATTATGTCGTCCACATATATTTGCACTATCAGAAGATGTCCGTCGACCTCTTTGGTGAAGAGAGTGGCATCTACTTTCCCTTGGATAAAGCTGTTGGCTAGTAGGTGTTGAGACAAAGTCTCGTACCAAGCTCTCGGGGCCTGGTGTAAACCATACAACGCTTTGTCCAGCAGATAAACCTTGTTTTTGTGGATTGGGTCGGTGAAGCCCGGCGGCTGTCCGACATAATCCTCCTCTTTAACCTTCCCATAAAGAAACGCCGATTTTACATCTACCTGATATACTTTGAAGTTTTTCCATGATGCAAATGCTAGGAAAATTCTGATTGCTTCTAGTCGAGCTACAGGAGCGTACACTTCAGTAAAATCAATCCCCTCCTGCTGACTAAAGCCCTGGACTAGGAGTCGAGCCTTGTTTCGCACAACTACTCCTCGATCATCTCTCTTACACTTAAATACCCATTTTGTGTTGATCTTCCTGTGACCATTCGCCAAATCCACTAGCTTCCACACTCCTAATTTCTCAAACTGACTCAATTCTTCTTGCATCGAATTGACCCAAGAATCTTCAGTAAGCGCCTCTTTATAAGTTCGCGGTTCGATCTGCGAAATAAAACAACTCAATGAAAATTCAGTTTGTAAAGGTGCTACTGTAGAATAAAAACATGTAAGCCCTTGGTCAATTTGACGTTTCGTGCGAACGCCTGATTGCAACTCTCCAATGATCAGTTCTTCTGGATGGTATGAAAGAGTTCGTGGCCTTACTTCGCTTGGAACATCTACATCGCCTTCCAGATTAGTAACATTCTGATTTGCACCATGTTCACCGACTGGGTTTGATTGACTCGAAAGCTGAATTTGCTCCCCCTCAGAATCTAAATCACCATGATCAAATATTGGCATGTTCTCAGATTCTTGATTATCATCCTGTGCCATCTAATTATCTTGAGCAACTTCATCTTGTTGGACATCATCATGTTCACCAGCATTGCTTGGACCTGCTTCATCGTCGTTCAAAGTTTGTCGAGGTCGCATTGAATACTCGGCTGGGAACCTTTCCTGCGAAGACTCATACTCTCACAAAATATCCAACTCATCAAAGAAATCTTCTTCTTCTTGTTCTTCCATCATGTCAAACGAATCCCACAACTTGTCGTAATTGTAACGCCATGAATATCCAGGATTTTGCGGCAGCATTGTATAACCTTGACATTCAACATTTGGAGCTTCAATAATCCGCTTCAAGCTTGGAACGAATACACGTCGTAATGGGCTTGCATAACCAAGGAATATCCCTTCAACACTCTTTGGACCAAACTTTCCAAAAGGCTCTAGAACTGTACAGGGTGACCCAAACGGTTCAAGATACTTTAGATTCGGTTTGCGGTTATTGATCAACTCAAAGCATATTTTGTTGAATTTCTTGACAGTGAGAACTCTGTTGAGCATATAGCATGCGGTGGAAACTGCTTCTGCCCAAAAATCTATCGGTAGCTTTGAATCAGCAAGCATTGTTCTAGCCGTCTCGATTAGCGTCCTATTTTTGCGTTCTGCGACTCCATTCTGCTGCGGAGTGTACGGAGCACTAAACTCATGCAATATACATCTTTCATCACAAAATTCTTCCATCTTGTTGTTCTTGAATTCGGTACCATTATCACTTCAAATTCTTTTGATACGCCTTTGGTACAGATTTTCAATCTTTCTGAACAACGCCATCAAACTATCAAACATTTCATCTTTCGACTTCAAGAATGAAACCCACGAAAATCTAGAATAATCATCAGTAACCACAAGACAGTAAACATCTCTTGTAATACTTTTGACATTCACAGGACCAAACAAATCCATGTGAAGTCTCTCCAGAGGTCTTGATACTGAATTGACTTGCTTTTTAGGGTGTGACTTTTCTTTTGCTTGCCTTTGATGCAGCTAATGCACTCCCCTTCCAGATGAAAACCTTTCACATGAACACCAGTAACCAAATCATTGTGCACCAAGTGATTCATTTTTCTAAGATGTATATGACCCATCTTCCGGTGCCACAATCCTTATTCTTTTTCCGTTGCTCTAGACACAAAACAATGAGCCTGACCCGTGGTTGTAGTAGCTACACTCATGTCCAACACGTACAGATCATTAACTCTTGGTGCCCTCATGATAATCCATTCCTCAGGGATAACAAATCCTGGCTTCAAGATCAAACATTCTTTGTCAGTGAAGTGAGTGGTATACATCCTGTCACAAATCTGCGAGATACTCAGCAGATTGTTCTCCAGCTCAGCAATGTAGTTAACTCTTTCAAACGTAACAATCCCATTTGATAACGTTCCTTCACCAATAATCCTACCACCTTGATTACCCGCGAAACCTACATAACCTCCATTGAAATTCCTAACATCATATAACAATGCAGTCTTCCCTGTCATATGTCGAGACGCTCCACTATACATAATCCATTGTGAAACTAATCTCGGAAGTTCCTGCACATATCACAACTTGATTTAAAACACATTTCAATAAAGATGCCGATTCAGGCTTCGCGATCAAGGAAGCTCCGGCAAGTCAGGTTTTCATTCAACGAAGAATATATCCACCCAAGCCTGACCAGCCTTGGGTGTTACCATGTTGCCTTCAATTTTCCCATTTTATTTCTTAAAATTTTTAGCTTGAAGTGGTGGAAAATTTGTATCATCCACAATTGGAACTGAATTCACCACCTTTTTATCTTGTGGAGTTGAAGTTTGTTTCTCTGTTTTAGGCTTCCAAATTTGTTGAGATGATGCAACCCGTTTGTAAAACTTGTCACTTTTAGTTACCGCATTTTTTACAGGTTCAGTTTTGTTTTTAATGTTTTCATTTTTCAAAGCCTTTTTCTCAACAAACAATGGAGCTTTTGCCTTAGCATCAACTTTCTTCTTTTGAACTTCAACAACTTTCTCTTTTTGAATCTTCACAACTTCAGTCTTAGGCTTCAAGTTGGTACACTTTCATGCAATATGTCCAACTTGATTACATCTAAAACATGTTCGAGTGTCAACTACTCGACTTGTGCCTTCAGACTGAGATTGTGAAGCTTTCTTCTCAAAGAACTCTTCATTAGATTTTGAAAAAAATCTTTTTCTCTTCATCAGAAAGTGAACTTGAACTGTTCACAAACACTTTCTTTTCAACAAACTTCTTGTTCTGAACATTTCTCTTTTGATAACTCTTACCACTGTGATAACCACCCGACCAATTGTTTCGATTGTTTCGATTGTTGTTATAAAAACGTGGTGGCACAACAGGTTTCTTGTAGTAAGCTTTATCTTTCTCAAAATTCATTTGCCTTTTTGTTTGTTTTAGATCTTTCACTTTAGACAAATCGATTTCAACCATTTTGAAGACATTTGTCAATTTTGAAACATTTACATTCTCCAAAGGAAACTCAGAATCCGAAAACAACTTATCAGATCCCAACATCTTGTACATGACAAGAGTAGGTTCATCATTTAAGTTGTTTTTAGAATTTTGTTTCGGAATGTATTTGTCCAAGAAACATCCATCATCTTCAACTGAATCACTTTCAGACATCAAAACACTTTCAGCTGTGCTTTTAACAATATCTGTCTAAACACTATCATCAGATGATGAAGAAGAAAAAGTAACATCAATTGAATCCGGAAGTTTCACTTCATTTTCTTCTTCAAGATCAACCAACCTAGATTGCTTTTTCGAATAATTGTCAAGAACTGGTGGTGGAACTTGATGAAAACCCACCCCGGTTCCATCCGAAAAGATATCTTCGCCAGCTTTGTTTTTGCCTATGGGTTTTGGAACAATGTGTTGCAAAACAAAGCTTGCGGAGTTGTAACTTTTTAGCTTCAACTGGATGCAAAGAACCTATTCAGCTTCAGCTTCTTGAAATTTAAGCTTCAATTTTGCGATTTCATCCAGTTGTTGATTGATCAATTCTTCTTTTAACCGAAGCACTGTCGTCAGATGAACATTTTCTTTATATGTCTTACCGTTTCTATCATTATCATCTTTAACCGTGCGTTTAAGCTTCTCAATTTTTTCAGTGATCTGACGATTTTCAAGAACTAACTGTTCATTTTCTTTTCTAACTTTTTCTTGGTCAATTTTATCAGTTTCAATTTTGTTAGTTAATTATTTTAATCTGTCAGTTAAAGCTTTCAACATTTTATCACGGTCAAGAATCTGATCCTCAACACTTCTGACTCTTGCAGTCAGATCATCAACCTTCTTACCATTGAGATAGGTGATTGTACTACAAACTTTGCATTCTTTGATGCAATTTTTGCAGTCAACATCACCACTGACTTTCTTACCTGACTCAGTCGTTGACGCGTTTGAACTGACCTGGCTTTTAGACTCAGAGACAGATTTAGAGTCTGCCTCAAGTGCCTTAGCAGCCAGCACCTTATCAGCCATCTTTCCCATGTTTTCAGCATTCAACTCCTGCGTCGTGTCAATGATTCCATCATCAATCTTCTTTGACTTTTCTTCTTTTTCTTTCTCTTTTTCTTTCTCTTCTTTCTCCTTCTCTTCTTTCTCCTTCTCTTCTTTCTCATCTCCGCTTCCCCACCATTTTCTTTGCCAAAACTCTTATTCATCATCAATTTCTTTAATTATGGTTTCAAGATCGAGAGTATTATGATCAATAGCGATGTTTCCCATGGGGTCAAGATAACATTCTCTGTATGGATCCCATCTCCTCGCTCTTTTTGCTTCAGAAAAGATACCAGATATTCTGATCATTCTGTATTCTACTAACATCTTTTTGTTCACATACTTCTGTTGTTCATTTCTATTGTCTTTATAAGAAACAGGTGCAACAGACTTTGCCATAAAAGCATATCCAACTGCATCCTCCTCAGGTAACAACTCGCTCCAATCGAAACCTTCATCGTCATGAATTACCGCAAGAGCTCTAGATTTCTCTTTGTTATCTTCAAGCTGCTTCATTCTCGGCGGCTCCGATTTATTCTGATGATAAATCGCTTTCTTGTAGTAGTCTTCTCTGAACGGGTTCTCAGACTCATCGGCATAAGCATTTCGGCATTCACGCTTAAAGTGACCTTTCTGCTTGCACTTGAAGCACGTCACCTTAGACTTGTCAAAGCCCCAACTTGGTAGAAGGTCCACCAATTAACTTCCTTCCGGTTATCACCATGAAACGTTGTGCCCGTCAAACTGCACTGGCCGTACACCACCTTATGTCAATCAGTTCCATCTCCTCAGGATCAATCTGATCATAATCTTCCTTCGTCAGGTTGGTGTTGCCTATCTTCCCTGCTACAAGACTTTCATAAGATTCTAGTACAGATGCTAAGAAAACCATCTGTTGCTTTGCCGACTCCTCGCTGAAGTTTTGAGCGTTCTTTAAGTCTACAGCGATGTTGCATTGAAATAGGTTCTTTGTATCAGATTGGTTAGCAGATGACGAAGATCCACTGTGAAAACCATTGCTTTGAGTCTGTTTGCTTGATGGATTTGAATTCTCAGCAGAAAATGCAGTTTTGGGAGACGTATTTTTCGGCATCATGCTTTTTGGATAATACAAATCCAAGTTCTGCTGGTATGATGAGTGATTGACTTTATGTGTCTTCCTTAACTCCAGCTCATGACTCTCTAGTCTCTCAATCAGCAAATCTATTGTCAAATCTACAGGCTTGATTGTATTCTTCAACATTAAGGCATAGTATTGCCAATCCATCTCATCTGGCAATGAATCAAACAATTTGTCGATTAGCTCTTCTCGAGAATAAAAAATTTCATGCCTCGCCAGTTCCAGCTTCAGGTACCCAAACCTCTCAATCATTTTACTAACTGATTCATTCTTTAGACAACCAAATAAATCAAACTCTTTTCTCAGCAGTTTCTTTTTATTTTTTACAATGTTTGTACTTCCCAAGCATTTTGTGTTCAACTTTTTCCAGAGATCTGTAGAATTGGTGTATTCTATCAAGGATATTATATCTTCTCGGACAGATTGAAATAACAGTGCGATGCATTTTTGCTCAGCAACAAAAGATTCTATTTCTTCATTTGTCGTCAAACTTTCACCTTTTTTCCCTCCATCATCGTATCCATTCTTTAGACTCTTCCAGCTAGGATAAGCGAAAGCCTTTAACCATTCTTCAAACTTCTTTGCCCACCGACTGTACTCTTCAATAGCCATCAACCTCGGGGGTCTGTTATGAGTTCCAAAAATACTTTCCATTCCCAAAGTATCCGAAAAACTCTTCTTTGTATTTGGCGTGTTCTCATTGGTGTTGTCAGAAGAAGTACCGTCTCCAGAATTCCCAGCAAAAGCATACATGTCGCTAAACGGATTCATGAATGGATCGTCCATCTTGCAAGTACCTGAAAAATCAGCAAACACTTAGAAAAAAAATTTTAAGTTTTGAAAAACAGAAATTTCAAGTGAAATCACTTGAAGCGGAATCTCTTCAAGTGAAATTAGAATGAAATTCAAGCGAGATCAGAATGAAGATTCAAGCGAAATCTAATTCAAGCAGAATCAGACTTTACTTTTCAAGCGAAATAAGAACTATTCTGATTTCGAGCGGAATCAGAAATATCTTTCAAGCGGAATATGACTCTGAACTCATTTCGCTTGAAAATACAAGTATTTCAAGCGGAATCTTCGTTTTCGAGCGAAATCAGATGAAACTCTCAAGCGAAATTAGCTTTTATAGGGGGTTTCGCTTGAACTTTTCAAGCGGAATCTGATGACATCATCTTTTATCGAACAATTTTCAAGCGTAATATCAAATTTTTGTGTGAATTTGATTGATTTTAAGTCCAATTCTCTCAGGGATTAGTTATCAGTGTGTTTTGCTTGATATATGTCAAATTCAGGTCATTTTCACCATTGAAACAAGTTCAAATCAGAAAAGAAAGGGTAGAAGAATGAGAATCCGATGATTTCAAGCTGTAATAGTATGAACTCCTCGTCCTGAGCTCTGATACCACTTGTAGGACCGTGTTCGTGACCCTAAACAGTTAGTAAAGGCAGTTCATCATTGAATACTAAGGCGGAATCAAAGTAAACAACGTCAATACAGCTTAGATCCTTTTAACTTTCTTTCTATTGCTTTGCTGAGACTTTACAATGAATTCTGAACAAATTTTGGCAGCACCTCGTCTCTAATCACATGACTTGATTCCGCTCCAACGTTACAAATGAATCACAACCTACACCTATATATAACCGTGCTGATTCCGCTTGAAACTACATGTCAGTTCAAGCGGAATACCTATGTATTCACTCAAGCAGAATCTCTAGTTTGACCTTTGGAGCGGAATCACATGACTAGCTGATTTCGCTTGAAATGAACTATGTCATTTCAAGCGGAATTAACACCAAAAACCACTTTTCATGTTTTCAACTCCTAAACAAACTATCTAGACCTAAGAATCGATTAAGACGCAGTAAACAGACATTCAGTGCACCAACAGATAAAAGGTTAGACAATTATCATAACATCATCAACATCAAAATCGCCCTATCTTGCTCTCCATATTCACGAACTCAAACCCTAGAGTTCGGTATCACCATCATTAACTTACACCCTATGGAGAAAGTAGATGATATTTAGAAGTATGTCGAATTTCATGGCTGCGACTCTTACTGGATTTTCCGTTGGCCTGTCTGCTGTTACAGTTATTTTCATTTATGTTTTCCATTATATTTAAACGAAACTGATCAACATGTGGTATCAGAGCATATGTTGTTAAAATCAGTTCTGTTATGTATCCATAAATTTGGAATAAGAATATGGAAAACAAAATTTTGAAAACCCAAATAAAAATTCGTAATCCCATCCGAAATACTGTTTCGGATCTGATGTATTGTGTTTCGGATCATATATTACAGTTTCGGATCTTATGTTTATTGATAAATTACTGTTCTGGAATTCAAATGGGTAAACCACTGTTCAGAAATCTGCATTAATATGTAAAAAATCTTCAGATTTTGGATTCATGGATTCATATTTATGTTTTATGGTTCATCAATGTTCATAAGAAAATTCGGAAAATTCCCTTATTTTGGAATGAATTTCGGATCAGAGGGTGTTTTTTCTGTTTTGATCTAGTTTATCAACTAAAATGTTTTCGAAATCTGTTATAATCATAAATGGATATTATTTTCGAAATAATTAGATAAACATAATTAGCATTAAAACAGGAAACTCAATCCCATGATCCCTTCAAATTCGGATATTCAACCTTATCATTATTAACTGCTAAAATTAAAGGATTTCGAATCTTAGAGAACACATTTCGGAAAGATCTGAAATAAATTCGAACTTACACATCTCGGATAGATCCGAAGTCAATTTGAACTTACACATCTAGGATAGATCCGAATTCAATTCGAACTTACACATCTCGGATAGATCCAAATCAATTCGAACTCATCTATTTCGGACAGATTCGAAATCATTCGAACTCATCCATTTCGGACAGATCCGAAATTATTCGAACTCATCAATTTCAGATGAATCCGAAGTATCATTCGAAATCATACATTTCGGATGAATCCAAAATCTAAACTATTCGAAATCACAAATGTTCTGGAAATGTCAAGATTTAATCTGAAATCCAAATACTTTATTAGGTTGTTAATGTGAACTAAAAGTATGCGCATAAATGATTTAGTTCGATCCGCGTTAACAGGTGGTTTGCTATTAAATAATTGGTTTAGTAAATACTTCATTAATCAGAATCAAATAATTTTTCACAAAACCAAATCGCTTAAGTTGAATGAGCTTCTAATGTATCACTTGTGCCCAAAGGTGGTTTGATACATCTATTTATTGTTCAAGTATTATAAAAGCTATGTTAATTATGCATTACAAACGTGAATGTCTTATTTCTGGCCAAAGCTGATTTAATTCATTCATGTCTAGCATATTTAATAAGCGCATAACTAAGGTGATTGTCTCATTTCTGGCCAAAGCTGATTTGTTACACTTACTTTGCACACATACTTAAATGATTACACTTCTGCCAAAAGGTGATTTGTCTTCATTTAAGTAGAATTTTAACTTGGTATGTTATTTTGATGTTAGTAATAGAAAATATCACAGCTTCATAACTAAAATGGTCATTATTTATGCCTGCCTTAGTATAACATGCCCTTAGATCACATTAAGACTTTTGTCTTAGTATCATAATTCACTCAAATATTTTCCACTCTCAGCACCCAATTGCGGGATTCCACCATTGACTGGTGATAACTTTGCTGCATGGAAGAACTCTCTCATGCTTACTCTTGCGTTACTGGATTTCGATTATGCTTTAAAGGAGAATAAGTCGACAGACCTTACTTCTCAAAGTACTGATGCAGAGCAGATAACTATGGAGAAATGGACTAGGTGGAACCGCATGTCTCTCATGTTTATGAAGCAATCCATAAGCAATGCGATTAGAGGAGCCATTCCTGATTCTGATGATGCTAAAACCTACTTGGCTATCTCCTTGTGTGGGATACAAACTACATTATCTCCTTGTGTGGGATACAAACTACATTATCTCCTTGTGTGGGATACGGGTAATGCTATCTCCTTGTGTGGGATACAGGTACATTCTCCCATTGTGTGGGACGCTCAGTTAATCACTATTTATATTAGATGCAACAAGTGTACCAAACGAAACTCTATCACGAAAGTCCCTACTTATGATACCGATTAGTCGCCGATGCCTAGCAAACGGGTTATTAGTTGATAGCGCTATTTAAGTCTCACCAACATCACGCCGTGCCTGGAGAGGATCGGCCGTGAACTAATAGACTCAGGCAAAACCGTCAATGATAATAGACATTGACAAAACGAGGCAAACAAACATGAGGTCGCAGAGTATTCGGTATGACGCAGTTTAGTAGCTTAACATATGCGGTAGCTCCCCATGGCATGGTATAAATGAATAAATTAACTACTTAAACAAGTTTTTACGAAATTAAAAACTGGACAACTCGTGAACTCGCCAACTTTATGTTGATACCCTACTGCATGCTTTGCAGGTATACAGTGACTGAGGAGCTTGCGGCTTGGGAAGTGTAGTGGATGCCTTAACCCGTGTTAGGTTCTTCTAATAATTACACACTATGAACTTATGTTTGAACCATTCTACTTATGCTTCAGCTGTTCCTTTAAAAATGTTGTTTTGAACTTAAAAACTTTGGACAAACTTTAATTGTAACTAATTGTATTGGTTTGGTGAAACTAATTTACTATTGTTATAATTGTTCAATATGATTGGTGGTTTAATTTTGCTCAGTCACACGTTTTACGATAGTACTCCGCACATAGAAATTTGAGGGTGTGACAAATATATATGTAATTTTATAAAGGTTGGGAGCAAACGTATAATAAGGTCTTACCACATGTAGCATTTAAGTGTCTATATGGGGCAAGCTCGCTCGGTAGAAGTTTTTGCCTTTTAGTTAGAGGTCTTGTGTTCAATTCCAAGCAAATAGTAGATTATAATTTATTTGATGTAATTTAAGAGTATCTAATGATTCTCATTAAAAAAACACGTAACATTTGAGTAATTAACTATTTATAAATCCAATATGCAAATTTTAATAATATGATTAAACAAAGTTTATTTTCTCAAAATAACAGGAAAACGGTCATGTTCTATACATTTGAAACGTGAATATAAAATTTTTTTGAAGTCGTTTGAGTTCGCTTATGTAGTGTGATGATCATATATAAATTTAACCAAAAAATAACGTTTTTCAAACATGATGATTATTGATGAATGAATACATTATTTGTCCTCTAGTTTGTTAAAAATTAAAATAGTTAGTTATTTTTCTTTTTAACAATTTTCTAGTACAATATTTTGAATAACCACTCATTTTGTGATGAACATTGGTTCTTTCATTGGTAGAATAAAGCATCAAAAAGGAGTGGGAATGCTAATCGGAAACCCGACCAGATCAAAAGACATACCAGCAATATATTCCAATAAACTTTTTAAATCAAATTTCAGAAAAAAGAGTTATTCCTCTTGTATTCGTAATTAAATAGTGGATCAATAAATCAATAATAATGAAATGGAGAGAAAGGTAATAAGAGTAGGTTATCTTTTTTTGTTTAATTAAATAACTTGGTTGATAAATGTATCTTGTTAATTATCCCAACATATTGCTAATTTATAATGCTAAAGGATAGGGTCAACCAAAAAGAGCCAAACTATAACAAAATTATATATCTAACAAAATCAAAGGACTTGTACAGTACCTTCTTAGACTGCCCCCAACGCTTCTTGTTGGGGGTTGATGATGTGAAGAATGCATTTGTAAAGGAAACATTGGGGTAGGTGCATTTAAGGGAGGTTGCATGTAGGGAAGTGCACCTACATGCATGAGAGAGAATGTGAAGGTGGGACCTTTAAATATTTTTAAGATAGAAAAAAAAAATGATGATGTGGAAGAGAGAGAGGATACATGTGGGAATGACGGGTTAGAGTTAAAAAGAGGAGAGAGAATGCATGTGAGAAAAATGGGTTAAAAGCTGATGTGGCAATGATGTGATAACTAGGATGCATGTAGTAAATGCAGACCGTTACATTACGAACAATCTTATTATGATTGGTTAGTGAAAAGGTGGAGCCAATTAATATACAAAATAAATTAATATAATATCCTTTATGAAAAGAAAACAGTTCATTATATTTTTTTTTTTTGAACGGCAAATTTGGATCACTGACGGACCACTGGAGTATCATCGTGCCACCAGCAGAACAACCCGATCATATCCATCTCCACTAGGCAATAATGCCTATACACCAATTCAGGAGGAAACCCAATAAATCTGGGAAAACCCCCCTTTGTGGGAATCGAACCCATGACCTAATGGTCATAAGCCTTATCCCACCACCAAGATACCACTAGGCTATAATGGTCATTATATTACTCTGTCGTATTCTTTCATCTTTAATTATATTATTATATTATTATTATTTTTTTTTTATTTTTTTAGCTATAAAAAAAAACAAACAAAATCTAAATAAACTTTATTTTTTTGTATATTTATTGATTTTTTTTATTTACTATTATTAATTGTTTTATTTACCCTTTAATTTTTTAAAATCCCTTACACTCCCCTTTTCAGTATTTGAACTCTCTATACAACAAGTAATATACATTCTTAACTTATTTAATTTCATTTTATTTTAATAATCTGCATTTGTTAACTTTAGAAAATAATATGTGGTTGTGTTTACTATGGTGTAAAATGCAATGCTTTTTTGAGTCTCGGTGTCGTGTCCATACCCTGACAAACTGTATCAATTCTGACCAGTGGCGGATCCAGGAATGTTTTTTACCAGGTTCCTTTTGATAGATTCTCATTAATTCTCACTATTTTTTTCTAAATTATACAAGGTTTGCACTAACTTTTTCTATTTTTTCCAAACCGAGGGGGTTCCCGGGAACCCCCAAAACACCCCTGACAGAACAACATTGATGTTAGTATTGATGTTATCGAAACCGACATTTATCTTTATTGTTTTTCCAGTCAATGTAAAATATGTGTCAATATTCTTTTAGACATATTACTACTTTATTTTTTGGATTTCTTTTTCAGTTGCTTTAGCAAGTATCGATATGGTAACAAGCGGGAAAAATACCAATCGAATTCCCACTTGCCCGCTGCGAAACGCAGGTTATCCCCTAGTTAATCAACAAAACCAAACCTAAATAATGGATTCATCTTCATTGTCACATCCTCCAAAACCGATGAAGTTATTATCAAAACAATCGTTAAGGTGGCCCAAACTTTAATACAAAAAGTTGAAAGTTTATGTCAAAAAAACAGAAGAACTTCTATTATTAGGGATTGTGAAGTTCTAATAACTCTTTATATTATGTTATAAATTTAGGCGTCGTTTTCATATAAACCAACAATCATATGAATAGTCGTTGGTTTCGAGAGATATGTGTGGTTTTTTAGACAAAACTGGGATATAAAAGGTAGATGTGGTTTTACTGCTTTACCAAAGTGTACATATGAAATCCTTATAATGGCATACGACACCTCCACCGACACTTTGGATGGCTGTTTGAAGACGTTTGAAAAAAACTTCATGGCATAGTATTTACAAATGTTGTATTCGTCAAATCGTATACATGTCATATTATGGGAAACAACAAAAAATCATAGAAGCTCAAAAAACAGCTAGAAAAGATCTCGAACAGGCATTCAGTATTCTCAAGCAATGCTACCATATATTTGCAACATCCCAACGCAAATATGCACATCAATGGAAAGATTATAAGAAATGTAATGTACATGTGCGTCATATTACATAGTATGATTTTTAGAAGACGAAGATTGCACAACTTTCGAGAACAACGAAAACGATTTTCAATCGTCTTTTGTGGAAATTGATTACCACCAAAAAGAAGCTAATCTTCAGTAATTACACAATCGGGAAACAAGTAACACTCTTCGTGAAATTTTGGTTGATTATGTAATGTTTTTAAGTATTTTATGAATATTATCTCTATGTTTTATTTTTATTTTACTAAATACTTGTTTTAAAATAATAAAAATTATTTGTAATAACTTTAACTAATATGGTGAGTCAGTTGAGTGAGACCACGTCCATTAGTGAGTGAGCTAGGGAGGATGATGATTTGGCAACAACATGGCAGTGAGCTAGACACTATAACAGCATCCACAATGTGTGTTTCATAAACATTTACAGCAACTCAACGCAACATCAAATTTTCAAACTTTTCTAAATACCACATTAAAAATATTGTGTTTATATATAGTGGAGACTTCAAATAAGAAAAAAATCTTTGTAAGAAGAAATTTCAATCAATAATAATGTTCATTTAATATTTGTATTTAACGTTATTATAAGGGTATAGTGGTAAATTATATAGATCATTAAGTTGTAGTGTTTCTTTTTTAATAGCTAACTTGTCACACCCCCAAAATCCACCATGCGGAGTACCACCGCTTGGAGGCGTGACGTGACCAGGATCGAGCCACCAATCATATCGAACAACATAATTAAGTAATTAAAACCAAACACAATACGATTGGTGACCAAAAGGAAGTAAACCGATTTTAGTTAAACAGCGGAAGCATAAAACATAAGTTCAAAACCTAGTCCATAGTTCAAAAGTTTAAAGTCCAAAACGTAGGTTTAATAAGTTCATAAAGTTTATTTATTAAATACGGGACATATCAGTTCGCATCCCACAACGACCACCTCCATATGCAAGCTCCAAGCATTTAACGGCCTGTAATGTCACACCCCCAAAATCCACCTACGGAGTATCACCGCTTGGGAGCGTGACTGACCAGGATCAAGCCACCAATCATATCGAACATGTAATTAATATCAGATATAATAAATGTAAACCAATCATTCAAAACGATAGGTGTTTAAAACGTAATCATAGTTTATAAGCATAGCGGAAGCATAAGTACGAAACCCAAATGTGTAACATAAGTTCAATAAGTTTCGAAACATAATCCGTGCTCCACAACGACCTGCTCCTCCTTGTGCAAGCTCCATAAGTATCTAACGTCCTGCAAGGCATGCAGCAGAGAGTCAACAACTAGTTGAGCGAGTTCACAGTTAAAAGTTCAGTAATAGTATAGCGTGAGTAGTAGTATGTTCGTTCGTTATGTCATGTATCGTGTTAGTTTCCATCGCGGCCTCCCAGGCAGGTATGCGAAGATATTAGGGGATATTCATCCCGTGTGTTCTAGACTAGGTTTACATGTATCGCGGCCTACCAGGCAGGTGTGCGAAGATTAGTAAATTACAGTTCGCGGCCTTCCAAAGGCAGGTGTGCGAAGTCAGTCATAATATCGCGGCCAACCCTTGGCAGGTGTGCGAAGATCAGTTCAATAAGTGTTACTAGTCTAGTAGTAGTTCTAACAGTGGAGTTTGTACAATAGTTCATCAAATCACATCACTACGTTCCAGTATAGATAAGTACCAGTAAATAATCAAATCCCATTCCCACCCTGGGAACCCCATGCCTTGGCTGTGTGAACTCACCTGGGTTTGCTCGGTATGTTATTGCTTCTAGGGTTTGTTAATCGTCTAAGTCCGTTACACACGACCTAGGATGTATTGCACATGATACGGTGTAAGTGTTTGCATCAAATTAGGGTTTACAAATCCTCGATATTCAAGCAACGGTGTGTTGTGTGCTTATCGTGTACAGGATGATATCGCACAGAATGATTCATTCATGCAAGCTCATATAGTTGTATACAGTATCATACGATCATATATAACATCATACGTCACATAATCAGTTAATCGTTTTCACGTAATTCATGCATCGCGTCTTGAATTTCACAGTTTAGTCTAACATGAATATTAATCTAACGGCCACCGTTAACATACTTAACCTATTAACATCGTTAGTGAACAATTTAATAGAGTTTGCCTTCAATTTCATCATTCATTCCTTAACAGGTCAATATGCTTTTATCATACCACTTACAGCTTCAATTTAAATCACACACAAGTAGGACAGGGCCTTGCCCTAACTGAAGCTCGGACAAAGAGTGAGGGGGGGGGGGGTTTCCCCTGTTTAAACCCGGACAAGAACAAGGGTGAGGGCTGCCAAGTTAAGCTCGGACCTGGGGAATCCTTTCACAAGGTCGGACCACTAAAACATGAACAAACTCGGACCCTTTGATGTATCATTCTAAACTCGGACAAGTTATCATCTAATAAATTCGGACTCCTTTGCTATAAATGAAACTCGGACTAATATGTGGGGGGGTTTAAACTCGGACTAGAGGTGCCTAACAAACTCGGTCATGGGCTTGGGTAATAAACTCGGGCTACCTGTTTAACACAAACTCGGACCTTCATTTAAGGATTAAACTCGGACCTTCATTTAACAATTCACAAAGGTCTGACTTAATTCTATAAACAAACACGGACATAATATATATATCAGGTAACTCGGACCTTTTACTAAGCCGCCGTTTTAGTTTTGTTATCATTCCACTCCCCATCATTTTATAATAATATAAGTGATAGTTTCACCTTATTGGACCGATTTGTAAGAGTGGGTCGGTTCATCATAACCTAGCCGACCATCACTAATTTTTATGCACTGCAACAACCTACTTTTGATATGATTGAGTATTGTTAGTGTGCTCTATTTTTTTATTGGACCAACACTAATGTATCAGCATCCATCAATTGTTTTTAGTTCATGAAGTCAGCCTACACAAGCATTAGATGAAATAGCATGATTGGACCAAATAAGGGTTTGACTAATACACACCAATAATATACTTTTGTAGACAATACATATTCATATACAACGATCATGATCATCCAGTCTTACATTGATAAAATAATCACAGTTATAATATGGATGACTTGTTCATACGATAGATTTAAATCGAACAATCAGTCCTGGGAATCTTAATTCACATGCTACCCACAAATGAAACAATCATGCAGATCTAATCATTTACTCGCGAATTCATATGACCACCATCATTACACACTAACAGTTAATACACGATAATAAGCAATTAGTTCATGATGCATTCAATCAAATAATAATCAGTAGTTACACACTAACCCAAAGAGGAGAGAACCAATCTATCGATGGAAGAGGCTTCTAGATCTCTCTCTATATTGCCGTCGCAGAAAAACAGATGTTCTAGGGTTCACAAAATGACATATCAACTAATCTAGAAGTTATAACGTAAACATAAAGTTGGGCCAGTCGAACACCCTTGGGCCAAAGCCCATACCTCGACGAAAACAATGAAGGTGACAAGAACTGGGAATATTCGTTGGGTGGGTGCTTTCGTGTGGGGGAGGGTTCCACTCCACGTTTTACTAATTACACAATACATATTACTAATACGATATATGTAATAATAATATTAATAACTTTTACACACTACCACAAATGTCAACCAGTACATATTTCATTCAACTATAGTTTAATGCCTTCTTATCTATCAAATGAAACAAGTTACAACGCAAGCAAGTAATAAAACACGACTGTAATTAAGTAACTTGTCGCGAAAAGACTTTGAATACACGAGTTGTCACATTATCCCCAACTTGAAAGAAATTTCGTCCCGAAATTTGGTATGCACTCACTGAGGAAGCTAGGTAAACTGTATTGTTCACTGATTTTCCTGGGGTGTCACATCCTCCCCCCGTTGATCTGGAATTTCGTCCCGAAATTCCGAAGTAGTAGCTTCAGCCTCAGTAGTGGTAGCATTGGTTTCGAATAACTGGGGGTACTTTTCTGTCATCTGGTCTTCGCGCTCCCAGGTGTACTCTGGGCCACGTTTGGAGTTCCAACGAACTCGAACAAGAGGGATTCTCTTGCTTTTGAGGACCTTAACATCCCGGTCCGTGATTTCAACTGGTTCCTCGACGAACTGCAACCGCTCGTCGATAGCGAGTTCCTTAAAAGGAACGATAAGGGTCTCATCTGATAGGCACTTCTTCAGATTCGAAACGTGAAATACATTGTGAACTGCCCCGAGTTCAGCTGGTAAGTTCAATCGGTAGGCTACTGGGCCTATTCTTTCTATAATCTCGAATGGTCCGACATATCGCGGATTTAGTTTCCCCGTTTGCCAAAACGTACCACACCCTTCCAGGGTGAAACTTTCAACAATACCCGGTCCCCGACCTGAAATTCCAAAGGCTTTTTACGCTTATCCGCGTAGGCTTTCTGACGGTCGCGTGCTGCCGCCATACGTTGTCGTATTTGCGCAATCTTTTCTGTGGCGTCCACTACAACCTCTGGACCCGTAATCTGACTATCCCCCACCTCTGCCCAACAGAGGGGTGACCGGCATTTACGTCCGTACAATGCCTCAAATGGAGCGGCTTGAATGCTGGTGTGATAACTGTTATTGTACGAAAACTCCACTAAAGGGAGGTGCTTTTCCCAGCCGTTGCCGAAATCGATAACACATGCCCGGAGCATGTCTTCAAGAGTTTGGATCGTTCGCTCAGACTGACCATCCGTCTGAGGGTGATAAGCTGTGCTCATGTCTAACCGTGAGCCGAAAGATTTGTGCATTGCTTGCCATAGCTCTGACGTGAATCGTGCATCCCGATCCGAAATAATAGAGGTGGGCACCACGTGCCTCGAAATAACTTCTTTCAAGTAGGTGTCTGCTAATGTAGAGAACTTATCCGTTCCTTTAATAGCCAGGAAGTGTGCAGACTTGGTGAGTCAATCCACGATCACCCATATAGTATCATTCCCAAGCTGGGATCTGAGTAAGCCTGTAACGAAATCCATGGAAATCTCTTCCCATTTCCACTGTGGTATCCTGGGTTGCTGAAGTAGGCCTGCGGGTTTTTGATATGCAACTTTGACTCTTGCACAGGTCAGGCGTTTGCCAACATAGGTGGCGATGTGGGCCTTCATGCTAGGCCACCAATATGTAGTTCTGATATCGGGGTACATTTCATCTGAACCTGAATGTACCGAGTAGCGAGACTTGGGTGCTTCATCCAACACAAGTTCGCGTATATCGCCATAGGGTAGGACCCAATACGTCCTGTTACATAGTAGGCGCCGTCTTCCTTATGTTCTAACCGTTGCCCCGAGCCGCGTAAGGCTTCCGCCTTGACGTTTTCTGGTTTCAATGCTTCTACCTGAGCATTTCGTATCCGTGCAGGAAGATCAGACTGAATATTAGGCTATAGCGCTCGCACGCGCTTAGGTAGGGCGTCCTTTCGACTGAGGGCGTCGGCCACAACATTGGCCATGCCTGGGTGATAATTGATGGCGCATTCGTAGTCGTTCAGTAGTTCAACCCATCTCCGTTGACGCATGTTCAAATCCTTTTGCTTAAGAATATGCTCGAGACTCCTGTGATCGGTGTAACTCGTGCACCTGGTACCGTACAGGTAGTGTCGCCATATCTTAAGCGCGAAAACAACAGCTCCCAGCTCTAATTCATGCGTCGTGTAGTTCCGTTCATGAATCTTGAGTTGCCGCGAAGCGTAGGCAATAACCTTATCCCGTTGCATCAATACGCAACCAAGACCCTGTATCGATGCTTCACAATAAACCACGAAGTCATCTGTGCCCTCCGGCAGTGAGAGGATAGGTGCGCTGCAAAGCCTATCCTTAAGGTACTGAAAAGCGGTTTCTTGGGAATCTTCCCAACGGTAGGTGACACCTTTCTGTGTTTAAGTTGTAAGCGGCTGCGCGATCTTTGAAAAGTCTTTATTGGATCGTCTGGATCACCCCGCCAAGCCCAAGAATTGGCGTATTTCCATCGGTGTACGCGGTGCAGGCCAGTTCCTGATCGAATCTATCTTGGATGGCCTAGGAAGTGGACTTCATGTAGCCAGAAGTCGCATTTTGAAAACTTTGCGTACAGTTGCTCCTTTCGAATAAGTTCCAAGATAAGACGTAAGTGTTGCTCGTGCTCCTCCTGACTCTTGGAGTAGATCAAAATGTCGTCGATAATGACAATGACGAATTTGTCCAGGTAGGGTTTGCACACCCTGTTCGTAAGGTCCATAAATACGGCAGGTGCGTTCAATAATATCAAACCATCCATCATATCAAACATAAAGTATAGAAGTTAAAATAATTCATAAAACCCAATACATTTGATGTTCAAACCAAACTTTGTTCGAATAACGGAAACATAGTAATGAAAAACCCAAAAAGAAGTTATAAGTTCAATTAGCGTTCATTGCGTCTCCTCCTCCTAACACGAAAACTCGACCTCGTGCTTCGTTGCCATTGTTGTTGTTGTTTCCCCCATTGTTGTTGTTGTTCCCGTTGCCCTGGTTATTGTTGTGGTTCTGATTCTGGTTCAACTGAGGACAATCGCGTTTGTAATGACCTTCTGCCCCACACTGGAAACATCCCCGGTTTCCACGCTGTGGTTGCTGCTGCTGGTTCTGCGGCGCTGGCGGTGGGAGTTGCTGGTTCTGATTGATTGGCCGAGAGCTTCTACAATCCTTAGCCTCATGACCCACCTTGAGGCATCTTTGACATTGTTCCCTGCGACATCTTCCGTTGTGGTGTTTGTTGCACTTGTTACACAGTGGGTGAATTCCCCGATATCCACCCTGCCCCTGACTGCCAGATGATTGCTGTCTCGAATTCTGGTAGTCATTTGTCTTGCGCTGCTGAGACTGAACAGTAACCGATCCCTTGCTGGAATCCCCCTCCCATTTCCTCTTGTTGTCACTGGGAGTAGCAGAAGTGGTGACAGCAGTAGTGGTAGCCTTGACACGTTTTGGCAGTTTGTTCTGATCCACTGCCTGATCTGTAATACGGTGAGCGAGGCGCTGAATAGCCTGAATGTTGTCAAGATTAGCCGAAGTCACGTGGCTCTGAATTTCTGGCGCCAATCCCTTGAGATACATTTCAATGCGCTTGTACGGAGGGTCCACCATAGTTGGACATAACACGGCCAGCTCATTCGACCGTTTAGTATACGCTTCGATTTCCGATCCAACCATTTTCAGATTATACAGCTCATCCTCCCACTTATGAATGTCTTCACGCGTGCAATACTCACGCTTGATGAGTTCCTTGAAGTCGTTCCATGGGGTGGCGTTAGCAGCTGCCAACCCTAAGATCTGTACTTGCGCGTTCCACCAAGTCAACGCGATTCCTTCCAAAGTGCCAGTGGCGTACTTGACCTTGCGAGCCTCAGGGCACTCGCACATTTCGAATACTGACTCTAGTTTTTCAAACCAATGGAGGAGTCCCACTGCCCCCTCGGTGCCACTGAAAGAATTTGGACGACAGTCCATGAAGTTCTTGAAAGTGCATACAGGCTGCTGCGCGTGTTGACCTGCTTGAGCGGCTGCAACTGCCGCAGCAACTTGAGCTTGAACGAAAGCCTCTAGCTGGGCTTGTGTCATGCTAATTCTTCCAGACATGATCTTCATAGTAAAAGTAATGTAAGTGAGAGTGGTTCGCGAGTAGGGCGATGACAGAAAAGTGTAAGCACGTAGGTGTTCTCAAGCAATAACAAGTAGTGAGCAAGGTAATGTAAGCATACTACGAGCAAAGTTCTATGCAGTTCTAGCAAGCAGGTAATAAACATAAACCTTATTACCTAGGATGTCGAGTCTTGCACGTGGAGCGAAGCGTCGTTGTGGATCGTTGAGAGCACTGTTCTGGTTATAGTCTGGTTTTAATAAAAACGTTTTCCCATATTAAAACCAAGTTCTCTATAACCAATGGCTCTGATACCAATCTGTCACACCCCCAAAATCCACCTACGGAGTATCACCGCTTGGGAGCGTGACTGACCAGGATCAAGCCACCAATCATATCGAACATGTAATTAATATCAGATATAATAAATGTAAACCAATCATTCAAAACGATAGGTGTTTAAAACGTAATCATAGTTTATAAGCACAGCGGAAGCATAAGTACGAAACCCAAATGTGTAACATAAGTTCAATAAGTTTCGAAACATAATCCGTGCTCCACAACGACCTGCTCCTCCTTGTGCAAGCTCCATAAGTATCTAACGTCCTGCAAGGCATGCAGCAGAGAGTCAACAACTAGTTGAGCGAGTTCACAGTTAAAAGTTCAGTAATAGTATAGCGTGAGTAGTAGTATGTTCGTTCGTTATGTCATGTATCGTGTTAGTTTCCATCGCGGCCTCCCAGGCAGGTATGCGAAGATATTAGGGGATATTCATCCCGTGTGTTCTAGACTAGGTTTACATGTATCGCGGCCTACCAGGCAGGTGTGCGAAGATTAGTAAATTACAGTTCGCGGCCTTCCAAAGGCAGGTGTGCGAAGTCAGTCATAATATCGCGGCCAACCCTTGGCAGGTGTGCGAAGATCAGTTCAATAAGTGTTACTAGTCTAGTAGTAGTTCTAACAGTGGAGTTTGTACAATAGTTCATCAAATCACATCACTACGTTCCAGTATAGATAAGTACCAGTAAATAATCAAATCCCATTCCCACCCTGGGAACCCCATGCCTTGGCTGTGTGAACTCACCTGGGTTTGCTCGGTATGTTATTGCTTCTAGGGTTTGTTAATCGTCTAAGTCCGTTACACACGACCTAGGATGTATTGCACATGATACGGTGTAAGTGTTTGCATCAAATTAGGGTTTACAAATCCTCGATATTCAAGCAACGGTGTGTTGTGTGCTTATCGTGTACAGGATGATATCGCACAGAATGATTCATTCATGCAAGCTCATATAGTTGTATACAGTATCATACGATCATATATAACATCATACGTCACATAATCAGTTAATCGTTTTCACGTAATTCATGCATCGCGTCTTGAATTTCACAGTTTAGTCTAACATGAATATTAATCTAACGGCCACCGTTAACATACTTAACCTATTAACATCGTTAGTGAACAATTTAATAGAGTTTGCCTTCAATTTCATCATTCATTCCTTAACAGGTCAATATGCTTTTATCATACCACTTACAGCTTCAATTTAAATCACACACAAGTAGGACAGGGCCTTGCCCTAACTGAAGCTCGGACAAAGAGTGAGGGGGGGGGGGTTTCCCCTGTTTAAACCCGGACAAGAACAAGGGTGAGGGCTGCCAAGTTAAGCTCGGACCTGGGGAATCCTTTCACAAGGTCGGACCACTAAAACATGAACAAACTCGGACCCTTTGATGTATCATTCTAAACTCGGACAAGTTATCATCTAATAAATTCGGACCCCTTTGCTATAAATGAAACTCGGACTAATATGTGGGGGGGTTTAAACTCGGACTAGAGGTGCCTAACAAACTCGGTCATGGGCTTGGGTAATAAACTCGGGCTACCTGTTTAACACAAACTCGGACCTTCATTTAAGGATTAAACTCGGACCTTCATTTAACAATTCACAAAGGTCTGACTTAATTCTATAAACAAACACGGACATAATATATATATCAGGTAACTCGGACCTTTTACTAAGCCGCCGTTTTAGTTTTGTTATCATTCCACTCCCCATCATTTTATAATAATATAAGTGATAGTTTCACCTTATTGGACCGATTTGTAAGAGTGGGTCGGTTCATCATAACCTAGCCGACCATCACTAATTTTTATGCACTGCAACAACCTACTTTTGATATGATTGAGTATTGTTAGTGTGCTCTATTTTTTTATTGGACCAACACTAATGTATCAGCATCCATCAATTGTTTTTAGTTCATGAAGTCAGCCTACACAAGCATTAGATGAAATAGCATGATTGGACCAAATAAGGGTTTGACTAATACACACCAATAATATACTTTTGTAGACAATACATATTCATATACAACGATCATGATCATCCAGTCTTACATTGATAAAATAATCACAGTTATAATATGGATGACTTGTTCATACGATAGATTTAAATCGAACAATCAGTCCTGGGAATCTTAATTCACATGCTACCCACAAATGAAACAATCATGCAGATCTAATCATTTACTCGCGAATTCATATGACCACCATCATTACACACTAACAGTTAATACACGATAATAAGCAATTAGTTCATGATGCATTCAATCAAATAATAATCAGTAGTTACACACTAACCCAAAGAGGAGAGAACCAATCTATCGATGGAAGAGGCTTCTAGATCTCTCTCTATATTGCCGTCGCAGAAAAACAGATGTTCTAGGGTTCACAAAATGACATATCAACTAATCTAGAAGTTATAACGTAAACATAAAGTTGGGCCAAACGAACACCCTTGGGCCAAAGCCCATACCTCGACGAAAACAATGAAGGTGACAAGAACTGGGAATATTCGTTGGGTGGGTGCTTTCGTGTGGGGGAGGGTTCCACTCCACGTTTTACTAATTACACAATACATATTACTAATACGATATATGTAATAATAATATTAATAACTTTTACACACTACCACAAATGTCAACCAGTACATATTTCATTCAACTATAGTTTAATGCCTTCTTATCTATCAAATGAAACAAGTTACAACGCAAGCAAGTAATAAAACACGACTGTAATTAAGTAACTTGTCGCGAAAAGACTTTGAATACACGAGTTGTCACATTATCCCCAACTTGAAAGAAATTTCGTCCCGAAATTTGGTATGCACTCACTGAGGAAGCTAGGTAAACTGTATTGTTCACTGATTTTCCTGGGGTGTCACATGTAAGGCATGTAACAACGAGTCAACAACAAAGTTGAGTGAATTCACAGTTGGTTGTTTAGTTATAGCATTCGTTTCGTAAATCATCTGTTCGTTTTGAAAACCATGTATCGTATGCGTTTGCATCGCGGTCTTTCTGACATGTTTGCGAAGATTAGTGGGGGTTTCCCATGTGTTACTAGACCACGCGTATCGACTGCTACGAAAATATAAGAGGTGCCCTAAGTCAATGTCTATCAGCATTGACCCTTTGCCCATAGTCCATTAGTACACGCCCGTCCGACTGGCACGGTGTGAGGTTTGTTAAACCTAATAGCGCTATTAACTAATGACCCGCTCGCCATAAGCCTCGGCGATTAAGTCGATAAATGAGGGACTTAAAGTGATAGAGTTGATGGTCTTATGATCGTGTACGTAGGTTTTACGTACGTGCTCTTCAATCCGAGGACAGTAAAAAAAGTAGTTTAATAGAAATGATAGTACAAGTAGTTAATCAATCCCATTCCCAATCCCTGTGAATCCCATGCCTTAGAAAGAGTATGAACTCACCTCGGTTTGCTCGGTTAGATTCTCAATATAGCTAACAGTCAAGGTCGGTCAATCACGTCCTAATATAATTTACCAGTTAGTCATTTAGTGGCTTTCAAATAGAACACAAAGTTCCTACACGTATCTATCACACAACATGCATCATTTTAACGGTTTATGCCCCTCTAAGTTTCCCATCCATTCCCCACTCAAAATCAAACATACGATAATGCACATAACATATATAACATGTTAGATCATTCACGGATAGCATACTCGACATTTAGACACGCAAGTCACAACTTATCTCAATTCAGCATTTATATTCAAAACCGGCTGTTTTCGGACATTTTAATAAAATGGTTAAACTATTCCAAAAATTCCCAAATTTTTACAAGATGTCTTAAACGTTCCATATTTTATTGTGTAAAAACATCGGGGTCCGGTTCCCTACCAATATTTCATAAAAAATCATATTCCAGACTGAACTCAGATTTATGAATTTCTGACCACAGTCCACGGAACAATTTATTAAAAATTCATCGAGTGTCCGATTTACGAAATTCCAGTTGGGTAATTACATATGCATCGGTTGTCATCTACTGTACAAATTTCATGGTCCGATTCATCACAAAACTCAGGTTATGACCGAAAGCATAACACTCATTTATTGCTGTCAAAATTCAGCTTAAGTTGCTGTTACAAATTAACACTTTAAAAATAGTAAACGAAGTCAAAAAATTACGATTCCGGTGCCATTAGAACCGTATTTCATAATGGAATATTTTAGATTCAAAATATTGGTTTTTTTTGTTGAGTTTATGACCTGTTTACAGCCAACTGAAGTTGGCTGTAAAACTTGGACAAATTCTGTTTTTAGTCTTTAGATTTCTAGTTTGTGTTCGATTGATTCCGTTAATCATGTTTAGTGATCACAACAACATCAAACCTCAATATTATCCAACAAAACATCAGATAATCAACCAATAATCATAACCACACAAGATCTACATGATTTACACACATAACTTTTCTTTATCCAACTTATTCATCTTTTGTCCAAGACTTTATGTTAGGTTCTTAAGTGTTTATGATTTTTATCCGACGAATCTCTTATTAACCACATTAGACAAGATCAAGAAGGTGATTAGAAGCACTTACAACTAGCACAAGGCTAGGGAAGATCAAAGGCGTAAAAGTGGTGGATAAAAGAAACGTAGTGAGGTCCTTGAGATTCCGAGTGCATCGAGCTTCCTTATGTGATCCCTTGCACCTTTGTATGTAAAAAAAATGGCTTGTAGGAGGTTTGAAGGTGGTGGTATGGTGGAGGTTGTTGGCTGCCGAGATGAAGAAGGAAGGGAGAGGAGGTTGTGTGTTGTTGATGTGAATGATAAAATGGATGGAGATCTAGTGGTTAAATAACCACTCTTCCAACATTTATAAATCTAATGGGTAATGTGTTTCATGGTCCACCAACAAGATCCAATATTATATTAGCATAAAATCAATTGTGTAAGGCCTTGGTGGCCGTGAGGTAGATGGGGGGGGGGGGGTCATAGGCTCGGGTGCTAACTAGTTAGTTCCATCCTAGTTCAAATCCAAGTGTTTAGTTAGGATGTTTAGTTACTAGATATTTTTATGGTGTGTTATGATGTTCAGGAACCATAACTCGCTCAGAAAAATAAAAACAATGCTTCTAGCATTATTTTGGTGTTTCGGGTAAAATCCGGTTGTTCGGTTCGGTGTTGTTTCGTTAAAGTGCTTAATTATTCCGTTTAGTGTCCTACATATATATTTTTGAAACGTTTTTAATTTTTAACACTCAGGAAGGCGTACCGGACTATTTAGTAGCTTTTCTGTATACTATTAGTATGTTAACAAATACACGTAAGCATAACACAGTAATCAGAGAGCAGTTAAATGATTCAGCACAGTCATCAATTACTTTAATTAACATTAATAGATTGTACGGTTACATGTAAATTTGAGGGTTGTCACATTCTCCCCCTGTTAAGAGAATTTCGTCCCGAAATTTAGCGTGTGGTTACTGAGGAAGCTAGTTAAGTTGCGTTGGTTTCCTGGTTTTCCTGGGGTGTCACATCATCCCCCCGTTGATTTGGAATTTCGTCCCGAAATTCTGCGGTAGCTTCAGCCTCAGTAGTGGTTGCATTTTTCTTAAACAGCTGGGGATACTTGAGTTTCATTTGGTCTTCTCGTTCCCAGGTATACTCTGGGCCACGACGGGAATTCCAACGAACTCGGACGAGAGGTATTCTGGTGTGCTTGAGAATCTTAACGTCTTGATCCGTAATCTCTACTGGTTCCTCGACGAATCGCAGCTGGTCGTCGATAGTGAGCTCCTTGAGAGGAATTATGAGGGTCTCATCTGACAGACACTTCTTCAGATTTGACACATGGAAAACATCGTGAACTCCGCTGAGTTCTTCAGGTAGATTCAACCTGTAGGCGACTTTTCCAATCCTCTCAATGATCTCGAACGGTCCGACATAACGCGGGTTGAGTTTGCCCCGTTTGCCAAATCGGACTACACCTTTCCAAGGTGAGACTTTGAGCAGCACTCGATCCCCAACCTGGAACTCAAGTGGTTTTCTTCGCTTATCGGCATAGCTTTTCTGACGGTCACGAGCTGCCGCCATTTGCTGTCGTATCTGAGCAATCTTCTCGGTTGTATCTACTACAAGTTCTGGGCCAGTGATTTGACTGTCACCAACTTCTGCCCAACAGAGAGGTGATCGGCACTTGCGTCCATACAACGCCTCGAACGGAGCGGCCTGGATGCTGGTGTGATAGCTGTTGTTATATGAAAACTCCACTAACGGGAGATGCTTTTCCCAGCCGTTACCAAAATCGATTACACATGCCCTAAGCATGTCTTCAAGAGTTTGGATGGTGCGTTCTGATTGCCCATCCGTCTGTGGATGATAAGCGGTGCTCATATCTAATCGTGAGCCAAAAGACTTGTGCATAGCTTGCCACAGTTCAGAGGTGAAACGCGCGTCACGATCAGAAATGATGGAGGTTGGCACTCCGTGCCTTGATACCACTTCTTTTAGGTAGATGTCTGCTAGAGTAGAAAACTTATCCGTTTCTTTGATAGGCAGAAAATGTGCAGACTTGGTCAGTCGATCCACGATCACCCAGATGGTATCGTTTCCGCGTTGAGATCTGGGCAGGCCAGTAACGAAATCCATGGAAATTTGCTCCCATTTCCATTTAGGTATCTCTGGTTGTTGGAGTGGGCCTGATGGTTTCTGGTATTCGACCTTGACCCTGGCACAAGTCAAGCATTTACCGACGTAGGTTGCTATGCTGGCTTTCATACCAGGCCACCAGTATGTAGTCTTGAGATCATGGTACATCTTGTCCGAACCAGGATGTACTGAGTAACGAGACTTATGCGCTTCATCCATCACAAGCTCGCGCAAGTCTCCATACAGCGGAACCCAGATGCGTCCGTTAACATAGTAGGCACCGTTTTCTTTTTGTTCTAGCCGTTGCCTCGATCCTCGTAGGGACTCAGCCCTAATGTTCTCTGCTTTCAATGCTTCAACCTGAGCATCACGAATCTGAGCTGGAAGGTTGTATTGGATGGTAAGTTGTAACGCACGTACACGCCTAGGTATAGTATCCTTCCGGCTGAGGGCGTCAGCCACAACATTGGCCTTGCCCGGATGATACTTGATCGCGCATTCGTAGTCATTCAAGAGTTCGACCCATCGACGTTGACGCATGTTTAACTCCTTTTGCTTGAAAATATGCTCGAGACTCCTGTGATCGGTGTAAATGGTGCACTTGGTACCGTACAGGTAATGTCTCCATATCTTAAGCGCGAAAACAACTGCTCCCAATTCCAAGTCGTGCGTAGTGTAGTTCCTTTCGTGAACCTTAAGTTGGCGCGATGCGTAGGCAATGACCTTGTCACGTTGCATCAACACACAACCAAGTCCTTGGATGGAAGCGTCGCAATAAACCACAAAATCATCTGTGCCTTCAGGCAATGAGAGGATAGGCGCGCTACAGAGTCTATCTTTCAAGTGCTGAAACGCGGACTCCTGTGCATCACCCCAACGATAGGTAACACCTTTCTGAGTCAGTGAAGTGAGAGGTTGCGCAATCTTTGAGAAATCTTTGATAAACCTTCTGTAATATCCTGCCAGACCTAAGAATTGGCGGATCTCTGTTGGTGTGCGGGGTGCAGGCCAATTCTTGATCGATTCAACCTTAGATGGATCCACATGAATCCCATCCTTGTTTACCACATGGCCCAGAAAATGGACTTCGCGAAGCAAGAAGTCACATTTCGAAAACTTGGCATACAGCTGCTCTTTACGAAGTAGTTCCAGAATAAGCCTCAGGTGTTGCTCGTGTTCCTCCTGACTCTTAGAATAGATCAGGATGTCGTCGATGAAGACTATGACAAATTTATCCAAGTAAGGTTTGCACACTCGGTTCATGAAGTCCATGAAGACCGCTGGTGCATTCGTCAATCCGAAAGGCATAACCAGAAACTCGTAATGGCCGTAACGAGTTCTGAATGCTGTTTTGGAGACGTCCTCCTCTCGGACTCTCAGCTGATGGTATCCCGATCTCAAATCAATCTTAGAATAGAAGCTCGACCCTTGCAACTGGTCGAACAAGTCATCAATGCGTGGAAGAGGGTAACGATTCTTCACGGTCACCTTGTTGAGTTCGCGGTAGTCAATACACATCCTGAAGGTACCGTCTTTCTTCTTTACGAACAACACTGGAGCTCCCCATGGCGACGAGCTAGGACGTATAAAACCCTTTTCCAGAAGTTCTTGTAGTTGCTTAGACAGTTCTTCGAGTTCTGATGGAGCAAGTCGATAAGGCGCACGAGCTATTGGTGTTGCTACAGGGGCTAGCTCGATTTGAAACTCGACTTGTCGATGAGGCGGAAGGCCAGGTAATTCCTCAGGAAATACCTCGGGAAAGTCGCGTACAACAGGAATGTCTTCTATCTTCCTTTCTTCTGCGGATGCATCAGTAACGAGGGCTAGGATAGCGGTGTGGCCCTTTCGTAAACACTTCTGGGCTTTAAGGAAAGAGATGATGCCTACAACATCACCACTCTTGTCGCCACAAATCATGAGGGGTTCCTTACCAGGGCGAGGGATGCGGACGATTTTCTCCTTGCAAATAATCTCCGCTTGGTGTCGAGATAACCAATCCATCCCAATGACAACGTCAAAACTACCCAGAACGATAGGAATGAGGTTGATAGAAAAGGTCTGATCGGCAAGGACAAGCTTGCAACCTTTAACTATATGTGTAGCCTCTAAACTTTTGCCATTTGCTATTTCTACCGTGTGCTTGGTGTTCAAAAGTGTTGGAGTGCGCTTAAGCATTTGGCTAACTTTTAAGGACACGTAGCTAGTATCGGCACCCAAATCAAATAAAACAGTAACAAAGAAATCATCCAGAAGAAATTTACCCATCACAACGTTGGGATCATTCCTTGCATCACCCTGACCAATCACGAAAGCACGACCTCTTGCTCCATTACCATTGTTGTTACCCCCGTTGTTACCTCCATTGTTGTTCCCGTTTCCCTGGTTGTTGTTGTTGTTCTGATTTTGGTTAAGCTGGGGACAGTTCTTCTTAAAGTGGCCTTCAGCGCCACACTGAAAGCATCCCCTGTTGCCCCGTTGTTGTTGTTGATTTTGCGGTGCTTGCTGTTGCTGCTGGCGATTCTGATTTGCAGGCCGTGAGCTCCTGCAATCCTTGGCTTCGTGACCCATCTTGAGACACCTCTGACAACGTCCTTTGTTGCATTGACCACTATGGTGTCTGTTACATTTGTTGCACTTCGGGTGGTTTCCTCGATACCCACCCTGTCCTTGATTACCGGAGGATTGCTGACCAGGACTCTGGTAGCCATCAGTCTTTCTCTGCTGAGACTGAACCGAAGTAGAACCCTTACTGGAGTTTTCATCCCATTTTCGCTTGTTGTCGTTGGGAGCATCAGAAGTAGTGGCGCTAATACGTTTGGGCAGTTTGTTCTGCTCAACTGCCTGATCAGTGAGACGGTGAGCCAACTTGACGATTTGCTGTATAGTGCCAAGGTTAGCTGAGGTTACGTGGCTTTGAATTTCTGGCACCAAGCCCTTAAGGTACAGCTCAATGCGTTTGTAGGGAGGGTCCACCATAGTAGGACACAGGATGGCCAGTTCGTTTGACCTCTTAGTATACGCCTCAATCTCAGACCCCGTCATCTTCAGATTGAAAAATTCCACCTCTAGCTTGTGGATGTCGTCACGACTGCAATACTCTTCTCTAATCAGTTCTTTGAAGCCGTTCCATGGGGTGGCATTAGCAACCGCCAACCCAAGCAATTGGACCTATGCTTTCCACCAGGTTAACGCAGCTCCTTCGAGTGTTCCAGTAGCATACTTCACCTTACGATCTTCCGGGCAATCACACATCTCGAAAACAGACTCGAGCTTCTCGAACCAGTGAAGAAGGCCTACAGCACCTTATGTGCCGCTGAAAGTGCTTGGTCGGCAATCCATGAAGGTTTTGAATGTGCACACAGGAGGCTGAGCATGTTGACCTGTGGTGCGAGAATAAATTACAAGGTTAAGCACGAGGGTAGGTTTGCGAAGGTAAGATCTAAACGTCCTAAGATAGGTCGAAGTAGCAGGTTATACCTCCTGCAGGAACAGCTGCGGGTGCCTCAGCAACTCGTTCGTTGATCAGAGCCGTCAACTGGGCTTGAGTAAGGTTGATACGTCCTCCGTGTCCGCTCATGATCTTCATAACGAAGCAACGTAAGTGAGGAAAGTGTCGTGAAAGTGCGTAAGTGTGGGACGACAGTAGAGAGTAAGCACACAAGGTTCAAGTAGCAGTTATCACGTTAACTAATGCACAGTGTGAGCTATCTAACCGACAATATAACATAAATCATACCACCTATTGTGTCGAGTCTTGCACGTGGAGCGAAGCGTCGTTGTGGATCGTTGAGCACTGTACAGGTTATAGTCTGGTTTTATCAAAAATCTTTTCCCTTTCTAAAACCAAGTTCGCTATAACCAATGGCTCTGATACCAATCTGTCACACCCCCAAAATCCACCATGCGGAGTACCACCGCTTGGAGGCGTGACGTGACCAGGATCGAGCCACCAATCATATCGAACAACATAATTAAGTAATTAAAACCAAACACAATACGATTGGTGACCAAAAGGAAGTAAACCGATTTTAGTTAAACAGCGGAAGCATAAAACATAAGTTCAAAACATAGTCCATAGTTCATAAGTTTAAAGTCCAAAACGTAGGTTTAATAAGTTCATAAAGTTTATTTATTAAATACGGGACATATCAGTTCGCATCCCACAACGACCACCTCCATATGCAAGCTCCAAGCATTTAACGACCTGTAAGGCATGTAACAACGAGTCAACAACAAAGTTGAGTGAATTCACAGTTGGTTGTTTAGTTATAGCATTCGTTTCGTAAATCATCTGTTCGTTTTGAAAACCATGTATCGTATGAGTTTGCATCGCGGTCTTTCTGACATGTTTGCGAAGATTAGTGGGGGTTTCCCATGTGTTACTAGACCACGCGTATTGACTGCTACGAAAATATAAGAGGTGCCCTAAGTCAATGTCTATCTGCATTGACCCTTTGCCCATAGTCCATTAGTACACGCCCGTCCGACTGGCACGGTGTGAGGTTTGTTAAACCTAATAGCGCTATTAACTAATGACCCGCTCGCCATAGGCCTCGGCGATTAAGTCGATAAATGAGGGACTTAAAGTGATAGAGTTGATGGTCTTATGATCGTGTACGTAGGTTTTACGTACGTGCCCTTCAATCCGAGGACAGTAAAAAAAGTAGTTTAATAGAAATGATAGTACAAGTAGTTAATCAATCCCATTCCCAACCGCTGGGAATCCCATGCCTTAGAAAGAGTGTGAACTCACCTCGGTTTGCTCGGTTAGATTCTCAATATAGCTAACAGTCAAGGTCGGTCAATCACGTCCTAATATAATTTACCAGTTAGTCATTTAGTGGCTTTCAAATAGAACACAAAGTTCCTACACGTATCTATCACACAACATGCATCGTTTTAACGGTTTATGCCCCTCTAAGTTTCCCATCCATTCCCCACTCAAAATCAAACATACGATAATGCACATAACATATATAACATGTTAGATCATTCACGGATAGCATACTCGACATTTAGACACGCAAGTCACAACTTATCTCAATTCAGCATTTATATTCAAAACCGGCTGTTTTCGGACATTTTAATAAAATGGTTAAACTATTCCAAAAATTCCCAAATTTTTACAAGATGTCTTAAACGTTCCATATTTTATTGTGTAAAAACATCGGGGTCCGGTTCCCTACCAATATTTCATAAAAAATCATATTCCGGACTGAACTCAGATTTATGAATTTCTGACCACAGTCCACGGAACAATTTATTAAAAATTCATCGAGTGTCCGATTTACAAAATTCCAGTGGGGTAATTACATATGCATCGGTTGTCATCTACTGTACAAATTTCATGATCCGATTCATCACAAAACTCAGGTTATGACCGAAAGCATAACACCCATTTATTGCTGTAAAAATTCAGCTTAAGTTGCTGTTACAAATTAACACTTTAAAAATAGTAAACGAAGTCCAAAAGTTACGATTCCGGTGCCATTAGAACCGTATTTCATAATGAAATATTTTAGATTCAAAATATTGGTTTTTTTGTTGAGTTTATGACCTGTTTACAGCCAACTGAAGTTGGCTGTAAAACTTGGACAGATTCTGTTTTTAGTCTTTAGATTTCTATTTTGTGTTCGATTGATTCCGTTAATCATGTTTAGTGATCACAACAACATCAAACCTCAATATTATCCAACAAAACATCAGATAATCAACCAATAATCATAACCACACAAGATCTACATGATTTACACACATAACTTTTCTTTTTCCAACTTATTCATCTTTTGTCCAAGACTTTATGTTAGGTTCTTAAGTGTTTATGATTTTTATCCGACGAATCTCTTATTAACCACATTAGACAAGATCAAGAAGGTGATTAGAATCACTTACAACTAGCACAAGGCTAGGGAAGATCAAAGGCGTAAAAGTGGTGGATAAAAGAAACGTAGTGAGGTCCTTGAGATTCCGAGTGCACCGAGCTTCCTTATGTGATCCCTTGCACCTTTGTATGTAAAAAAGATGGCTTGTAGGAGGCTTGAAGGTGGTCGTATGGTGGAGGTTGTTGGCTGCCGAGATGAAGAAGGAAGGGAGAGGAGGTTGTGTGTTGTTGATGTGAATGATAAAATGGATGGAGATCTAGTGGTTAAATAACCACTCTTCCAACATTTATAAATCTAATGGGTAATGTGTTTCATGGTCCACCAACAAGATCCAATATTATATTAGCATAAAATCAATTGTGTAAGGCCTTGGTGGGGTCATAGGCTCGGGTGCTAACTAGTTAGTTCCATCCTAGTTCAAATCCAAGTGTTTAGTTAGGATGTTTAGTTACTAGATATTTTTATGGTGTGTTATGATGTTCAGGAACCATAACTCGCTCAGAAAAATAAAAACAATGCTTCTAGCATTATTTTGGTGTTCCGGGTAAAGTCCGGTTGTTCGGTTCGGTGTTGTTTCGTTAAAGTGCTTAATTATTCCGTTTAGTGTCCTACATATATATTTTTGAAACGTTTTTAATTTTTAACACTCAGGAAGGCGTACCGGACTATTTAGTAACTTTTCTGTATACTATTAGTATGTTAACAAATACACGTAAGCATAACACAGTAATCAGAGAGCAGTTAAATGATTCAGCACAGTCATCAAGTACTTTAATTAACATTAATAGATTGTACGGTTACATGTAAATTTAAGGGTTGTCACATTCTCCCCCTGTTAAGAGAATTTCGTCCCGAAATTTAGCGCGTGGTTACTGAGGAAGCTAGTTAAGTTGCGTTGGTTTCCTGGTTTTCCTGGGGTGTCACATAACTACATGAAATTTGTAACATACTTTCAAAATATATATTTAAAAAAAATAATCTAGAGTGTAGGATAAATTACGAAGTGATTAACATAATTTACAAGTTGTATAGAATAAATAACAAGGTGCGTAGGATCAGTTACGGTTTGTGTACGATAAAGTGTAGAATAAATTACGATGTGTGTAGGATAAATTACGAGTTGTGTAAGATAAATTTTGTCATATATAGTATATAATTTGCTAATGTGTTGGATAAATATAGGATAAAATTTTATGTGTGTATGATAAAATTAAATTGACTCACACTATGGGTGCTCGGAATGGCCAATATGTTATTCTCTTGTTTAAATGATTAATTTTGACTATTTTTGATGTTAGAAAAACATGAACCAGTGGAAAATTTTTAAAATACTGACAAGATACATATTAAATTTATCGACATTTGTCGAGTCCTCAGGTCACTGATGACTTCCAAAGAATCTCGCTGATGTTGCAATATCCCTGTTTCCGTCTCCTACAAGAAAGAAAACCGTTCGCCTCGTCACGGAGGGCCCCGGGGGGGAGGGGGGTCCGTGACCAAGCTCCAGTGTGAGAGTAAGTAAACTTTCCGGGAAAAATGAGAAGCTTATTCCGACGAGTATTGCCGTCGGAATATTCTCCTTGGTGTGGATTCTTATATGTGAGTTATTATGTCGGAATAAATGATGATATAGGATGGTCGGAATAAATGAGGCTGTAGAGCATTTAGTGAGTGTTTTCTTGAGGGTTAAGGGTTGTCACTTACCTTCCTTATATAAAGGAGATCACTTATCTCCCTTGGAAAATGGTCCATGGATGATCTAACGGCATTCTGCTGCCTTTGGGGGACTCAGACACGTGTCAGGGTCCCAACGGCGAGATCAGAGATTTCAATTAATGAAGCGAGCTTAATTGTACTATGTTTCCGGCGACTTCTTCTTCCTTGTCAATCAGGCATTTAATGCCTTGCAGCGTCCTTGGACCCTTTTTCCTTTTTCCCGCTTATATGAGATCCTCATTTAAGAGGAGATGTGAACCATAGGCTTGCTGATTGGGCCCAGACGATAAGAGCCCAAGACGGGTTATGTTGGGCTACCAACAGGACCCGTCGTCAAGTCATCTCTAGTCCCTGGTTCTGAGACTCGAGTCTCATGATCCGGGGTTGTATTCTTGTTACGTAATTCTTGTGGAGTTGGTCCACTTGGGCTTTGAGTGTGGGCCTAACTTTTCTTAATGATTACACGCCTCCAGTGGTTCCCGAGGGCCATCGAGTGTCAAAGATCGACGGTTAGGGATATCCCTCATGGTGCACATGTCTGGGTCAGTTTTTAATTTTTGAAATATGGTGATGTGACGGTTACCGCCCCTGCATCAGTTGTTTCTTTTAAAACCCCCATTTCATTTTCTTCTAACTTCCATCATACTCCTTCATATTTTCTTCTCTATATTCCCTAACCATTTTCCGATCATCTTTTTAGTCTACGATGAGCCGCACCGGTCGTTCTTCGATACGTTCCGTTTTGACGGCAAAGGATCTTGAACTTTTTGTCGATGCTTATCAAATTCCAGAGCGTTTTTCTCCGACTTTGCCTGGTCCGGATGAACTGGCGGAGTGTTCTCTTGATAGGATCGTTATCTATACTTTGTCATTCTCCTCCCGTGGTGTCTGTTACCCCTATCGGCTTTTAAAGTGTATCTCTTGAGATACTTTGGTGTTCACTTTTCACAATTACACCCTCTAGGGTTCATGAGGGTTGTCCATTTCGAGTTGTCGTGTGTAGCGGTTTCCGACGAGCCGTCGGTGTCCCTCTTCTGTATGTTTTACAAGTTAACATCTGACGGTGACTGGTTTACCTTTGCCAAGAGAAAAGATAGTGTTTCTCCCCCTTGTTACTCTTTCATGCCCACATCTACTCTAAAGAGTGGAAGTGCCGATTCATCTTTGTATCTGCTGCAATGATTCCGGAGTCGCCGCCCCTGCGAGATCCCAAGGCGTCTATTGAAGATAGCATCCCGGCCCTGTCTGCCGATAAGATTGTTCAGTGGAAGAGGATGTACGAGAAGCCAACAAGGGCTTTCACATTCCACGAGGGAGTGTTGGCCATGGGGTTTGAGCCCTTTTTATTCAGTCCGGCCAAAAGGCTTCTTTGGAAAGAAAGGTATTCTTTTGCCCTTGGCTTGTTCTGCTTGTTTTTCTTTTCCCTTCTTTCTTTGCCTTTTGTGGATTTAGATAGTCATCTCTGGTGTTGTCTCTATGCAAAGATGACCTTGTGGGGTTTGCTCCAAGGGGATTGCAGAGATATTAAGTTCATGGTGGGTGATAAGGTTGAACCAAACATGAGCCGTGGTGTGGAGAAGAAGGTCCCTGGGACGGGGAGTTCTCTTCAGGCTGGGGATTCTACTGTTGAAGGGAAAGATGAGGGAGGTTCTTCTGATGGGAAAGGGGACTCCTGGGGTTCCCTTCAGATGAAAAGTTCTAGCAACGACGAAGATGATGAGGATCTGGAGAGCCGTTTGATCCGTAAATGAAAAGCAGCCCAGACCAGTAGTCCCAAAGTGGCCCCTCCTAATCATTCAGCTAAGGCTCCGGAGTGCTAGTGGTCAGAAGACCTTTCCTGCTACCAAAGCTGCTTTTGAACTTCCTCCTGTTAGGGCCAAGGGCTCTCTGTCCAAGCACTTGAGGTCCTCTAGCCTTATTAGTGAGCCTCTGTTTGTCAGTTCTCCCTTTATATTCTGTTCCGCCTTTTTTAATGTGGTTGCTTTTTGACCCTTGCTAATTTCCCCCTTTTTCTTATTTGAAATAGGGAAGCTCCAAGGTTCCGATTGAAACTCCTCCTGCCCCTTCCTCTTCTCGGGTCAGGGATAAAACTCCTGAAATTAGTGCTGCTCGCGTCACTCCTGACTTTGATATTTCTCTTCTTCATGCCACCAGGACTAGCAAGCCTTCTCATCCTGAGGGTCTTGTTTCTTAGTCCCCTTTAGCCCCTTTGTTTGCTGAGGGTCTTCCGGTCCCGTATGTTCTTAAGTGGAAAATAACTATATCCACTGTTGTGGGGACCTCTGAGACTGCTCGGGACTTCTTGGCTCATGTCGTTCCCCCTTCTCACAAATTTATGAATTCTGCCCTGAGACCTGATCTCTTTGATGATCAATACAACATGTCTCTTTGTGAGGGGTTTTTTAGGGGGGCTGGTATGTTGCAGCGTATGGACGAGCTGAGGATGGAAAACGAGGAGTTAAGGGCTAAGCTTAGAACTTCTCAAACCGTTGCTGCCGAGCTTCGCTGCTGGGTGACTGATATTAAGAGGAAGCTGCTGGAGGAGAAGGTGTCGAATCGTTCTTCTCTCCTCCCCATCTTTTTTTATATATTTAACTCTCCTTGTTTTTGTGCTGTTCTTTCCTTTCAGAGTGCTGGAGCTATGTTGGAGCAAAAGGAGCGGGCCTGGGAAAGGGAGAGGACAACTTGGGCTGAGGAGAGGGAGGAGCTAGTTGCTGAACTAGAGCATCAGAAAGAGGTTGACTCTATTTCCCAGGTGTAACACCCCGTGTTACCAAAAGTCAAATTCAAAGTCAGATTGACTCCTTTGACCGTAGTTTGTCTATTTTATGTTTATGTTTACGTTAGTTGTATTATGCGGAGTAATTAATTACAATCGAATTAATCGAAGTTTATATATCAATGTGAACCGCTTTACGACTGTGAATGATAGGAAGTAACAATGCGATAAAGTCAATTAATCAATAATCGAGCAAATCTAATCATCATTGAACTCGAGACTCGAATTACGCGAATTTTGGTGTTAATATACGTGTGTGTGTGCCTTATGTGTTACTTGTGCGTGTCTACTTTATGTTATGTGTGGTAATCAAATGAAACTCGAATCAAAACTCGAAACTCAATCAAACTCAATCGAAATCGAATCATGATAATTGGAGAAGAAGAGATAGCGCGAGATATAGATGATTGCATGTTAGATATAGTGGTTGGGATTAAAAGTAATTTGAATAGGAAACTCCACTGAACACTCGAATCGTGCAACTGAACAATCAGGCTACCAGCCGATCGAACAGCCAGCCGATCGAGCTGCCTGGCCGATCGGCCAGCACTTTCCTCTTATGGCATCCTATAAATACCCCTTGTCACTCTCAAACTTTCTACTTTTGGAAACCTCTGACCGACCAGCTCGTGCTCCCCTCTTTTTCTCAGATTTCTCTCGATTCTGGTAAGATTTCATCCTAAATCTTGTACTTTCTTGATCTACACGCACTCCTACACCTTTCTATCTTTCAAATCTTAACTTTTAACCGTGAAATCATCAAGATTCAAGTGTTCTAGGGTGATGTCATCATGGTGTTCTTGAAGAACTTCATGTTTGGCTTCAATCCACCAAGAATCACTTGGATCTAGCCGATTTCCACATAAACAAACAAGGACCTTTCATAGATCTAAACATTTACACAGTGAAAAGGATTGAAAGATGGTTTTCCAACTTTCTTTCAACTCTTTTACACTCAATGCCTTCCAAACCGGTAGAAACGGAGCTTGTGCCGACTTGCTAATCATTCTGGGTTTGCATGACTCAAGATCCGGATTCTATCCACGAGGTTCACCGATTTCGGGTTAAATGTTAAACTCCGTTCCGAACAGTTCACCGGCTGGATTTGGGTGATTCCTGTCCGATCAGGAGGAACAAGTAAGAACGAGGGTTCTATGGTTCGACTCGTTGTCAAAATACCTCGATATAACGACAAACAAACCAGAACAGCCAAGTGTTAGACGAACAGGCCGACCAGGTCAGGATGCTGACCGATCGGACTGTTGTCCGAACAGACAGCCAGCCGATCGATAGTCAGCCGATGGACCAGGCCAGCCGATCGGCTAGCACATGGTCCCACACTTGAACAATTCATTGATGTCTAGTATTGAACGAACTGTTGTTCGATCGGACTACCGTCCGATTGGATTACTCTTCGCATCATGAGATACTATACTTCAACACTTAGTCGATTTTCAACATGTTCAATGCACTAGGAGTGCCACCCGATCGAACAGCCGTCCGATCAGGTGACACCCTGCTGAGAACTTGTCTTGTTAGAAGTACCTAACCGATCGGGCTGCCGGCCGATCGAACGACCATTCGATCGACCTACCTGAAGGGTAAACATACTTCAATGTTTTCAAATGCTACAACGAAAACTTCAAAAGTCAAACCATCATACACAAACACATCCTTCTCAAATGAAGAAACAATCCACTCGAACAGCCATCCGATCGGCCTACCGATCGACCGGACAGCTGTCCGAACGGACTGCAAACCGAACAGTCAGCCGTCCGATCGGACTACCGTCCGATCGACCAGCTGTCCGACCCTCCAACACTTGTTTTCCGTTTTACGCGTTGCTTATCGTTATGCTATCAAACTATTCAGGCTAACCCTACTCTCAAGTGCTCCCTTCAATCCATCAATCACTGTGAGTATACTCGAACCCTTTTTGTTTTAGCACTTTTGGGTGTTACATACGTTACTTATTCTAAATCACAATCGAACACACTACTCAATTACTTTCAAACGCTAACCGTTACCGCATGTATTACGTGACTAAATGAATGCTTGTTGTTATGTTTACACGTGAAATGCTGTCTACCTGCCTTAACGATGATAGTACTATAGTTTGGACTCAGCACCCGTTCACACGGGGGTTGTTAAGTACAATTACTTGCATGGATTACGGTGGTAATCATGTATTGCGAACTGCCTCGGGCAGTCAACCCGCAGTCATTGGTATCGATAGATCCATGTCGATAATTAACATGCTTCGTTTTCCTCTGTGTACGTGCTGGTTATGCGTAAACTATTTCGAACTCTATTATGCTATTATCAAACTTGTATGCTCACCTTTACATTTTATGTATTGACATTATTTTAACGTATGTGATAGGTGTTTAAGATGCTTATCTGCTAGGAAGGCGAAGCTAGAATAAAAGTCTAGAGCATAGTTGTCTGTAGATCTTGCAGCTTGAGTCTGTAGACATAGACAAACAATATTTATATTTAAATCTGAGTTGTCGGAACATAATATTTGCCTGGATCTTATCTGTAATAATTTGTTTGCCATTTGAGGTACGGTATGGGACGTATTATATAAATTGAATAGTAATGATAATTGTTATGGAAACTTCTGGACAATCTGTTTTGCTCAGTGCCATGCCCCGATGATTCTGCCGAGTCGATGTCTTAGAGACCTAGACTATAGTTAGGAACCAACAGACCAAGCTTATGTGCTATATATCATGCTATTACTCGCTTACACTACACTATCACCGCACTCGAAGTTTCAATAATGAGAAGGCGATTTAGTCAAGATTAGGTGTGGAAACCGCAAACTCTCGACTAAATTACTGGATCAATGTTGTTTTTATCAACTTATCAATGATTTCTTCATTCTTTTCAATAACGAACGCTTGTTCAACGGGAGAATTATACCAAATTAGGAGTGAAATCTATATTTTGATGAATAATCTCCTCTATTTTACTAAAATCAAGGGGAAGCTGTCAAGCCAGGGGTGAAACCTAACCTTGACGGCTTATCCATGAATTTTACCAAAACTCTCACCAAAGCCTCAACGGACTCCAACGACCTGAACTCACAAGTATGACCTAGGGAATGCGTGCTGAATGCCCAAGAATCGAGGCAGAAACACAATCCTGAAAGTCGAAATGTGACGACAAGTCCATTGAGAATAGTCGAATCGCTTTGGGTAGTCGATGTCTAATAGCCGTATACAATCTATTTCTCGATTTTTATGTGTTTCGATTCTGAGCCCGCAACTGCTAACTCTGATAATTCATCGATTTTAAGTGTGTTATGTGTATTTATATGTTTACATGTTTGAATTTTTGGAAATTTCTCGATTTTGCTATCACTTCGATCGACACACACGACCCGCATTGCTCTCCCATCTCAAAACAATAACAAGTCGCTGCAAATCTAGACTGCATTATGCTACGATATACACTTATACTATACTCAACATGCTATACGAATTATACTATACTAGTCGATATGCTATACGCGACCGGTATATACGAACGACACGCGAGCTTTGAATGATAGGTTTCGGTATTCTGACTGCCTCTGTGATTGAATATGTATGTGCTTCTGTGTTTTCTGTGCCCTACGTGCTTATGTGCTTCCGTGACTACGTGAATCTATGGTTATGTGCCTATGTGTTTATGTGATACATGCTTCGATGTGTTCCTGAGCTTTAGTAAGTAGTAGACGTGTGAGGTCAGATTCGATTTTGATGTGTCTGAGACCTACGACGATGTCTGTTGCAGACAATGTCGTCATCTGGACACCGAACCCCACTTACTCGCCAAGAAAACAGAGACTGACGTCTTGCTGCTATCATCGCCAAACAAGTAGCAAAAGCTGTGAGCGATGTATCTGAGGAGTCGAAAACCGAAGCTCCCAAAGATGCTGCCAAAACTGTTTTCAGTTTCAAACAGTTCAAGGCATGCGGACCAAAGGAATTCACCGGAGAAGATGGCCCAACAGCTATGTTTCAATGGTTTGATTCCATCGAAGTCACTCTGCGCCAAAGCGGCTGTCCAGAAAATCTCCGTACCCTAAACGCAACCGGCGTCTTCCAGTCCTGAGCTCTAGACTGGTGGACGGCCGAGCGAAACAAACGCGGAAATGATGCAGCTTATGAGCTGACTTGGAAAGAGCTGAAAGCCATTATGATGGACGAATTTTGCCCTCCCCATGAACGCCAAAAGCTGGAGGACGAGTTTTGGAACATTAAGCAGAAGGATGGAGACAACACAGCCTTGATTGCTCGCTTTAAACAGCTCAGCATCATCTGTCCCGATCAAGTCAAGACGTCAGACATGGCAATCAAGAAGTACATTCGAGCTCTACCCGATTGTGTTGCCGATTTTGTTCACGCCGCGAAGACCTCATCAATTGAAGAGACTTACTTGCTTGTCGCCGAGATCAACGACAAGCGAGTAAAAGCTGGTTTCTGGGATAAGCCCTCCAAGTCTCTGCTTCAAGCCACCACTGCATCGACCGCCGAAACCGCCACTGCTCAACCATCCAAGTCATCACACCGCAAGAAGAAGCACAACAACAGCAGCTCCAGCAACAAGAACTATGCTGTCACTACCACTGCTGCTCCACTGCAAGCCGTACCAGCTCAGCAGCAGTCTCACCACCGACCAGCACCAGTTACCCAAGCGCCGCCAGCAAAGCATGCTTACACAGGTCCCTACCCGCTCTACCCGACATGCTCATATCAACATCCGGTGGGTCTTGCCTGTCATTTCTGCGCTCATTGCAACTTGTACGGTCATTTCACTGCCAACTGTCACTATGGTCCCCGTAACACCGCAGCTCCTGCCACTGCTCATCAAGCCCTACTCCCAGCCCCGCAAGGCCAACACGCAGCTCAAGCACCCGCGATCAATGCTCGAGTCTGCTTTGCATGTGGTGATCCTAACCACTTTGCAAACATGTGCCCGAACAGGGTTGTGAAGCAAGAGCCCCAGCAGCAGTAGCCTCAGCAGCAGCAACAAGCAGCACGCGCCAGAACTTTCAACATCAATGCTCGTCAAGCCCAGGCTGACAACAACGTGGTTAATGGTACGTTCCTTGTGAATGGTATTTATGCATCGTGTTTGTTTGATACTGGAGCTGATAACTGCTTTGTGTCGTTTGAATTCGAGAAGCTCCTTAGTCGTAAATGCTCTTATCTATCCTCGTCATTCGAAGTTGAAGTCACTACTGTCACCGTTAATTCTTTTCTTCGTGATTGTACTCTCGAGCTCAACAATCACATCTTCCCAATCGACCTCATTCCAATGCAGCTCGGAAGTTTTGACATCATAGTAGGCATGGACTTTCTTCGCGAAAACCATGCTGAAGTTGTGTGCTTCGATAAAATGATTCGATTCTCGCTTGCGAATGGTGATTTGTTATGTGTGTATGGTGAAACTGCTTCGAAAGGTCTCAAGCTCGTGTCATGTGTCCAAGCTAGCAAGTATCTCCGCAAGGAATACAGAGCTTTCTTGGCCAACATTGTAGTAGCGGAGAAGGAAAAGAAAAGGAATACAGAAGTTAAAGACGTTCCCGTGGTCCGTGAATTTCCTCAGGTGTTCCCTGATGATCTACCTGGACTACCGCCAAGTCGTGATATCGACTTCCGTATCGACCTCATTCCTGGAGCTAACCCCGTAGCCAAAGCCCCTTATCGACTCGCGCCATCCGAAATGCGAGAACTCTCGAACCAACTCCAGGAATTACTTGAAAAAGGTTTTATTTGCCCGAGCACCTCTCCTTAGGGTGCACAAGTCCTCTTCATTAAAAAGAAGGATGGGTCGTTCAGGATGTGCATCGACTACCGGGAATTGAATAAGTTAACCATCAAAAACCGTTATCCCCTACCTCGCATCGACGATTTGTTTGATCAACTGCAAGGTGCTACGTGTTTCTCAAAGATCGATCTACGCTCAGGCTATCATCAGTTATGCATTCAGGAAGGAGATATACCCAAAACCGCTTTTCGCACTCGTTACGGCCACTATGAGTTCGTTGTTATGCCTTTTGGTTTAACCAACGCACCCGCGGTTTTCATGGACTTGATGAATCGCGTGTGTAAGCCCTATCTGGACCGTTTCGTCATCGTGTTCATCGACGATGTCTTGATCTATTCCAAATCGAAAGCCGAACACGCACAACATCTACGTTTGGTTCTCGAGTTACTCCAGGGGAATCAACTCTATGCCAAGTTCTCCAAGTGTGAATTCTGGCTAGAAGAGGTTCAGTTTCTGGGTCACATCGTGAATAGTCAAGGTATCCATGTCGATCCTACGAAGATTGAAGTAGTTAAGAGTTGGATTACACCAAAGAACCCGTCTGAAGTCCGTTCTTTTCTCGAATTAGCGGGCTATTATCGATGATTTATCGAAGGATTCTCCAAGATTGCTGTGCTGCTTACCGCTCTTACTCATAAAGACAAGTCTTTTGTTTGGGGAACTGAACAAGAGTCTGCTTTCCAAACCCTCAAGCACAAGCTTTGCAATGCTCCTGTTCTCACACTGCCCGATGGGAACGATGGTTTCATTGTCTACTGTGATGCTTCCAACCTTGGTCTTGGTTGTGTTCTCATGCAACAGGACAAGGTTATAGCTTACGCTTCTCGACAGCTCAAAATCCATGAGAAGAACTATGCAACCCATGATCTCGAGCTAGGCGCGGTTGTTTTTGCATTAAAGATTTGGCGACACTACCTGTCTGGTACCAAGTGTACGATCTTCACCGATCACAGGAATTTACAACACATCTTTGATCAGAAAGAACTCAATACGCGTCAACGCCGATGGGTAGAACTCCTCAGCGATTACGACTGTGAGATTCGTTATCACCCAGGCAAGGCAAATGTCGTTGCCGATGCGCTCAGCAGACGGAGTTATTTGCTCAGCATTCGTAATACCTAAGCCCAACGCGATCTCGAAACCCTCATCCACGAAGCCCAACATGCTTGCTTTAATGAACGCACTCTGAAGAAGGAGAGAATCTATCACGATGGAGCTCAGCTTGTCAGCAAATCGAATGGGATCTTCTATTTTCTAGACCGAATATGGATCCCTAAGCGGACCGAATTGCGAAAGATTTTAATGGACGAAGCCTACAAATCCCGGTATTCTATTCATCCCGGTGCCGATAAAATGTACCAGGACCTTCGTTACAAGTACTGGTGGCCGGTGTCACACCCCCAAAATCCCACCTGCGGAGTACTACCGCTTGGAGGCGTGACTGACCAGGATCCAGCCACCAATCATACTGAACAAGCATATAAGTAATTATAAAAGTTTAACCAATACGATTGGTGTTCCCAAAACAAATAAGTTTAAGTTGCAAGCGGAAGCATAAGTTTAAAGTTATGACATATGTTCCAAAAGTTTCAAGTTTAACATAGCATGTAGCAATCCCTGTCCCACAACGATCTTCCTCCATGCAAGCTCCCACTGAGTACCTATGGTCCTGCAAAGCATGTAGTAACGAGTCAACAACTAGTTGAGTGAGTTCACGGGTGGGCGTTCGTTTTAGTTGTTTCGAAAACAGTTTACTTTATCTGGCATCCTGCCGTGGGGGTTACCCCATAGTTTAAAAACGTGACATGTTCGTTCCCAGTTACTCCGGCACTCCGGCCGTGGGGGCTACCCCATGTAGTTATCAGGCATTTCGGCCGTGGGGGCTACCCCATGTACATCATCTGGCTCTCCAGCCGTGGGGGCTACCCCATGTGTATACTAGACTCGTTACCGTATCGATTGCTGACTGTAGTCATGTTTATGTGCCCTGAAAACATCAATGTCTATCATCATTGACGTGCCACAGATCCATTAGTTCACGCCCGTCCTCTGCGGCACGGTGTGAGGCTTGTCAGACCTAAATAGCGCTATCTAACTAATGACCCGCTCGCCATTGGCCCGGCGATTAGTCGATACAAAAAGGAGGGACTTCGTGATAGAGTTTTAGTCTAGTACGTTTATCCGTCCATCCGGACGAGGAATCACATTCCTGAACCACTGACGTCCTACCCAATGGTAGACGAGGAACCCATGTTCCTGAATCCCATTCCCAACCCAGGGAATCCCATGCTTTGTAAAGGGTGTGAACTCACCTTGGTTTGCTCGGCAGTCAAACACAGAAAGTCAATCAAGTCGCAAGTAGTCAATAACGTCCTAACACGGATATCACGTATAATCAGATTCGAACCAAGTAGTGCACAAATGTTCAACACGCATGGAAATCACGTATAATCAGTAACAGTTCACAGTTAACATTCAAACACAATCCACAGTCCAAACAGTTGGGCTCGTGATAACAGGCCCAAATAACCAATCAACCGTAGCACAGAAGTTCATAAGTCCGGCCCACTAACTAAGGCCCAAAGTGTGGTCTCGAGTCGCAACCGGACTCGCAAGCATGGTCTCGAGTCATGCTGTGTGTTGATCATGGATGGTTGCGAGTCGCAACCGGTGTCGCAACCATGGTTTCGGTTCATCATGCTGAGGTCTCGAGTCGCAACGGGACTCGTATCCTGTGGTTTCGGCTTGTCCTGTTATGGTTGCGAGTCGCAACCGCGTGGTCTCGAGTCATCACGCTGTGGTTGCGAGTCGCAACGGGTGATTGCGAGTCGGTAAGCTGTCGTTTTCAAGTTCACGTGTTGATGCAGGTGTATCAGTCCCATTAGTACAATATAATCAGGCCCAAATCAGGAAACTACCAATAGCATTCCACTAACAGTTTTCCTAATCAGGTTACTAGTCAAAGATGGATCAAAATCACAAGGGTTTTCACATTCTTAACTATCATTCAAAGTGTTCTTCACATATTCAAACTTATATTCAACAAGTTCATAACATATTAACCACTTATTCACCCAAAATTATGAACAACTATCAAGATACAATTTTACTAGCATGCATCCTACTTGACAAACATATTCATTAGCCGATTTTCATAGTATAAACACCCAAACTTTTCGGATCTAATCCAAGTGCAACCAATATCATCATTCACCCTTTTTAACATACAATGAACCCATTTTCAACATCAAGTATTTATGCAAATTTCAACTCATAATAAGAACATTCATGAACCGATTTCTATGTATAACTCAACAACTTAACATATTGTCACATAATCTCATACAAACATAACATGAACACACTAACATTCAACAAAACATCAAGAATACTAACCGGTTATGGGTTTCGAGGGTGTGTGTGAAAAGCTTCCAACCGGGTGTGTGTGTGAGCCGATCCAAGTCCAAAGATCCAAGAATGATGGAGTGTGTTTGTGTTCTAGAGTTTAGGTGAGAGAGAGAAGTAGGAGAGTGTGTGTTGTATAATGTTCAACAAATGGCAAAACTAACTAATGTATGGTATATATATAGTCAAGTTCCAAGTGTGCACCCTTAGTGGGTTTCGAGTGGGGGTTTACGGCCCAAAGGCCCAACCGGCCAAAAGGTTCTCGGCCCAAAGGCCCATTCGGTCACTATTCACTCGAGACCTCATGGTCTCGAGTCGGGTTCTTTGTTGTTTCGTGTTGGGTTCTCGGTTCGCATATAACGCATACATAAATATACCAACGCACACATAATAAAGCACATATCACATAAAGGTTCACGTTATCATTAAGTTTAATCATTCAACTAATCACATAGCGTACAAGCAAGTTACAACGAAAGGTTCTAAATTTCGAGTTGTCACATCATCCCCAAGTTGAAAGAAATTTCGTCCCGAAATTTGATGGCACTCACTGAGGAAGCTAGTCAAGTTGTAAGGTTTTCCCGGTTATCCTGGGGTGTCACATCCACCCCCCGTTGATCTGGAATTTCGTCCCGAAATTCCGTAGCTTCAGCCTCAGTAGCGTTTGTACTGTTCTCAAACAGTTGGGGATACTTTTGTTTCATCCGATCTTCGCGCTCCCAGGTGAACTCTGGGCCGCGACGTGAGTTCCAACGAACTCGAACAAGAGGTATTCTAGTGCTCTTGAGGACCTTAACATCCCGGTCCGTGATTTCGACAGGTTCTTCGACGAATTTCAACTGTTCGTCGATCGTAAGTTCCTTCAGAGGAACTACGTGCGTCTCATCTGACAGACACTTCTTCAGATTCGACACATGGAAAACGTTGTGAACTGCACCGAGTTCCGCTGGTAATCTCAGTCTGTAGGCCACTTTACCTATTTTCTCAAGAATCTCAAAAGGTCCAACGTATCGTGGGTTGAGTTTGCCGCGTTTACCAAAACGAACCACACCCTTCCAGGGTGAAACTTTGAGTAATACCCGCTCCCCAACCTGGAGCTCAAGTGGTTTCCTGCCCTTATCGGCGTAGGCCTTCTGACGGTCACGAGCGGCCGCCATGCGTTGTCGTATTTGAGCAATCCGCTCAGTAGTGTCTACCACATGTTCTGGACCCGTGATCTGACTATCCCCCACCTCTGCCCAACAGAGGGGTGACCGGCATTTACGTCCGTACAATGCCTCAAACGGAGCAGCTTTAATGCTGGTGTGGTAGCTGTTATTATACGAAAATTCTACGAGTGGCAGATGTCTTTCCCAGCTGTTGCCAAAGTCGATTACACAAGCGCGAAGCATGTCTTCTAATGTCTGAATAGTTCGCTCGGACTGCCCGTCCGTCTGTGGGTGATACGCTGTGCTCATATCTAAACGTGAGCCAAAAGACTTGTGCATTGCCTGCCACAGTTCCGAAGTAAAACGTGCATCTCGATCAGAGATGATAGAAGTGGGCACCCCGTGCCTCGAAACAACTTCCTTGAGGTATATCTCCGCTAGAGTGGAGAACTTATCCGTTTCCTTGATTGCCAAAAAGTGTGCGGATTTCGTGAGTCGATCCACGATCACCCAGATAGTATCGTTTCCGCGCTGTGATCTAGGTAAGCCAGTAACGAAATCCATGGAAATTTGCTCCCATTTCCATTGTGGTATCTCTGGTTGCTGAAGTAGGCCTGAAGGTTTCTGATATTCCGTCTTTACTCGTGCACAAGTCAAACACTTGCTGACATAAGTTGCTATGTGGGCCTTCATGCTAGGCCACCAATACGTAGTTTTGATATCGTGGTACATCTTGTCCGAACCAGGGTGTACCGAGTAGCGAGATTTGTGCGCTTCATCCATCACAAGTTCGCGTAAGTCGCCGTAGAGTGGGACCCAAATGCGTCCTGTTACATAATAAGCACCGTCTTCCTTCTGTTCTAAGTGTTGCCTTGACCCGCGTAGGGCTTCAGCTCTAACGTTTTCTGGTTTCAGTGCTTCTATCTGAGCAGCTCGTATTTGCGAAGGTAGACTAGAATGGATCGTGAGTTGTAGAGCTCTTACACGCTTAGGCGTAGTGTCCTTTCGACTCAGGGCGTCCGCCACTACATTGGCCTTGCCCGGGTGATACCTGATAGAGCACTCGTAATCATTCAGCAGCTCGACCCATCGTCGCTGCCGCATATTCAGTTCCTTCTGCTTGAATATGTGCTCTAGACTCCTGTGGTCAGTGTAGATGGCGCACTTGGTTCCGTACAGGTAATGCCGCCATAGTTTAAGTGCGAAAACAACAGCTCCCAGCTCTAAATCATGTGTCGTGTAGTTCTTCTCGTGAACTTTAAGTTGTCGTGAGGCGTAAGCTATGACTTTATCTCGTTGCATCAATACACAACCAAGACCTTGAATTGATGCATCACAGTAAACCACAAAATCTCCTGTGCCCTCTGGCAGTGAAAGGATAGGTGCACTACAAAGTCTATCCTTTAGATGCTGAAAAGCTAACTCTTGTGCGTTTCCCCAATGATAAACAACGCCTTTCTGTGTTAACAACGTGAGAGGCTGCGCGATCTTAGAAAAATCCTTAATGAATCTCCTGTAGTAACCTGCCAATCCCAAAAATTGGCGAATCTCCTTTGGTGTGCGAGGCGCAGGCCAGTTCTTAATAGAGTCCACTTTGGATGGATCAACGTGAATCCCATCCTTGTTCACCACATGCCCTAGGAAATGGACTTCACGAAGCCAGAAGTCGCACTTCGAGAACTTTGCGTAAAGCTGTTCCTTCCGAAGGAGTTCCAAAATAAGTCGTAGATGCTGTTCATGCTCTTCTTTGCTCTTAGAATAGATCAGGATGTCGTCGATAAAGACTATAACAAACTTATCCAGGTACGGCTTGCACACTCGATTCATCAAATCCATAAAAACTGCCGGTGCGTTCGTCAGCCCAAACGGCATGACCAGAAACTCATAGTGCCCATATCGAGTCCTAAAGGCCGTTTTAGAGACGTCCTCTTCCCGAACTCTCAGCTGGTGATATCCCGATCTCAAATCGATCTTCGAATAGTAGCTCGACCCCTGCAACTGGTCGAACAAGTCATCAATACGCGGTAGAGGATAACGATTCTTCACAGTCACTTTGTTGAGTTCGCGATAGTCGATACACATTCTGAAGGTACCGTCCTTCTTCTTCACAAATAACACTGGAGCTCCCCAAGGCGATGAGCTAGGACGAATAAAACCTTTATCTAAGAGTTCTTGTAGTTGCGTGGAGAGTTCTTCCAATTCTGATGGCGCTAAACGATAAGGTGCACGGGCTACAGGCGCGGCTCCAGGAGCTAGATCAATCTGAAACTCGACTTGGCGATGGGGCGGAAGACCAGGTAATTCCTCAGGGAATACCTCAGGATAGTCGCGTACAACCGGAAAATCTTCTAGCTTCTTCTCCTTCTCTGTGGTATCAGTAACTAGAGCCAAAATCGCAGTGTGGCCCTTTCGTAAGCATTTCTGGGCCTTAAGAAGAGAGATGATGTTCTCGACAGCACTTCTCTTGTCGCCACGAATCATGAGAGGTTCACTACCTAAACCAGGAATACGAACGATCTTCTCGTTACAAAGAATCTCTGCTCGGTGCTGGGATAACCAATCCATCCCAATGACAACGTCGAAACTACCCAAGACAATAGGAATAAGATCGATAGAGAAAGTCTGGTTAGCGAGAATAAGCTGGCAACCCTTGACTACGTGTGAGGCTTCCAAACTCTTACCATTAGCTAGCTCTACTGTGTGCTTGTCGCTCAGGGGTGTAGGAATACGCTTAAGCATCTTACTAACTTCTAGTGACACATAGCTAGTATCGGCACCCGAATCAAATAAGATTGTAACATAAAAGTCGTCGAGAAGGAACTTACCCGTCACCACGTTGGGATCATTCCTTGCTTCACCTTGACCAATCACGAACACTCGTCCCCTAGCACCATTGTTGTTGTTCCCATTGTTACCATTCCCCTGATTGTTGTTGTTGTTGTTCTGGTTCAGTTGGGGACAATCTTTCTTGAAGTGGCCTTCAGCTCCACACTGAAAGCACCCTTTGTTGTTACCCTGCTGCTGTCGCTGGTTCTGCTGAGGTTGCTGACGATTCTGATTGGCGGGGTATGCGCTCCTGCAATCCTTTGCAACATGACCAGGCTTGTTGCACCGATGATAGTTGCCCCTGGTGCATGGCCCACTGTGATGTAAGCTGCAGCGATTGCATTTGGGGTGATTCCCCTTGTATCCACCATGACTCTGACCACCAGACGATTGCTGACTGGGGCTCTTGTGATCATCCGTCTTTCTCTGCTGAGACTGAGTTTGCACCGAAGTTGAACCCCTGCTTGAAGTTCCATCCCATTTCCGTTTATCCCCACTAGAAGCACCAGAAGTAGTTGCAGCACCTATACGTTTCGGTAACTTGTTCTGCTCCACCGCTTGGTCAGTGAGACGGTGAGCCAACTGTACAACCTGCTGGATAGTAGTCAACCTTGCTGAAGTCACATGACTTTGGATCTCTGGCACCAAGCCCTTGAGATAGAGTTCGATTCGCTTGTACGGGGGATCCACCATAGTAGGACACAACAAGGCAAGCTCATGCGATCTCTTAGTGTATGCCTCAATTTCTGATCCCGACATCTTAAGATTGTAGAACTCATCTTCCAGTTTGTGAATGTCGTCACGACTGCAGTATTCCTCCCTGATCATTTCCTTGAAGTTTTCCCATGGGGTGGCGTTGGCAGCAACCAACCCTAACATCTGTACTTGAGCATTCCACCACGTGAGAGCCAAACCCTCGAGAGTATCAGTAGCATACTTCACCCTGCGCGCTTCAGGGCATTCGCACATTTCGAACACAGACTCCAGTTTCTCAAACCAGTGTAGGAGACCTACTGCTCCTTCAGTGCCGCTAAAAGTTGTGGGTCGACAGTCCATAAAGGTCTTAAAAGTGCACACCGGTGCCTGAGCATACTGACCTAAGGTAGGTGAAAGAAAGATAGAGTTTAACACAAAGGTTGGTTCACGAGAGTAGGATCCAAATGATCCTAGAACAATTTCGGACTGCAGGATATACCTCCTGCGTGTGCAGCTGCGAGCGCTGCGGCAACTCGTTCGTTGATCAAAGCCGTCAACTGGGCTTGTGTCATGTTAACGCGTCCAGACATGTTTCTTCATAATAAGAGTAATACGTGTGAGAGAGGTTCGCGAAAGTACGATAGTAGGACAGAGTAAGCACGCACGTGATCAAACAACAGTAGTTATACTAATCAAGCATACCATGGGCAATGTACTACGCAACTAACAAGTAGGCAATATACATACATCATATTACCTAGAACGTCGAGCCTTGCATGAGGAGCGAAGTGTCGTTGTGGACCGTTGAGCACTGTTCCGGTTATAGTCTGGTTTTAACAAAAACGTTTCTTCTTTATTAAAACCAAGTTCACTATAACCAATGGCTCTGATACCAATCTGTCACACCCCCAAAATCCCACCTGCGGAGTACTACCGCTTGGAGGCGTGACTGACCAGGATCCAGCCACCAATCATACTGAACAAGCATATAAGTAATTATAAAAGTTTAACCAATACGATTGGTGTTCCCAAAACAAATAAGTTTAAGTTGCAAGCGGAAGCATAAGTTTAAAGTTATGACATATGTTCCAAAAGTTTCAAGTTTAACATAGCATGTAGCAATCCCTGTCCCACAACGATCTTCCTCCATGCAAGCTCCCACTGAGTACCTATGGTCCTGCAAAGCATGTAGTAACGAGTCAACAACTAGTTGAGTGAGTTCACGGGTGGGCGTTCGTTTTAGTTGTTTCGAAAACAGTTTACTTTATCTGGCATCCTGCCGTGGGGGTTACCCCATAGTTTAAAAATGTGACATGTTCGTTCCCAGTTACTCCGGCACTCCGGCCGTGGGGGCTACCCCATGTAGTTATCAGGCATTTCGGCCGTGGGGGCTACCCCATGTACATCATCTGGCTCTCCAGCCGTGGGGGCTACCCCATGTGTATACTAGACTCGTTACCGTATCGATTGCTGACTGTAGTCATGTTTATGTGCCCTGAAAACATCAATGTCTATCATCATTGACGTGCCACAGATCCATTAGTTCACGCCCGTCCTCTGCGGCACGGTGTGAGGCTTGTCAGACCTAAATAGCGCTATCTAACTAATGACCCGCTCGCCATTGGCCCGGCGATTAGTCGATACAAAAAGGAGGGACTTCGTGATAGAGTTTTAGTCTAGTACGTTTATCCGTCCATCCGGACGAGGAATCACATTCCTGAACCACTGACGTCCTACCCAATGGTAGACGAGGAACCCATGTTCCTGAATCCCATTCCCAACCCAGGGAATCCCATGCTTTGTAAAGGGTGTGAACTCACCTTGGTTTGCTCGGCAGTCAAACACAGAAAGTCAATCAAGTCGCAAGTAGTCAATAACGTCCTAACACGGATATCACGTATAATCAGATTCGAACCAAGTAGTGCACAAATGTTCAACACGCATGGAAATCACGTATAATCAGTAACAGTTCACAGTTAACATTCAAACACAATCCACAGTCCAAACAGTTGGGCTCGTGATAACAGGCCCAAATAACCAATCAACCGTAGCACAGAAGTTCATAAGTCCGGCCCACTAACTAAGGCCCAAAGTGTGGTCTCGAGTCGCAACCGGACTCGCAAGCATGGTCTCGAGTCATGCTGTGTGTTGATCATGGATGGTTGCGAGTCGCAACCGGTGTCGCAACCATGGTTTCGGTTCATCATGCTGAGGTCTCGAGTCGCAACGGGACTCGTATCCTGTGGTTTCGGCTTGTCCTGTTATGGTTGCGAGTCGCAACCGCGTGGTCTCGAGTCATCACGCTGTGGTTGCGAGTCGCAACGGGTGATTGCGAGTCGGTAAGCTGTCGTTTTCAAGTTCACGTGTTGATGCAGGTGTATCAGTCCCATTAGTACAATATAATCAGGCCCAAATCAGGAAACTACCAATAGCATTCCACTAACAGTTTTCCTAATCAGGTTACTAGTCAAAGATGGATCAAAATCACAAGGGTTTTCACATTCTTAACTATCATTCAAAGTGTTCTTCACATATTCAAACATATATTCAACAAGTTCATAACATATTAACCACTTATTCACCCAAAATTATGAACAACTATCAAGATACAATTTTACTAGCATGCATCCTACTTGACAAACATATTCATTAGCCGATTTTCATAGTATAAACACCCAAACTTTTCGGATCTAATCCAAGTGCAACCAATATCATCATTCACCCTTTTTAACATACAATGAACCCATTTTCAACATCAAGTATTTATGCAAATTTCAACTCATAATAAGAACATTCATGAACCGATTTCTATGTATAACTCAACAACTTAACATATTGTCACATAATCTCATACAAACATAACATGAACACACTAACATTCAACAAAACATCAAGAATACTAACCGGTTATGGGTTTCGAGGGTGTGTGTGAAAAGCTTCCAACCGGGTGTGTGTGTGAGCCGATCCAAGTCCAAAGATCCAAGAATGATGGAGTGTGTTTGTGTTCTAGAGTTTAGGTGAGAGAGAGAAGTAGGAGAGTGTGTGTTGTATAATGTTCAACAAATGGCAAAACTAACTAATGTATGGTATATATATAGTCAAGTTCCAAGTGTGCACCCTTAGTGGGTTTCGAGTGGGGTTCACGGCCCAAAGGCCCAACCGGCCAAAAGGTTCTCGGCCCAAAGGCCCATTCGGTCACTATTCACTCGAGACCTCATGGTCTCGAGTCGGGTTCTTTGTTGTTTCGTGTTGGGTTCTCGGTTCGCATATAACGCATACATAAATATACCAACGCACACATAATAAAGCACATATCACATAAAGGTTCACGTTATCATTAAGTTTAATCATTCAACTAATCACATAGCGTACAAGCAAGTTACAACGAAAGGTTCTAAATTTCGAGTTGTCACAGCCGGGCATGAAAAGGGATATCGCGCTCTATGTTGGAAGATGCCTGACTTGTGCAAGGGTCAAGGTGGAACATTAAAGGCCCTCTGGCTTACTCGAACAACCCCCAATCCCTATATGGAAGTAGGAGAGTATAGCTATGGATTTCATAACCAAACTTCCACCCACGTCATCAGGTCACGACAGCATTTGGGTTGTCATTGACGTTTGACCAAATCAGCCCACTTTTTGCCAATACGGGAAGACTACAACGTAGAACGATTAGCCCGGATCTACACCGACGAGATCATTTGTAATCATTGTACGCCTCGTGACATCATCTCTGACCATGATGCCCGGTCTACTTCGCGATTGTGGGAAACGTTTCAAGTAGCTCTTGGTACTGCGCTTAACCTAAGTACCGCATTCCATTCTCAAACCGAGACAGACTGAAAGAATGATCCGTACTCTTGAAGACATGCTCCGTGCATGTGTCATAGACTTCGGTGGTAATTGGAATAAATACCTGCCGCTAGTCGAATTCTCGTACAACAACAGTTATCATACCAGCATTCAAATGGCACCATTCGAGGCTCTATATGGAAGAAGATGTCGATCGCCAATTGTGTGGCACGAGATCGGTCACTCGCAGTTAACCGGTCCTGAGCTATTGCAAGAAACGACTGACAAAATCCTCCAGATCTGAGACAACTTGTTGAAAGCTCGAAATAGACAGAAAAGTTACGCCGATAAACGACGCAAGCCCCTTGAATTTGACGTTGGCGACTACGTACTCCTAAAGGTATCACCTTGGAAGGGTGTGGTCAGATTCGGTAAGAAAGGGAAACTAGCGCCTCGATATGTTGGACCTTTTAAGATTTTGGAAAGGATCGGAAAGGTCGCCTACAGACTCGAACTACCGGAGGAACTTAGTAACGTCCACCCGACTTTCCATGTGTCAAACCTCCGAAAGTGTCTGGCTGAGCATGATCTAATTGTACCTCTCAACGACCTTCAAATAAACGAAACGCTACACTTCGTGGAGAAGCCTGTTGAAATCATGGATCGCCAAACCAAGCAGCTCAGACGCTCGCGCATTCCTATCGTGAAAGTCCGATGGGAAGGCAAACAAGGCGCAGAGTTCACTTGGGAACTCGAAAGCGACATGAAGGCGAAGTACCCGAAGTTGTTTAAGTGAAAGTCTAGAGAGAGAAAGTAGCAAAAGGTGATTCACGGTGCTGTGCAGTTTTCAGCCTAATTTCGGAACGAAATTCCCTAAACAAGGGGAGGCTGTAACACCCCGTGTTACCAAAAGTCAAAGTCAAAGTCAGATTGACTCCTTTGACCGTAGTTTGTCTATTTTATGTTTATGTTTACGTTAGTTGTATTATGCGGAGTAATTAATTACAATCGAATTAATTGAAGTTTATTTATCAATGCGAACCGCTTTACGACTGTGAATGATAGGAAGTAACAATGCGATAAAGTCAATTAATCAACAATCAAGCTAATCTAATCATCATTGAACTCGAGACTCGAATTACGCGAATTTTGGTGTAAATATACGTGTGTGTGTGCCTTATGTGTTACTTGTGCGTGTCTACTTTATGTTATGTGTGGTAATCAAACGAAACTCGAATCAAAACTCACAACTCAATCGAACTCAATCGAAATCGAATCATGATAATTGGTGGAGAAGAGATAGCGCGAGATATAGATGATTGCATGTTAGATATAGTGGTTGGGATTAAAAGTAATTTGAATAGGAAACTATATCGTACTCGCATCGTCCTCAATCGAAATCAAAACATCAAAAATCGTCGCACCGAACACTCGAATCGTGCAGCTGAACGATCAGGCTACCAGCTGATCGAACAGCCAGCAGATCGGACTGCTGTCCGATCGGACAGGCTGTCTGATCGAGCTGCCTGGCTGATCGGCCAGCACTTTCCTCTTATGGCATCCAATAAATACCCCTTGTCACTCTCAAACTTTCTACTTTTGGAAACCTCTGACCGACCAGCTCGTGCTCCCCTCTTTTTCTCAGATTTCTCTCGATTCCGGTAAGATTTCATCCTAAATCTTGTACTTTCTTGATCTACACGCACCCCTACACCTTTCTATCTTTCAAATCTTAACTTTTAACCATGAAATCATCAAGATTCAAGTGTTCTAGGGTGATGTCATCATGGTGTCCTTGAAGAACTTCATGTTTGGCTTCAATCCACCAAGAATCACTTGGATCTAGCCGATTTCCACATAAACAAACAAGGATCTTTCATAGATCTAAACATTTACACGGTGGAACGGATTGAAAGATGGTTTCCAACTTTCTTTCAACTCTTTTACACTCAATGCCTTCAAAACCGGTAGAAACGGAGCTTGTGCCGACTTGCTAATCATTCCGGTGTTTGCATGACTCACGATCCGGATTCTATCCACGAGGTTCACCAATTTCGGGTTAAACGTTAAACTCCGTTCCGAACAGTTCACTGGCCGGAGTTAGGTGATCCCTGCCCGATCGGGAGGAACAAGTAAGAACGAGGGTTCTATAGTTCGACTCGTTGTCAAAATACCTCGATATAACGACAAACAAACCAGAACAGCCAAGTGTTAGACGAACAGGCCGACCACATCAGGATGCTGACCGATCGGACTGCTGTCCGAACGGACAGACAGCCAGCCGATCGGACAGTCAGCCGATCGACCAGGCCAGCCGATCGGCTAGCACATGGTCCCACACTTGAACAATTCATTGAAGTCCAGTATTGAACGAACTGTTGTTCGATCGGACTACCGTTCGATTGGATTACTCTTCGGATCATGGGATACTATACTTCAACACTTAGTTGATTTTCAACATGTTCAATGCACTAGGAGTGCCACCCGATCGAACAGCCGTCCGATCAGGTGACACCCTGCTGAGAACTTGTCATGTTAGAGGTACCAAACCGATCAGGCTGCCGGCCGATCGAACGACCGTTTGATCGACCGACCTGAAGGGTAAAGATACTTCAATGTTCTTAAATGCTACAACGAAAACTTCAAAAGTCAAACCATCATACTGATGTGCGTGTAGTGTAATATAATTTTAGATATATATTTAAGCCCTTTTTACACTTTTAGCCAAGTTTTAAATTTATAAAACACGATATTTACTAACACTAAACACACATATGGGCAAGTGCACCCATCGTGGACGTAGTATAGTGTTGGTAAGATACCGAGGTCGTCCAAGGACACAAGAGCTTTTAATACCGGTTTATCCTCAACGTCTAATCAAATCAAAAAGTTAGAAAAATGTTTTAAACTAAGAAAAATAAAAACTAACTAAATGCTGAAAAATAAAATAAAATAAAAACAGATAGACAAGATGAATCACTTGGATCCGACACGTGTATTAGTATAACCTTTGATTATTTTCGCACTTTTGCACTTGTTTAAGAGATTATCTTAGTTATTGTAGTAGGCCCCTTTTTCGGAGGTGACGTTACCCTCAACCCAGTAGTTTGAGTCAGCAAGGATACAATCCTAAAGGGTTGGATTATTGAAAGATAATGAATTAAGTTATTAATGCAAATTATGGTAGGCCCCGCTTTTGGCGGTGACGTTACCCTCGGCTAAGTAGTCTGAGTCAGCAGGGATACAGTCCTAAATAGCCGGGTTATAGTATTAATAGTAGTTAGCTTATGAGGGGGTCAAAGAGTTTGGATCCCCGCCATCCAATACCTATGGGCATTGAAGGAGATCCTACTAAATTTGACCCAGGTCCCAAGCAGGACCTCTAAACGCTGAACAAGGGCAAGACCTTTACCAAACCGTTCCCTTAACCCCCGACCAGGTAGCCAACATACCTCCATATAGACCGTGGAGATATGAATGGTGAAAATCTTTTATTTTATATAGACAGTAAAATAATGCCAAGACACCACGGACAAACGATAAGGAAAGATCACCTTCAACATAAGTAACTAGTTATTAAAGTCATTAATACAAAACCAAATAAAAAGTGCAAAAGATTAAAAATAAAAAGTATTATACTAAACACTTGTCTTCACCAAGTGATGTAAGAGACTTAGGCAAACATGGCCTTGATTGTCAAGAACTCTTACGATCAATCTTGGATCCCGAGACGACTCACACACTCTATGATGGACAATGGATGATGGTGGTGGATGATGGTGTTATGGTGGTGGTGGGTGGTGGATGAAGTGTGAGAGAGGTGGTGTGCCAAGGGATGAGAGAGAATGAAGCCAAGCTCCTCTATTTATAGGCTGAACAGAACGCTGGACACGGCCCCGTGTTCGCTGAACACGGCCCCGTGCCCGTCTGACATTCTCTCTCTTCATTAATTGTAATTGCGAATTACAATTAATGCGCCTGCTGTACTTTCAACACGCCCCCGTGTCCGCTGGGCACGGCCCCGTGGTGAGCAATGGAAGCTTCTACTGGTTTGTCTTTTCTGCTGCTTCCTGGGCACGCCCCCGTGTTCACTGAACACGGGGCGTGTTCAGACATCTGTTCTCTTCTCTTTGTCTTGGGAGGTGCCGTTGAGGGTCCGGGCAGTTTGCTTTTGTTCCTTTTCTTGTAATTATGATAGAATTAGGGGTCTTTTTGCTTCTTTTGTGATTTTGAGCTCATTTCATCCTGAAAATACAAAAGGAAGACAAAAACACTCTTTTTCCAACATTAGTACTTAAAAAGGGTTAGTTTTATGCCTTAATTGATGTGTTTTATATGTTGCATTTTACACACATCAAATACCCCCACACTTGAACTTTTGCTTGTCCTCAAGCAAAACTCTTTTAATGTGGCTTACACTCCCAAATGGAATAGGTAGAAGAGAAGTTTTTTAACTTGTCCTAGAGTGTCGGGAATCCAAGGTTTGTATAGGTTCTATTTTTATTTTATTTACAATCTTATTCGTCATGGTTTATATTGAACTTTTCATAAGATAAACTACTTAATTTGGCATAGCATGCCTTATTAAAATTCCATTTATATACAAGTTCACATACCTCACGGGAGATCACTCAATCACTCGGCCGAAGGTGTATATTTAAGTGAATCGCTCGAGAGCGGCACGGATTTACATTTTCCATATGCTTGCCAAGCGATCAATCCTCCTCCTTTTTAACTTTTACCTTTGTAAATATCAAGAGGTCTTTTGGGGTGAAGGCTTGGGTTTAAAGGTGGGTGGTTGGTTAGTGGTTAGTAAAAAGGGCGAAAATCGTAACAAGTGTCGGTTTTTCGTGAAATACCTTATTTTTGGTGACATTTATTTTTGAAGTATTTCTCCAAACAAGCTTTTTGTAGCTTATGTTTGTTTTTGACTTCAACATTTTTTTTTTTTTTTTTTTTTTTTCGTCACGTAAAGGGTATGTTTATGAAAAACCGAGTATGTTACTAAAATAAAGGTGAAAAAATGAAAAAGGTTTTTGGTGGGTAAAAAAAAAATTGTTTTGGGGGTAATGAAATGAAAGGTTTAGGCTCAAAGGGGTTTTCTAGGGGGATTTTGGGTAGGTAAAAAAATGAAAAATAATGGTTTTGAAAGAAAAATAGTTAGTCCTAATGCCTCCATCATTTACTTACTTGGGTTTAAGTTGGTAAGGACCGGGAATGTATCGTCGTGGCAAGTTCTAGATTTGTAAAAACCGAGCGGCTATTCACACAAGAAACGAAAAATGAGCATTTAATCTAAAATATGTGTATTTTTATGCTCAATAAAGGCTCAAAACTCACTTTTTGTGGGAATGGGTTTTTTTTTTATGTGAACAAGCATATATAATCGAATTTTAGCTAGACTTGTTATACCGTTTCATAATTTTCTTATGTTAGTTCTTTTTATCACGACGCTATCGGTTGTAAGTTTGTAAAAATATAACCCTTTTATAACTTGTTATTCCCAACTTAAACTAAGACAAGTAAATAAATAAAAAAAAAATGAAAAAGTTTTTTGAAAAAATTTGGGGTGTTTAGCGGTTCCAATAGAGTTTTGTGTAAGGCTTGTTTTAGGATTTTGCAAAATTCCAAGGTTTTAGCATCCCCCCCACACTTAAATTACACATTGTCCTCAATGTGTCCAAAAATAGAGTTTTTGGTTGATTAGAATATGTAAAAGTGTGTTTAAAAACAAGGATTTGTGTTACTGGCACTCTGGACACGGCCCCGTGTTGACCGGGCACGGCCCCGTGGTCAAGTGCCAGTAACAAAAATTATAGAAATGAAACAGAAGCCTGGACACGGGGGCGTGTTCGCTGAACACGGCCCGTGTCCAGTTACCTGAACTGGGAGATTTCCTGCAGGGGGCTCAGCACGGGGCCGTGTTGGTTGGGCACGGCCCGTGTGGAGCCTTCTGTTATTGAGATTTTTGTCGGTTTGTTCTGTTCTTCTGCATGGTTCCATTTTTTCTCGTTCCCTTTTTCATCCATTACCACCATGAGTCCATAAATCATAAAAACCATCATAACATTGCTAATAGAGAGATAATACATAAAGATAAAAGTTACATAAATAGTAAGCTTATGGAGTTCTAGCCCTATATTTTATTTTAATTTTAGCAAAATTTCCAAGAATCTACTGATCCTGGTTGGACAAGGCTTTGTAGAGCTCCAACTTTCGGATGTGTTTCTCCTCATATGTCGGCAAGCCACTCCTCTACCTCCCTTGGAAGGAGGAAGGAAGGCTCGTTTGCATTTGTTTGAGGAGTTTCAACTTCCGCCGGGACTTCTTGTGGGATTTCCATAGGAGGTTCCGCGGGTATGTCTCCCCACCCGATAGGGTTGTTAACACCGAGTGCTAAGTTCCAGTCTTGTTGTGGAAGGACTGGTTCCATAGGAGGTGCCACCAAAATGTTTAACCTTTGGTGCAAAAGGTTAATCTCTTGGAAGCTGCTTTCCAATCCCATTGTAAGATCGTTGATACGGTCAATGAGGACCTCCTCTACGGACGTCATTTCGTCGAGAGCCTCTCTTAGTGCTATCACGTAGTGCACAAGTGTGGCTTCAACGGAGGGTCTCCTTCCCCTTCGGCTGTTTGAGGAATGCACGGATGATGTTTCGCTGTTTTCACTCGCCATTCTACGAAAAATAAACCAAAAGTAGTTTATAAGACGAAACAGTTTCTGGACACGGCCCCGTGCTCACTGAGCACGGCCCCGTGTTCATCTTTCTGCAGAATTTTAGAGCAAGGAACCTTGGTCTTTCGAGTTATTTTCTGAGTTTGTGCAAGCTTTTTGACAGTAAATAACTCTAAACAATGTTACATAACATGTTTTTACCAAGATTCCATGATCAAAACTCCTTGTTTCCTACCATAAAGATTGAAAATTCAAACTTTTCATGGTGGCTTTTGAAGAAAGATGAAGAAGAAGGAAATGTCTAGAAGAGGAAAGGACAAGATGAGTTGTTGGAAACTTCTTTTAGACTTACCTAGGATTGTTTGAGAGAAGATTCCTTCAAATCTCTGTCCCCAAGTTGGTCCAAATGTGCAGGATTTTTGGCTGCATTTATAGAAAATGACAGCCTGCTGGACACGGCCCCGTGTTCGCTGAACACGGCCCCGTGTGCAGAGAAAATTCTGACACAGTTTGTCCGTATTCTGACGTCATGATCAGAAGGGAATCTTTTGATGAACACGGGGGCGTGTTGGCCGAGCACGGCCCCGTGTCGGAAAGCTGATTTATGAAGTTTTGTCTTTATTAAGGAGCTATTTCTTATCGGGTGGCTCCTGACTTGTTGGAACAACCCCATAGTGCCTAAGATACCTTAATTGTTCTATACTAAGGCGAGAACGCAAGAGGTTGTCGGTGAGGGTAATTCCTATTTTCATTCTAGGTGGACAAGTCCAACCCTTTCCCGGGCTCTCGTTAAAGAAGGTGTATGCCGAATCGCTCAGGTCTATGTATGCACCGAACGAGGTCGATGGGGAGTCCTTCACGGCACAATCGGCACAGGGACGACTATCGTCCATGTCTTGTCTAGGAAGAAAGGTATTTTCGGGAGCAACGAGGTTGTCAGAATGCGGTTCCAACATTTCCTCATGGTCTTCGTCTTGGGATGGATCTAAGAAATCCTTCCTAAGTTCTTTTGACCAATTTAGAAGTAGTTCTTCTAGTTGAAATAGCTCGTCAAGGAGCATATCTCCTAGAATATCCGGTTGGGCGCATTCGAGGGAGAAATAGTGTTTATTTTTACTTTCGCCCCTCTTAAGGCTACAAGGAATTGGTGGGTCTATATAGTGTGGCCTATAAGTGAGGAAGAAACATTTTAATTCCTCATGTTCGCCCCCACATATTTGACACCACAAACCATAAGAGTGCCGAAAGTAAAAAGAATCACTATTACTCATGTTTGTATCAGAAGTTACCAACCGCCGGGATCAAACGGTTCTGTTTTCAGCAACTGAATCTTGGGCACGGGGGCGTGTTGAGTGGACACGGCCCCGTGTTCAGCCTACTGTCTGATATAAAACAGGATTGCCAGTTCCAATGATTGGGCACGGGGGCGTGTTCAGCGGGCACGGCCCCGTGCTGAGTTCTGCAGAAGCTGAAAAATCTAAAAAAAATCCTAAAAAATTAAAGAAAAATAAAAAGATGATTAGGCCGTTGATTCCTAACTTTCTTAAAATCCTTGTGTCCCCGGCAACGGCGCCAAAAACTTGATGTGCGTGTAGTGTAATATAATTTTAGATATATATTTAAGCCCTTTTTACACTTTTAGCCAAGTTTTAAATTTATAAAACACGATATTTACTAACACTAAACACACATATGGGCAAGTGCACCCATCGTGGACGTAGTATAGTGTTGGTAAGATACCGAGGTCGTCCAAGGACACAAGAGCTTTTAATACCGGTTTATCCTCAACGTCTAATCAAATCAAAAAGTTAGAAAAATGTTTTAAACTAAGAAAAATAAAAACTAACTAAATGCTGAAAAATAAAATAAAATAAAAACAGATAGACAAGATGAATCACTTGGATCCGACACGTGTATTAGTATAACCTTTGATTATTTTCGCACTTTTGCACTTGTTTAAGAGATTATCTTAGTTATTGTAGTAGGCCCCTTTTTCGGAGGTGACGTTACCCTCAACCCAGTAGTTTGAGTCAGCAAGGATACAATCCTAAAGGGTTGGATTATTGAAAGATAATGAATTAAGTTATTAATGCAAATTATGGTAGGCCCCGCTTTTGGCGGTGACGTTACCCTCGGCTAAGTAGTCTGAGTCAGCAGGGATACAGTCCTAAATAGCCGGGTTATAGTATTAATAGTAGTTAGCTTATGAGGGGGTCAAAGAGTTTGGATCCCCGCCATCCAATACCTATGGGCATTGAAGGAGATCCTACTAAATTTGACCCAGGTCCCAAGCAGGACCTCTAAACGCTGAACAAGGGCAAGACCTTTACCAAACCGTTCCCTTAACCCCCGACCAGGTAGCCAACATACCTCCATATAGACCGTGGAGATATGAATGGTGAAAATCTTTTATTTTATATAGACAGTAAAATAATGCCAAGACACCACGGACAAACGATAAGGAAAGATCACCTTCAACATAAGTAACTAGTTATTAAAGTCATTAATACAAAACCAAATAAAAAGTGCAAAAGATTAAAAATAAAAAGTATTATACTAAACACTTGTCTTCACCAAGTGATGTAAGAGACTTAGGCAAACATGGCCTTGATTGTCAAGAACTCTTACGATCAATCTTGGATCCCGAGACGACTCACACACTCTATGATGGACAATGGATGATGGTGGTGGATGATGGTGTTATGGTGGTGGTGGGTGGTGGATGAAGTGTGAGAGAGGTGGTGTGCCAAGGGATGAGAGAGAATGAAGCCAAGCTCCTCTATTTATAGGCTGAACAGAACGCTGGACACGGCCCCGTGTTCGCTGAACACGGCCCCGTGCCCGTCTGACATTCTCTCTCTTCATTAATTGTAATTGCGAATTACAATTAATGCGCCTGCTGTACTTTCAACACGCCCCCGTGTCCGCTGGGCACGGCCCCGTGGTGAGCAATGGAAGCTTCTACTGGTTTGTCTTTTCTGCTGCTTCCTGGGCACGCCCCCGTGTTCACTGAACACGGGGCGTGTTCAGACATCTGTTCTCTTCTCTTTGTCTTGGGAGGTGCCGTTGAGGGTCCGGGCAGTTTGCTTTTGTTCCTTTTCTTGTAATTATGATAGAATTAGGGGTCTTTTTGCTTCTTTTGTGATTTTGAGCTCATTTCATCCTGAAAATACAAAAGGAAGACAAAAACACTCTTTTTCCAACATTAGTACTTAAAAAGGGTTAGTTTTATGCCTTAATTGATGTGTTTTATATGTTGCATTTTACACACATCACATACACAAACACATCCTTCTCAAAGGAAGAAACAATCCACTCGAACAGCCATCCGATCGGCCTACCAACCGACCGGACAGCTGTCCGAACGGACTGCAAACCGAACGGTCAGCCGTCCGATCGGACTACCGTTCGATCGACCAGTTGTCCGACGCTCCAATACTTGTTTTCCGTTTTACGCGTTGCTTATTGTTATGCTATCAAACTATTCAGGCTAACCCTACTCTCAAGTGCTCCCTTCAATCCATCAATCACTATGAGTATACTCGAACCGTTTTTACTTTAGCACTTTTGGGTGTTACATACGTTACTTATTCTAAATCACAATCGAACACACTACTCAATTACTTTCAAACGCTAACCGTTACCGCGTGTATTACGTGACTAAATGAATGCTTGTTGTTATGTTTACACGTGGAATGTTGTCTACTTGCCTTAACGACGATAGTACTATAGTTTGGACTCGGCACCCGTTTACACGGGGGTTGTTAAGGACAATTACTTGCATGGATTACGGTGGTAATCATGTATTGCGAACTGCCTCGGGCAGTCAACCCGCAGTCATTGGTATCGATAGATCATGTCGATAATTAACATGCTTCGTTTTCCTCTGTGTACGTGCTGGTTATGCGTAAACTATTTCAAACTCTATTATGCTATTATCAAAGTTGTATGCTCACCTTTACATTTTATGTATTGACATTATTTTAACGTATGTGATAGGTGTTTAAGATGCTTATCTGCTAGGAAGGCGAAGCTAGAATAAAAGTCTAGAGCATAGTTGTCTGCAGATCTTGCAGCTTGAGTCTCTAGACATAGATAAACCATATTTATATTTAAATCTGAGTTGTCGGTACAGAATATTTGGCTGGATCTTATCTGTAATATTTTGTTTGCTATTTGAGGTACGGTATGGGACGTATTATATAAATCGAATAGTAATGATAATTGTTATGGAAACTTCTGGACAATCTGTTTCGCTCAGTGCCATGCCCCGATGATTCCGCCATCGGTTGGGGTGTGACACCAGGGGGATCTGAACACCATGTACGCCGAATGGGGGGTTGTTGTGGATGATTATCAGAAGCTAGCTAAGGAGAGGTACTGGCTTATTACTGAGGGGTTTGGGTCCTTCCTCACTGTTGTTTCCTAGTCCAAGGAGTTCAAGGGCAGCCTTGAGAGAATTTATAGGGCTTATCGAGATGTGGGGTATCAAGCAGGTCTGAAGGATGGGTATGCTTATTCTGCCTAGGGTTTGGGGAGGAGGGAGACTCCTCTTTACAATTCAAGGGCCAAGAAGCAATTGTCCAAACTGGAGAAAGAGTTTGGCGAGAAGACCCCTGCCCTGCTCGAGAGAATTCTTGAGCGGCCCCTGATGTCTATTGACGAACTCAAGGCGCTACTCACTCCCGCTGGACCCTCCTCGCCCAAGTCTTTATCTGGAGATGCCTCCCAGTAGTTTCTTTTGAAAAAAAGGGTTTATTCGATATGGTTGTAACCTGATACTTAACACTTGTGCACCTTGGATGATGTCGTTTTTGCTTCTTTGGGAAGGCCTTTGTGTTGGGGTCTTCCCGATGTTTAACCGTATCATGATTTTGTAGTTATTCTGTAACTGTATGTTCCTGTAGCGTTCCTGTTTGTTTGCTTTGTTTTCTTGTTGGTTTGAAGGTGCTGTTTCTAGTTGCTCGGGAGGTTTTCTTTTTGTGTCTTCACTCGGGACCGCTTCCTTCTTCCAGGGACTTGTTAAGGCATAGGAGTTGACTTAGAGTCTGTCTATGCACCCTTGGGCTGCAGCTTGTTTGCAAATATGTTAGCGTGCTTTTATGCACTTGTTTTGTAGTTTGATCACGAGTTTTGTAGCTTTATTACAAATGTTTTAGTGTGTATTTGTACACTTGGTTTGTAGGTTTATTACAAATATTTCAGCGTGCATTCGTACACTTGGCTTGTAGCTTAATGATAAATATTTCAGTGTGTGTTTGTACACTTGGTTTGTAGCTTTATTACAAATATTTCAGTGTGTGTTTGTACACTTATCTTGTGGTTCCTTGGTGAACCAGGGTCGTTTATAGGAAAGTGACCCTTGGAAAAGTTTATAATCAGTGATCATGCTTTTCAACTGTTTGTCCGCTTTTCTTGGGCTGCTTTAGCCCTGTTTCGCCCCTTGGCCGAGCATTTAGTGTGTTTTTAGTACACCGGTTTACACGTGTATTTGTTGTTGTCGGGTTTGCAGTTTCTTAGGCACGTCTGCCTTAATGCATTGCCCGCAATTTGTCAAAAGGAAAAAGTAGATTGTTCACTGTCATATGTGTTTGGGGGTCTTAGGCCTCCAGTACATGATTATACAAAAGATGTTTTCCTGGGACATGCCTTAGCTAATTGCTAATTTTTACAAAAGTGGCGTCTAATCCGTTTTTATTAGTCCCTCCTGGAGGTGAACTTGCATCTTACATGTAGTATTTCCGGAGTTGCATGAGGTTCCAGGTCCTTGGAATCTCATTTCCCTGGAGTGTCTCCAGCTTGCAGGTTCTCTTGCCGTTGGCCCAAGTGACTCTATAGGGTCCCTCCCAGTTAGGTCCCAATTTCCCAGTGTTTTCCTATAGGCTGGCTTCGTTTGCCCTTAGGACCAGGTCTCCGGGTATCAGATTGAGCCTCTTCATTCTGGAGTTGTAGTAGCTTTCCAGTTGTTTCTTGTATTTGGCCTCCCTCACCGCAGCTATCTCCCTCCTTTCTTCGAGGAGGTTGAGGTTCATTCGAAGGTCCTTCTCATTTTCAGCCTCTCGTAGCTTCATTCTTGCCGTGGGTGACCCACTCTCAGCAGGGATGACAGCCTCAGTCCCGTAAGTTAGGCTGAAGGGGGTCTCCCTGTTGCAAACCTTGGGAGTGGTCCTGTATGCCCATAGTACGAAAGGAAGCTCCTCCAACCATCCTTTCTGTTTTCTTCCCAGCCTTCCATTCATTCCTTTGATTACACTTTGGTTTGCTCTTTCCACTAGGCCATTGCTCTGGGCATAAGTGACTGAGGTAAAAACTTGGCGGATATGCATTTGTTCACACCACAGCCTGAAAGGTTTTCCTGCGAACTGTACCCCGTTATCACTCACCAGTTCCATTGGTACCCCAAACCTGCATATGATGTTGTCCAGGACGAATCGCTTCATTTGTTCTCCTGTGATTTTGGCCAGGGGCCTCGCCTCGACCCACTTGGTGAAGTAATCAATGGCAACTACCACATACTTGACCCATCCTGGACCTTCTAGGAATGACCCAATAATGGCTATAGCCCACTTCTGGAATGGCCAAGATGTTGATACGGGTATCATGGGGTGTTTGTGGCGGTGTGTCATGGGAGCATGCACTTGACAATTATCACATTTCTTGATTTCCTCTGACGCTGTCTCGTACAATCTGGGCCAATAAAACCCGCATTCATTACCTTGGCTACAACTGTTCTTGGTCCTGAGTGCATGCCACAAATTCCCTCGTGTATTTCTCGTACCACGTATTTGGCTTCCTCATTGTCAACACATTTTAAAGATGGACCCAAGTACGACCTTCGGTAGAGCTCCCCATCTATCAATTTGTATTGCAAGGCCCTTACCCTTACCTTGCAGGCTGCCCAATCGCCCTCCTGTAGTGTCCCGTCCCTGAGGAACTTCAGAATTGGTGTCATCCAGGTTTCCTGAACGTTATCGACCATTGCTACTTCCTCCGTTGTGATGGAGGGGGAGGTCAGGACTTCCACCTTGACTTCCCTTGCCAAGTGGTCGAAGGCCACGGAGGCTAGCTTGCTAAGGGCATCGGACTTTCTGTTTCTTCCTCGAGAGATGTATTCATGTTTGAAAGTGTTGAAGGTGTCGGCCAATTTTTTCACCCTCTCTACGTATTGGGCCATCGAGCTGTCATTCGCTTCATATTCCCCGTGATATTTCTTAGCTACCAGCTGTGAATCGGTGTTAGCTTCAACGTGTCTTGCCCTCATCTTTTTTGCTAGCCTCAGCCCGACTATAAGGGCCTTATACTCTGCCGTGTTATTGGTGTTTTCGAAATCCAGTCTGATGGCATATGTCAGTTCGACCCCCTCGAGGCTGATCAGTGTGATCCCTGCCCCGCTTCATTTCTCACTTGAAGCCCCGTCTGTGAATAGTTTCCATACTGCTTCGTCCTCCTTCTTCTACTCTTCCTCCTCCAGGTTTTTCCATTTAAGAAGTTCTTTCTCCTCTTCCTCAGGGACTTCTGCCAAAAAGTCCGCCAGTATTTGCTCTTTTGTTGCAGTTCTTGCTTTGTACTCTAGCGAGTGTTCCCCTAGCTCAACGGCCCATTTAGCCAATCGGCCAGAGAGTTCTGGTCTCCTAAGGACCTTTTGAAGCTGTAGGTCCGTCAACAGTGTGATCTTGTGTGCTTGGAAATATCTCCAGAGCCTCTGGGAGGTGAAGACAAGTGCCAGGGTTAGTTTTTCTAGTGGCATGTAACGCTCCTCCGGACCCTTGAGGGTTCTGCTGATGAAGTATATGGGTATTTGTTTCTCTACCTTTTCCACCATCATCACTGCACTGATCGTCGTCTTAGACGCAGACATGTATAATAGTAGTTCCTCCCCAGGGACTGGGGTGGCTAAGGTTGGGAGCTTGCAGATGTAGTCTTTCATCTCTCGAAAGGCTGCCTCAGCTTCCTGAGTTCACTTGAACTTGTTTGTCTAGAGACAGTCCTTCAGAACTTTCATGAAAGGGAGAGTTATGTCGGCTACTTTGGACAAGAAACAATTAAGGGCTATCAGCCTCCCGTTCAGTTGTTGAATATCTTTTATGGGTCTGGGGGACCGCATTTCGGCCACTGCCTGGGTGTTTTTTGGGTTTGACTTGATTCCCCCCTTGATAACTGCTACCCCTAAGAACTTCCCTTCTTCCACCCCGAAGCAACAGGTTTAACTTCATATTTACATCTTGCATGGTTTGTATGGTCTCGGCTATGTCCTCTATCATGGCCATTTCAGTGAGGCTTTTTATGACAATATCATCAACATACACTTCCAAGTTTCTTCCCCGCTGTTCTCTAAAAAGGGTGTTCATAAACCTTTGGTACGTGGCTCCTGTGTTTTTTAGCCCGAATGGCATTTTGGTGTAATAAAAGGTTCCTTCGTCTGTGATGAATGCGGTTTCTCCTCGTTCTTTAGCGACATTTGAATCTGGTGGTACCCCTTGTATGCGGCAAGAAAGCACTTCAGAGGATACTGAGACAGGGAGTCCACCTGGACGTCTATCAACGGAAGGGGGTAGCAGTACTGGGGACATGCTTTGTTCAGATCCTGAAAGTCTATGCACATCCTCCACCCTCCGTCTTTCTTTTTGACCATGACGGGATTGGCAATCCAGGAAGGGTACTTGACCTCCCTTACTATTCCAGCCCTGAGCAACTTCCTTATTTCTTCGCATGGAACCCTTCTTTTACTAGGACCCATGCTCTGTTTCTTCTGCTTGACTGGTTGTACCCAGCTGTAAGTATTGAGCCTACGCTCAGTCAGACTCCTCGGGATTCCGGTCATGTCTCCATGTTGGAACGCGAATACGTCTATGTTTAGGAGGAGCGGCTCCTTGAGAGCAATTTTACATTTGTCACTGAGGTAGCTGCCTACCTTTATCGTTTGCTCTGGAAACCTGTCACAGAGGGCCCATTCTTCGATTCCATCCTTTTGTGATCTCTCTACCACCTCCCCTTCTAAGACTGAGGATATTACCTCGTAGGAAGACTTCACCTAAGCTAAACCCTTGGGTGTTTGAAACACCAGGGCTCCATGGGGGTTTGAGGCCTGTGCTTGTAGGTCCCTGATACCTGGCCTACCTAGGATTGCATTGTATTTGGAGGATGCCCGGACCATGGTGAAAGTGAGGGTTATGGTCCGGACCCGATCTCCTACTCCAACTGTGAACGGGAGCCTAATCTTCCCCAAGGGATGGGATACACCGTTGTTGGCACCTACCAGGGGGATCGAGTCTTCTTCCAATCTGTCCCTGACATCTCTATCAAATCTTAAGAAACAGTGCTCGTAGATCACCTCGAATCTACTCCCTCCGTCCACATGTATCCGGGCCACCTTGTGACCGACTATGACTGCTGAGATGTTGAGAGGGAGCCTCTGTACCTCGTGATCCTCTAGGCGTGGCATCAGTATAGGGGCCTTCATGCAGTCTAGGGGGCCAATACCCTCGCCTTGACACTTCTGGTGGGGTCGTATTCATCTCTCCTTCTAATCATGTCAACGTATGCCCTCTCTGGTTCCTTTGTATCATTTCCCTTCCTTTCTCCCCCTTCTTTAATTTCTTTAACCAAATGTGCCAGCTTACCTGTTTTCACTGCAACTTCTATCTCTCTTTTCAGGTACATGTAATCATCGGTCTTATGGCCGTAACCCTTGTGGAATTCACAATACTCGTTTGGCTGGGCTTTCGGTCCCGGATTTATATGGGGAGGCTTAGGGAAAGAGTTATTTACCTTTTCCGTAGCCAATATTTCACTTGGGTTTTGGTAAGAGGGGTAAAACTGTCAGAATAGGGTGCTAACCCTCTACCCCGAGGTCTATATGGGGAGTATGTTGGTTTCATCCTGTCATGCTGTGTTTTATCGAAAGTTATTTTTTGGGGATATGGTGTACCTTTTTCTAGAAGCTTTGATGCAGGGTTGGTTCTCCGGGCCGGGACATCCATCTCCTTGGCCTTTGGACCGTGTCTTTGCCCCTGACGAAAACTCTAACTCGATCCATAAGGTTGTCAAACGTGGGTGGGAACTCCTCACCTAGCTTTTCACATAATTGGGTGTGCTTCAACCCGCTGATGAAGCTGCTAATCTTCATCACCTCGGGGACATCTTTAATGTTCATACTCTCTTTAACGAACCTCTCCATGTATTAGTCCACCCTTTCATTGTCCCGTTGCCGTTTGTGCATGATTTCATTGGGGTTCTTAATCACCTTTCTCTGCTGACTGAAGTTCCTCAGGAACTTCTCGCTCAGCTCCTCGTAGTTGTCTATTCCTCCGAGAGAGAGGTTGTCGAACCAGAGTCTGGCCCCCTCTGTCAGGTCTGGACGAACATGTGGCACCAAGTGGGCATAGGCCATCGCCCCAGTTGTCCTGCACCCTTGAAGGCGTGCAGGTGATCCTCCGGGTTTTTTGTCCCATCGTATCTGTCGAAGTTCAAGGGCAGTTTGAGCTTTGGAGGCATGGGTGCCTCGACAATCCTTTTGGTGAACTTCGAGACTTCAGCCAGATCTCGAGGCAAATAGGGTTGGTCCAACCCGCTGTCATCTTGATTTTCCTTTTCTTTTCCCTTCTGTCCTTATCCTCTTATAAGGTCTTCCCTTTCATCTGACGTCATTTGCCTCAGGGCCGTCATGAAGGTTCCTAAGGAATCGGGGTTATCATTTTTGTTTTGTGGGCAAGCCTCTCCCTTTCTTGGTGGGGTGTCGAAGGACAACCTGGCTTTGAGGCTCTCCAGCCTCTCTTGCCTCTCTAAGTCCTCAAGGTGTTTCTCAAGTTCTTCTTTGTGCATGGCTAAAAAGTCCGGTGTGATGGTGTTTCTTTTCTCTGAGGCTCCCACCTGGCCTTCATTCTCTTCTTCATGAGTGATGTCTTCTATTAAGACTGCATCGTTGGTGCCCTGTACCGTCTTGATGGTTTGTGAGCTAGGAGATGGTGTTGCCATGTCGTCTTTTTCGGATGATGGGTTCTTACAACGTCGGTGGTTGTTTGAGTGGGAAAATCAGTCGGACTAAGTCCCACGGATGGCACCAATGTCGAGTACTCAGGTCACTGATGACTTCCAAAGAATCTCGCTGACGTTGCAATACCCATGTTTCCGTCTCCTACAAGAAAGAAAACCGTTAGCCTTGTCATGGAAGGCCCCGGGGGGGGGGGGGGGGGGGGGGGGTCCATGACCAAGCTCCAGCGTGAGAGTAAGTAAACTTGCAGGTAAAAATGAGAAGCTTATTCCGACGAGTATTGCCGTAGGAATATTCTCCTTGGTGTGGATCCTTATATGTGAGTTATTACGTCGGAATAAATGAGGTTGTAGAACATTTAGTGAGAGTTTTCTTGAGGGTTAAGGGTTGTCACTTACCTTCCTTATATAAAGGAGATCACTTATCTCCCTTGGAAAATGGTGCCTGGATAATTTAACGGCATTCTGCTGCCTTTGGGGGACTCAGACACAAGACTCAGACACGTGTCTGAGTCCCAACGGTGAGATCAGAGGTTTCAATTAATGAAGCCAGCTCAACTGTACTATGTTTCCGGCGACTTCTTCTTCCTTATCAATCAGGCATTTAATGCCTTACAGCGTCCTTGGACCCTTTTTCCTTTTTCCCACTTATATGAGATCCTCATTTAAGAGATGTGAGCCATGGCCTTGCTAATTGGGCCTAGATGATAAGAGCCCAAGACGGGTTATGTTGGGCTACCAACTGGACCCGTCGTCAACATTTAATCTTGCCTAATTAAGAAATGTCTAAAAATGAAGCTTAATCAAACTATTTTTATAACCGAAAATCTGAACAGTAAACAATTACGAGAAACCATCTCGTATTATACAAATACGTAAATTAACACACTTATGCCATATAATAGAGTTAATTACATAGTTAGTCCCTGTGGTTTGCCCAAAATAACATACTTAGGTACTAATAGTTTAAAATCACCTTCTAGGGTATTAACTTTTCATTTTGTAACGTTTGGAGGTATTAACTTCTAGGGTATTAACATAGTTAGTCCCTGTGGTTTGCATAAAATAACATACTTAGATACTAGTAGAATGTTATTTTAAACCTACAAATAACGTTAATACCTCCAAACGTTACAAAATGAAAAGTTAATGCCCTAGAATGTGATTTTAAACTATTAGTACCTAAGTATGTTACTTTGGGCAAACCACAGGGACTAACTATGTAATTAACTCCATATAATATAACTATAAAGCTATTTACATCTTTAGATTCGTTGTGACCTCGACGCAACAAGTACCTCCATCTTTAGACTCATCGCCTCAACGCATCAATTGTCTACATCATTATTGTCACCCAAGCAGCAGCAACCGCCTACATGGCTACATCATTAACATCTCTAGCAGTGGCGGAACTAGCCCATTAAATCAGGGGTATCCCTAAAAAAAATTTTTACCGCGCAATAAACAATATGAAAAAAACGATAATAAATAAATTATTAAGAAAAAGACGATAAATAAATAAAGTAAAATAAGTGCCTAATAAATTTGTCCTTTTTTTCATAGCTTGAAATCGTTTAATCATATCGTCGTCTTTTACTTTAAATAACAAATACCTAAGCAGGGGCGGAACGACCGGAACCAGTGTTATCGCAGCAGCAAACAACAGGGTTGTGGATTCTTTTATCGAACTGGTGTTATTGGCAGCAGCAAAACAATAGACCAGTGCGTAAAGGATGACCAACGACGTTTGGTTTTCTTCCAGAACCTAAGCGACGATAAGAAAGAATGCCTCCATACGTATTTTTGTGTTTTTTTTAGCTAACTAATCACTTGGGCTTATCTAATCAATTGAGTTATTGTTTCAATCGGGCTCCCTTATTTTATAAGTTTAGGTTGGTTAGGGGTATCCTTGTAGGTATCTTTCGTATAAAACCCAAAAAAATATATAAAAAATACACTACGCATACGAATTTCAGCCGTAGCCCGAGCTACGGCTCACATACCTTTAGTTCCGCCCCTGATCTCTAGGATGTTGTGCATCACACATAAACCCTTAGACCTTGTGTAGTCATAAAGCCCATTTGAGGGCGTTATACGACACGTGGCGAAATGCGTAAGAGAGTGGCATTATGGGGCGTTATATCAAAATAGGGTGTAGTGGTAAGGGGATTATATAAAGCCCTTCAATATACATACATATGTATGTATATATTTGAATGATATCAGCACTTTTCTTAATCAACACATTGAAATCAAAAGGAAGATCCAAATAAAGAATTAAATGTTTGTTAGCATATTTATAGGGAATTCAATATAACTGATATTATTTAGGATATTATTTTATCATTTTCTTTATAATTGGTTAAATGTCACGTGATACTTTTTAAATGATTCTTACAATTTGTATTCGAAATGTAATTTGTATTTGATTCTACTCCTTTACAAATATGTAAGTTAACAAACTTATGCCATATAATACAAAGCTATTTACATCTTTAGATTCGTTGTGACCTCGACGCAACAACTACCTCCATCTTTAGACTCACCGATGCCTCAACGCATCAATTGTCTACATCGTTACTCATCGTCACCCAAGCAGCAGCAACCGACTACCTGGCTACATCATTAACATCTCTAGGATGTTGTGCATCACACACAAACCCTTATACTCATTCTAATCTTAGGCTCTCATACACATCTCAAAACTATTTAATGAAACAAATCTTACACTTAGTAATAAAACACTTGTATTCAAAGTAAAAACACATATATGATCATCAATACAAGGAAATTTACATCTGTTAATCTACCCTCCAACTATACGAATCCAGTAAACTAAAGTAGTCCATAAGAAGTCAACTACCAAACATGAACCCTAAGATTTTTATTTTCCTGATGACATTTTCAAAACATTTTATAATTCATCTTCTTACCAGTCAAATTAAAAGACCCTGTCTGTCTAAACCCCATATGTTGATTACTATTATCATCATCATAAGCAGCAGTAGCTCCACCGGAGTCCCCCATCATCGTAAAATACGGCTGGTTATTCGGTAGCCGGAACTCCATGTTATGGCTTTCATTAAGACGCATACCCTCACTGAATCCAGTAGAAGTAGTGTTGTAAGTATTTAAAACCTGATGAGCTGAACTAACCGGAAACGGTACGGAACTGTCGTCGCCGCCACCAGTGTTGCAACCACCGGTGAACCGTTGAACCATGGCACGAAAGTTGGTAGTATCAGTGTTGAGTAAGGTGGTGGGAGTTTTCCGGGAAGCCCGGGACCGTTTACGGGCGATGGTGGGTCGCGTAACTCGGTTGAGGTGATTCGAGCCAGTAGGGTTAGGGTTGGGTGAGGTGACCACTGGGGTCACATGATCAGTGGTTTGCACCGTCGGTGGCTGGTTGTTTTGGTGGAACTGTAGCCATGGGTTATTGGATCCTGACATTGTTCCACTCAAACCGTACTAAAAACGCAAGGAATTATATGGTGAAATATTGATGAATTTTAAAGGGATTGGATGGTTAGTCGTTGGTCAAATTATTGACTTTTCCGGCAGGAGGAGGTGGTGGCACGTGGGGATCGATGTCGGATATTTTGTTGACTTTGTTTGGTCATTTATGATGTTCTGGAAGCTTTTACACTTACCGGCTTACTTAGAAACTACCTAACATAAGACCATGGGTATAGGGTTTGGGTTGGGGCGTGGGTTGGCTGAAAACGTCCAAGCAACTACCTCGGGGACTTGGGTTGAGGCGTGGGTTTGAAGCCGGGCGTAGAGCGGGCTATTAAGTGACATGGCAGGCTCTCAATGGCCAAACCAAACTCATGCCCCCAACCCAAGCCCGCCCCACCATACCCCATGGGCGTGGGTTTGAGTGGTGGGGGGCTCCCATTCCACGTGTCAACAAATGCCCCAACCCAAGCCCCATCATATCCCACGGCCTAAGCCAGGCTCATATCTTAGGTTAAGACGGCTATTGGCGAAGCTTGACCCTCCGTTTTTTTTTTCCGAAACGGGGGGCGAAAACATATATACCTAAAAAATTCTATACAAAGTTAATGTTCATAACACTACGTGGGTTAATATTTGTGGGTAACCCTATTTGGGGACCGTTTAGCTTTTGCGTTCGTAAAACTTGAGACCGGCTTACAATTGCTAGTTTTGCAACTACTTTGTGACAGGGTATTTTTTTCTTATCATGTGTACTTGAGGGAAGTGGTGTCAACACGGAGTTCCATTGTTGATTGTGTCTGGTTAAAACACATGTTTTCATGTTAGTGTTAGTGAATATTCAAGAAGTTAAGCACCAAACCTTTTTTTAGCATCGAGTATCACCCTAAGACTTTTGATAAGAGTGAATGCACAATACATACACTCAAAGATACATTGAGTGCGTGCATTATTGGTTTCGTGGGCGGCTTAGATACATATTTGCCTTTGGCAACGTTATCAGGAATAACAACTACCATTTTGGTGGCGATGCCCTATTGATGATGTTGGGATTGAACCCTACAAAGGAACAGTTGATAAAGCCAAAACTGGTTCAGATCAGTGGATCCATAATAAGCAGTTGTTTGCAACAGATCTTTCCCCTTGACAGTGGCTCTTAACATCTGATAGACTCAAAAACAGCTCTTCACAACTGCTGCTGACCTAAAGACTGATGAAGACTAAAGTGCTGATGATCAATCTACTGATATGTCTCAAGTACTGCTAAAGACCAAAGCACTGCTGGAGCTATAGCAGTGGAATGAAGAATCGGTGTTTTACTTATCTTTTGTATATGTAATCGTAGTTAGTAGTCAGTGGTTGTATAGATCAATAGTTAGAGTTTGTTAGGAGGTTAGATGTCACTTTCATGGTGACGTCAGCCAAAGATGCTCAGTGGTTGTTCTGTACTATAAATAAAACAGTACCCTGTACTGTTCTGGTAGTTCTTTTCACACAAGTCATTTTGTACGAACAATCAAGTGAGGCTCAGGCTGAGGGGGAGATTAGTGCATGCATGCATTGTAATTGATCTTTGTAATAAATACAATCATTTGATTATATGTCAAACATGTTTGCTTAAAACTTATTTTTCCATTGATTGTGTGTTGAAAGTTTATTCCATTTATTCCGCTGCAATTAATCTCTGCTTCATCTTCATTATAATTAAACAAACACAATCAAAAGAAACTCAGATCCTAACAGATGATGTTCGGTAGGAAGTGTTAGTTTCCAATCTGTTGGGTGAAGTCTGTCAACATGAACTTCGTAGTAGAGAAATTGTGATTGCTACCACTCGAAATGACATTCGACTAAATTCATGCACATCTTGAAGCCGCTCATGTTAGAGAAAAGTCTTATGCTAACAAAAGACAATGGTTAAGTCAATTCCAAGTTGGAGATGGTGGAATTTCGTCTTCTCATGAAAAGGTGTGATTCAATTTTGAAAACAGTGGATGTTTGTGCCCATTAAAGTAGCGCGAGTTAGAAATGGGGCGTACTACTTGTAGTTGCCTAATGAATTTAATAAATTCAATAACACGTTCCATGTATCGTGTTTAAAATAGTATTAGCCTACGTATGATTGGACAAGATGGTGATTGAAGGTGAAATTGAACTAGTTTTATAACATGTGCGCGTCTACCACCGGACCGATCATCCCCGTCAAAGGTCGAACGATAGTCACCGAAGGTAAGACGCCATCGGACCGAGTCGGACGACCTAAACAGGAGCGATCGACCTAGGGGATCTTCCCTAACTAACTTGGGGCCCACAACTCTAACTGCCTGACAGTGACTGTTTTGGCCATAACTACCACGCCACGTCAACATACCCAAAAGGTATAAATAACCCACTAAGACTTTCCAAAAGGAGTAATCGCTACTTTCTCTCTCTAACTCATCTCTCTCTCCCTGACTTACTCCATTTTCTCCCATACTTATTCTCACGCCCGAGCTTGGTCACAGAGAGACCCCCTCCCCTGTGACGAGGCTAACGGTGTCTTTTCTTCTTGGTTGTGATCTTTCAGGTTGCAGCAAAAGACTTTCTGAGGCTCTTACACAGTTAGCTCGGACCAACTGGTAAATGAGTCTTCATTGGCGCCATCCCCTCGGATTCACAAGACTCTTATTCCCAATTCGCTCCACGAAAGCTATGGCTTCCTCTATACCGTCTTTTGACATATCATAGCAGGTAGCACCTTGTCTGCAGTAATCGTTTCTACGGTTCCCTGTGGATACCACTGCTTTCCATGGTTCAGTAGTGGCTCCTTTGACCATGAGTTCTGTAATCTCCACCTCAGTCACTACTCCAGCCTCTACGGCTTTACCTTAGTTTGATAACACATTTTTGCTTCGAAATGTGTGTCACACCCCCAAAAATCCACACGCGGAGTAGCACCGCTTGGAGGCGTGACTGACCAGGATCAAGCCATCAATCATATTGAACATAGCATAATATAAATAAGATAATTCGTAAAACCCAAATCAATACGATTGATGTTCTAAACCAAACATAGTATCAATAGCGGAAGCGTAATAATGAAAATCCAAAGTAAAGTTATAAGTTCAATTGTTTAGCATAATGTCTACGATCCGAATCCCACAACGACCTGCTCCTCCTTGTGCAAGCTCCAAAAGTACCTAAGGTCCTGCAAGGCATGCAGCAGAGAGTCAACAACTATTTGAGCGAGTTCACAGTGCATAGTTCAGTAATAGTAATAGTATGAATAGCATTATGTTCGTTCGTTATGTCATGTATTGTAATGGTTTCCATCGCGGCCTCCCAGGCAGGTATGCGAAGATTAGGGGATGTTATTCCCAAGTATTCTAGACTAGGTTTAATTGTATCGCGGCCTACCAGGCAGGTGTGCGAAGATGTTAGTAAGTTTAGTTCGCGGCCTTCCAAAGGCAGGTGTGCGAAGTCAATCATAATATCGCGGCCAACCCTTGGCAGGTGTGCGAAGATCAGTTCAATAAGTGTTACTAGTCTAGTCGTATTCTCATCGTTAGGTTCTATCAACTGAGTATGTACAATAAAGTAATCCAATCCCATTCCCACCCTGGGAACCCCATGCCTTGGCTGTGTGAACTCACCTTGGTTTGCTCAGTATGCTAAAGTTAAGTGCTCACAATTTATCAGTCAAGTCCTATATTATGCACGTATGTTCAGTCAGTATATGTTCGTAATGTTTCTCATGCAGCTTGCATCACAGTATTATCACAAAGTGTGTTTGGCAGTTAAACATCATATATCACGTAAGCAGTTAATCAAGTTCGTGCAATTCCAGCTTTACATAAATGTTTCTCAAGTTTGTTCTAACATGTGTATTCATTAATATACATGACAAAGTTAACCACTTAACAGGATTATCATACACAACAGGAACAGTAAACTGACAGAGTTTGTCAACTAGTAGAGTTAACAGAAGTAACGGATCACTGTTCAGAATGTATGACTAAAACACATGCAACGAAATCATGTTCTGTTGAAATCACAATGCATGGCGAAAACACTTAGTGGGCCGAAAATACTAGATGGGCCGAAATCACTTATAGCCGAAAACCATTGGGCCGAAAACATCACTTGGGCCGAAAACACTTAGGGCCGAAAACACTTATGTGTTTTCGTTGAGAACAGGGATTTCGTGGGGGGGGGGGTTTCACCAGCTACATCGCTTACCATCATCATCAGTTACGTTAAACACAGAAGACATAATGATCATCTACAATACGCCGACTTCACCATATAATCATTCAGTCATATTAATTTATGCGATCATCCATACATACAAAGCATTAATACGAAATCATTCAGTCCTGAATTCATATGATTATTATACATTAAATTGAATATACGTTGAGATCTATCCAAATATTATCACAACATCAGATCTATTCCTCATGATTCATGACAGAAACATCCAATCCACCTATTCATTATTATGCTATCACTCGATCATGTTTATTACACGAAACCGTATTCAATCACCTAATACCGTATCCAACATGAATCAAAACATCACATAAAATCACAGAATCATGATTTCAATTTCACAATATACGATGATAACAGACAATCAATCCCGAGCGGGTTAGACACTAACCGAGATACAAAGCCAACAGGTTGATTCAGAAGGAAGGTTCCAAAGGATTGCAGTCGTTGGCACTCCGTTGAAGAGGTGTTCTAGGGTTTTCGATTAAACTCTAGTAGTAGAGGTTATAACAGAATGCTATAGTTCGCTACTGGGCCAAAGCCCAGTTCCTGTTTTCGCCAGCCCATATTCAGACGAAAACACCAAGGTGTTTTCACCAAATGGTGTTTTCGTGGGGTAAAGGTATTTGGCAAGGGAGGTATTTTCGGCTAGAGATCCATGTTTACTAATAACTATACTACTCACATAACATACACTAGCAAATATACAACTGTATATCCATAAAGACACGTATGTTGCACACAAATAAAACATATCATTCATAACACGATTTATCATATTACAAACGTGTTCCGTTGCGAAACAACTAGTCGTGTAAACAAACAATCCAAACAATAACGTGCAATAAATGCGAAGATAGAAATCGTGGAAATTCGAGTTGTCACATTATCCCCAACTTAGAAGAAATTTCGTCCCGAAATTTGGTACGCACTCACTGAGGAAGCTAGGTAAGTTGTATCGTTCACTGGTTTTCCTGGGGTGTTCGTGTTCCCAGGTGTACTCTGGGCCACGACGGGAGTTCCAACGAACTCGAACAAGAGGGATTCTCTTGTGTTTGAGGATCTTCACATCCCGGTCCGTGATCTCAACTGGTTCCTCGACGAACTGCAACCGCTCGTCGATACTGAGTTCCTTAAAAGGAACGATAAGGGTCTCATCTGATAGGCACTTCTTCAGATTCGACACGTGAAAGACATTGTGAACTGCACCGAGTTCAGCTGGTAGGTTCAATCTGTAGGCTACTGGGCCTATTCTTTCTATGATCTCGAATGGTCCGACATACCGCGGATTTAGTTTGCCCCGTTTGCCAAAACGTACCACACCCTTCCAGGGTGAGACTTTAAGTAAAACCCGGTCCCCGACCTGAAATTCCAACGGTTTCCTACGCTTATTCGCGTATGCTTTCTGACGGTCGCGTGCTGCCGCCATGCGTTGTCGTATCTGCGCAATCTTTTCCGTGGCGTCCACTACAATCTCTGGACCCGTAATCTGACTATCCCCCACCTCTGCCCAACAGAGAGGTGACCGGCATTTACGCCCGTACAATGCCTCGAATGGAGCGGCTTGAATGCTGGTGTGATAGCTGTTATTATATGAAAACTCCACCAGAGGGAGATGTTTTTCCCAGCCATTGCCGAAGTCAATAACACTTGCCCGAAGCATGTCTTCAAGAGTTTGGATCGTTCGCTCAGACTGCCCATCCGTCTGAGGATGATATGCTGTGCTCATGTCTAACCGTGAGCCGAAAGATTTATGCATCGCTTGCCATAGCTCTAACGTGAATCGTGCATCCCGATCCGAAATGATGGAGGTGGGCACCCCGTGCCTCGAAACAACTTCTTTAAGATAGACATCTGCGAGAGTGGAGAACTTATCCGTTTCCTTTATAGCCAGGAAGTGTGCAGACTTGGTGAGTCGATCCACGATCACCCATATGGTATCATTCCCCCGCTGGGATCTAGGTAAGCCTGTAACGAAATCCATGGAAATTTCTTCCCATTTCCATTGCGGTATCTTAGGTTGTTGAAGTAGACCCGCTGGTTTCTCATATTCCACCTTGACTTTTGCACATGTCAAACACTTGCCGACGTAAGTAGCGATGTGGGCCTTCATACTAGGCCACCAATATGTTGTTTTGAGATCGTGGTACATTTTATCCGACCCTAGATGTACCGAGTAGCGAGACTTGTGAGCTTCGTCCATTACCAGCTCGCGTAAACCGCCAAAAAGTGGGACCCAAATACGCCCCGCTACATAGTAGGCGTCGTCTTCCTTTTGTTCCATTCGTTGCCTTGAGCCGCGTAAGGCTTCAGCCTTGACGTTTTCGGGTTTCAATGCTTCTATCTGAGCAGTTCGTATCTGTGCAGGAAGACCGGACTGAATAGTGAGCTGCAAGGCTCGTACGCGTCTAGGTAGAGTGTCTTTCTGGCTGAGAGCATCAGCCACCACATTGGCTTTGCCTGGATGATACTTGATGGCGCATTCGTAATCGTTCAGAAGTTCAACCCATCTCCGTTGACGCATGTTCAAATCCTTTTGCTTAAGGATATGCTCGAGACTCCTGTGATCGGTGTAAATTGTGCACCTGGTACCGTACAGGTAGTGTCGCCATATCTTAAGCGCGAAAACAACAGCTCCCAGCTCTAAATCGTGCGTCGTATAATTCCGTTCAAGAACTTTGAGTTGTCGCGAAGCGTAGGCAATAACTTTATCCCGCTGCATCAATACACAACCAAGCCCCTGTATCGACGCGTCACAATAAACCACGAAGTCATCTGTGCCCTCCGGCAATGAGAGAATAGGTGCGCTGCAAAGCCTATCCTTTAGGTACTGAAAAGCGGTCTCTTGGGAATCTCCCCAACGGTAGGTGACACCTTTCTGTGTCAACATAGTGAGCGGCTGTGCGATCTTGGAGAAGTCTTTGATGAACCGTCTGTAGTAACCCGCCAAACCCAAGAATTGGCGTATTTCCGTTGGTGTACGCGGTGCAGGCCAGTTCCTGATCGAATCTACCTTGGATGGATCGACATGAATCCCATCCCTGTTCACCACATGGCCTAAGAAGTGGACTTCACGAAGCCAGAAGTCGCATTTGGAAAACTTGGCGTACAATTGCTCCTTTCGAAGAAGTTCCAAAATCAATCGTAGGTGATGTTCGTGCTCCTCTTGACTCTTGGAGTAAATCAGAATGTCGTCGATGAAAACGATGACGAACTTGTCTAGATAGGGTTTGCACACCCTGTTCATAAGGTCCATAAATACGGCAGGCGCGTTCGTTAACCCAAATGGCATGACTAGAAACTCGTAGTGACCGTAGCGAGTTCTGAATGCGGTTTTAGAGACGTCCTCATCCCGGACTCTCAGCTGATGATACCCTGACCTCAAGTCTATCTTGGAGTAGTAACTCGACCCCTGCAACTGGTCGAATAAGTCGTCTATACGCGGAAGATGATAACGGTTCTTCACCGTCACCTTGTTTAGTTCACGGTAGTCGATGCACATTCTGAACGTACCGTCTTTCTTCTTCACAAATAACACTGGAGCTCCCCAAGGCGAAGAGCTTGGACGAATAAAGCCCTTTTCCAAGAGCTCTTGTAGTTGCTTTGACAGTTCTTCCAGCTCGGTTGGAGCTAAACGATACGGTGCGCGGGCTATCGGTGCTGCTCCAGGAGCTAACTCAATCTGGAACTCGACTTGGCGATGAGGTGGTAAACCGGGTAAATCTTCAGGAAACACCTGAGGAAAGTCACGTACAACTGGAATATCCTCCAGCTTCTTTTCATTTGCTGATGCGTCAGTGACAAGTGCCAGAATTGCAGTGTGCCCCTTTCGTAAACATTTCTGCGCCTTTAAGAAAGAAATGATGCCAACCACAGCACCACTCTTGTCGCCTTGAACTTCGAGAGGTTCTCGACTAGAACGAGGAATACGAATGACCTTTTCCTTGCATAAAATCTCTGCGTGATGTTGGGATAACCAATCCATACCGATGACAACGTCGAAGCTACCCAAAACTATGGGTATAAGATCAATCGAGAAGGTCTGACCAGCTAAAATGATGCTACAACCCTTGATTACGTGTGCGGCTTCTACGCTCTTACCATTTGCTAACTCTACGACATGTTTAGTGTTTAGGGGTGTTGGTGTACGTTTTAACAGTTTACTCATTTTCAAGGACATATAACTTGTATCAGCACCCGAATCAAATAAGACAGTAACGTAAATATCGTCGAGAAGAAACTTACCCCTAACCACGTTGGGATCATTCATGGCGTCGCCCCGACCCAATACAAAAGCACGACCCCGAGCTTCGTTCCCATTGTTATTTCCCCCGTTGTTGTTGTTATTGTTCCCGTTGCCCTGGTTGTTGTTGTTGTTGCGATTCTGGTTCTGGTTCAATTGAGGGCAATCACGTTTGTAGTGGCCTTCAGCCCCACACTGGAAACATCCCCGGTTTCCACGTTGTGGCTGCTGCTGCTGATTCTGTGGAGCTGGCGGTGGGAGTTGCTGGTTCTGATTTGCTGGCCGTGAGCTTCTACAATCCTTTGCCTCATGACCCGGCTTGAGGCATCTTTGACAACGTTCCCTGCGACACCTCCCACTGTGGTGTTTGTTGCACCTGTTACACCACGGGTGAGTCCCCCTATATCCACTCTGCCCCTGGCTACCCGATGATGGTTGATTCGGACTCTGGTAGTCGTTGGTGCGACGCTGCTGTGTTTGGGACTGAACTGATACTGATCCCCTGCTGGAATCCCCATCCCACTTTCTTTTGTTCTCGCTGGGTGTGGCAGAAGTAGTAGCTGGAGTAGTAGTAGCAGTAGTGGTAGCACTGATGCGTTTTGGCAGCTTGTTCTGATCCACTGCCTGATCGGTGAGTCGGTGAGCAAGACGCTGAATGTCTTGGATGTTGTTGAGGTTAGCCGACGTCACGTGGCTCTGAATCTCTGGCGCAAGCCCCTTGAGATACAACTCAATGCGCTTGACTGGAGGGTCCACCATCGTTGGACATAAGATGGCCAGTTCATTTGACCGTTTCGTGTAAGCCTCTATCTCTGACCCCGTCATCTTCAAGTGGTATAGCTCATTCTCCAACTTGTGAATGTCGTCTCGTGTGCAATACTCACGTTTAATCAATTCCTTGAAATCCTCCCAAGGTGTGGCGTTAGCAGCTGCCAACCCTAGGATCTGTACCTGCGCGTTCCACCAGGTGAGCGCAATCCCTTCCAACGTGCCAGTGGCATACTTGACCCTGCGTGCCTCAGGGCATTTGCACATTTCAAACACTGACTCTAGCTTCTCAAACCAATGGAGGAGTCCCACTGCCCCCTCGGTGCCACTGAAAGTACTTGGACGACAGTCCATGAAGTTCTTGAAAGTGCAGACAGGCTGCTGCGCGTGTTGACCTATTGTGTACGAATAGGACAAAGTTAAATACGAGAGTTAATGTAGGATCTAAAGATTCTAGTGTGAGTCTATACTGCAGGGTATACTACCTGCTTGTGCAGCTGCAAGTGCCGCAGCAACTTGAGCTTGAACGAGAGCCTCTAGCTGGGCTTGAGTCATGTTAATTCGTCCAGACATGATCTTCATTGCAAAAGTAGCGTAAGTGAGAATGGTTCGCGAATAGGGTGATGACAGAAGAGTGTAAGCACATAGGTATTCTCATGTAACGACGTATAGCAAGCAATGAAATCTAGCATACTACGAGCAAAGTTCTATATAGATCTAGCAAGCAGGTAATAAACATAAACCTTATTACCTAGGATGTTGAGTCTTGCACGTGGAGCGAAGCGTCGTTGTGGATCGTTGAGAGCACTGTTCTGGTTATAGTCTGGTTTTAATAAAACGTTTTCCCATATTAAAACCAAGTTCTCTATAACCAATGGCTCTGATACCAATCTGTCACACCCCCAAAAATCCACACGCGGAGTACCACCGCTTGGAGGCGTGACTGACCAGGATCAAGCCATCAATCATATTGAACATAGCATAATATAAATAAGATAATTCGTAAAACCCAAATCAATACGATTGATGTTCTAAACCAAACATAGTATCAATAGCGGAAGCGTAATAATGAAAATCCAAAGTAAAGTTATAAGTTCAATTGTTTAGCATAATGTCTACGATCCGAATCCCACAACGACCTGCTCCTCCTTGTGCAAGCTCCAAAAGTACCTAAGGTCCTGCAAGGCATGCAGCAGAGAGTCAACAACTAGTTGAGCGAGTTCACAGTGCATAGTTCAGTAATAGTAATAGTATGAATAGCATTATATTCGTTCGTTATGTCATGTATTGTAATGGTTTCCATCGCGGCCTCCCAGGCAGGTATGCGAAGATTAGGGGATGTTATTCCCAAGTATTCTAGACTAGGTTTAATTGTATCGCGGCCTACCAGGCAGGTGTGCGAAGATGTTAGTAAGTTTAGTTCGCGGCCTTCCAAAGGCAGGTGTGCGAAGTCAATCATAATATCGCGGCCAACCCTTGGCAGGTGTGCGAAGATCAGTTCAATGAGTGTTACTAGTCTAGTCGTATTCTCATCGTTAGGTTCTATCAACTGAGTATGTACAATAAAGTAATCCAATCCCATTCCCACCCTGGGAACCCCATGCCTTGGCTGTGTGAACTCACCTTGGTTTGCTCGGTATGCTAAAGTTAAGTGCTCACAATTTATCAGTCAAGTCCTATATTATGCACGTATGTTCAGTCAGTATATGTTCGTAATGTTTCTCATGCAGCTTGCATCACAGTATTATCACAAAGTGTGTTTGGCAGTTAAACATCATATATCACGTAAGCAGTTAATCAAGTTCGTGCAATTCCAGCTTTACATAAATGTTTCTCAAGTTTGTTCTAACATGTGTATTCATTAATATACATGACAAAGTTAACCACTTAACAGGATTATCATACACAACAGGAACAGTAAACTGACAGAGTTTGTCAACTAGTAGAGTTAATAGAAGTAACGGATCACTGTTCAGAATGTATGACTAAAACACATGCAACGAAATCATGTTCTGTTGAAATCACAATGCATGGCGAAAACACTTAGTGGGCCGAAAATACTAGATGGGCCGAAATCACTTATAGCCGAAAACCATTGGGCCGAAAACATCACTTGGGCCGAAAACACTTAGGGCCGAAAACACTTATGTGTTTTCGTTGAGAACAGGGATTTCGTGGGGGGGGGGGTTTCACCAGCTACATCGCTTACCATCATCATCAGTTACGTTAAACACAGAAGACATAATGATCATCTACAATACGCCGACTTCACCATATAATCATTCAGTCATATTAATTTATGCGATCATCCATACATACAAAGCATTAATACGAAATCATTCAGTCCTGAATTCATATGATTATTATACATTAAATTGAATATACGTTGAGATCTATCCAAATATTATCACAACATCAGATCTATTCCTCATGATTCATGACAGAAACATCCAATCCACCTATTCATTATTATGCTATCACTCGATCATGTTTATTACACGAAACCGTATTCAATCACCTAATACCGTATCCAACATGAATCAAAACATCACATAAAATCATAGAATCATGATTTCAATTTCACAATATACGATGATAACAGACAATCAATCCCGAGCGGGTTAGACACTAACCGAGATACAAAGCCAACAGGTTGATTCAGAAGGAAGGTTCCAAAGGATTGCAGTCGTTGGCACTCCGTTGAAGAGGTGTTCTAGGGTTTTCGATTAAACTCTAGTAGTAGAGGTTATAACAGAATGCTATAGTTCGCTACTGGGCCAAAGCCAGTTCCTGTTTTCGCCAGCCCATATTCAGACGAAAACACCAAGGTGTTTTCACCAAATGGTGTTTTCGTGGGGTAAAGGTATTTGGCAAGGGAGGTATTTTCGGCTAGAGTTCCATGTTTACTAATAACTATACTACTCACATAACATACACTAGCAAATATACAACTGTATATCCATAAAGACACGTATGTTGCACACAAATAAAACATATCATTCATAACACGATTTATCATATTACAAACGTGTTCCGTTGCGAAACAACTAGTCGTGTAAACAAACAATCCAAACAATAACGTGCAATAAATGCGAAGATAGAAATCGTGGAAATTCGAGTTGTCACATTATCCCCAACTTAGAAGAAATTTCGTCCCGAAATTTGGTACGCACTCACTGAGGAAGCTAGGTAAGTTGTATCGTTCACTGGTTTTCCTGGGGTGTCACAATGTGGATCTCCTGAGACAGCTGAAGCAGCAGTAGCAACGTGACGAGATGTTACAGAATCTCCGAGCAAACTTGTTTGGAAATGCTTACCCAGGGGTCAATCTCACTTCTACGGGAATGCTCTCCTCTGGATCAATGGTAAGTCCTACATTCTCCACTCCTTTGACAACGTATGTTTCACAAGGATTTAATCTTATAGACGCTCCAGTTAATAACAGTCTGTATGACCTACTTCGCCAGGGATTTCTAGGTCTAAACCCTCAAGATCAGGAGTTAATCATGCCATATCAACCAACTTCAATGACTTCTCAGTCGAAGATATCACCGAAGTACACCAAAAAAAGCGTCATGATGGTGAGTCGGTAGAAGATTTCCTCGATCGATTCAATAGGGAGAGCATGCAGATCAGTGGAGCAGTCGATCAACTGTGCGTCTCCGGGTTCTGTCACAGGTACGAAATAACCAACTCGTAGAAAAGCTCCAGGAAGATCTACCGAAAACTATGGAAGTGCTTATGGAACAAGCTCGAGCCTTTGTTCGAGGAAAGAGTGCCCGCGGGTTCAAATTAATATTTTCTCAAAACCTTCGACACAAATCATCTTCCCAAGGGTTCAAATGTATATTATATTATTAGGATCAAGTTTTCAGATTCACGGGGTTGCAAGGCCTATGAACTCTATATTAACAATAAGGTTTATAATCAACATTAGACAATCACAAAATATCAAATCGTCGTTTGACTTGACACGGAGCTACTGGTCACGACGGGGTGGTCAACCCGATAGATCTATAACAATTCTACGCATACTGGTATTAATGATTAAACAACTAAATTCACGCAAAGTGCCTCAAATGGGTCACTTATGGTGCCTACCTCATTAACAATAAATATATATTACTAAATTGATAAATTTAATATTTTGTGTTGTACGAATTCCCCGAAATCCCCACCGAGATGTAGTCCCATTCCGATACCTACTCTTTTAAGATCAGGCAAATTCGTCACAACTTAGATTTAAATATTTTTAAATCTATATAATCATTTTACCCCAAACACTGTAATCCTCCCCGTTTCTTCCTGAAATAATTTATATTCACTCAATTCTCGTTTTCTCGAAAACAGTTTTATATCATTCACATTCCAAAACAATGTGTTCCTCGAAAACACAACACATCATTTTCAAACCATATTTTCCTCAAAAATATATTAGTATTGTGAGGACTGTTTCGGTTCTTTTATTGCTCCGGCCGGTCAGATATTCACCATATCATGTGCGGAACCCATGTATGATGATGACAAACACAAGAACTTTCTAATTAATCTGGATTCTATTCAATATTTGATAGTATAACACCGAAAATCCAAACTGACAGAGCTTCGCTACAGAACACATAGAAGTTACAAATGACAAGTCTTAAGTCCCTATTTATAGGCCTGCCCTATCGCACAAACCTTTCTAGGACGACAGGACTCCTTCCGTACGAAAGGCTTTGGATGACAGGACTCTGTCGCACGAAAGGTCCTTTCGTGTGAAAGGCTCTATACAATATAAACCCGACTCTTCCAACACGAAAGCCTATACAATTAACTATAACTTGATATATTGAAGGAGGCAATAGACATGATGCACTCTACAGACTCCCCCTTTGTGACAACCGTCAAAAATCCAGGTATCCGTACAATTTAATTAATCTTGATTAGTGCTTAATGACTGTGTTGAATTACAATTGATTGCTTTCTGATTACTGCATCATACTTACATATGCATCACATATTGCATGATGTCACTTCGTTATTACATGCAAAGCACATTGTCACAAACGATGCACAAAGCACAGTTAGCACAGTTAGCGGATAACTCAGAAAATGTTGACAGGACTCAGCACATAGACATACAATGTTTTGAGACCCAGTATGGGCCAGAGACTAAGTACTACACTAGTATGGTGTGTAGGGAAGTAAGGACCACAAAACTGCATGCCTAAGTGATAGTTTAAGTGCCGGAAAGTGCCTAAAACCCACATAAAGTGCTGAATTCAACATATTTCAGCAAAAATCAGCATTTTAACAAGCTAGTAACATGCAAAAATATGACTAAATGGTCCTGAATGCTTTCCTAAGTGTTGGGAATTAAAAGTGTCACAAAAAGGTACAAAAAGAACACTAAATGGTATAGTTTGACACTTTAACGAACCGGTGTCTAACCAAACAACTGGACACTACCAGAAACACCAAAATTACAATAGAAGCATTGTTTTTATATTTCTGAGCTAGTCATGATCCCCGAACACCCTAACACACAATATAACACCATAACAACTTAAACACTAACTAAACCACTTAAAATCTAACTAAATAACCTAACTTACCATTGAACCCCAACCAATACCCCCCCTTGTTGTGGACGGTCACCAAGGTGGCCCCACACCTTGATTTCCTTGATCTCATTAGATATGATTAGAGATCTTGTATTGTACTTGGAAGACACATTATCCATTGGTTAAACTCTTAATTTGTGTATAAGTAAGATATGGAAGATCATAACCTTCATATCTCTCACACACTAACACACACACCCTTCTCCTCCCCCTCCTCTCCCATTCTCGGCCGAGAATCACCACACCACCATCACCATTGTCAAGCTTTGTTCATCCATTCCAAGGTAATCACAAGGTTTTAAAAGCTAAGTTAAGAAGTTTGGAGCTTGTGGATCTTCAAGGACCTCCCTCATTTGCTATTATCCATCACATTTGTCATCCTCATCTTCTAGTGTTCTTCCCTAGCCCTTGTGCTAGTGGTAAGCTTCTTGTCACTTGAATTTACTTCTTATGTAGTTGATTAAAAGATGATGTATGATGCAAATCATGAAGAACATTAATGAACAAGGACATAATCTCTAACATAAAGCTTAATAACATAAGAATATATGTTGTTTAGTGTTGTCTTGTTTCTTGATGATTGATTATTTGTGTTTGTGATGTTAGACATCATATGAAACCTACTAGATTGTGATTAAACACATGATCTAGTAAGTTAAGGTGATGATCTTGTGAAAGACCAAGATGATCATGCTTTATGTTTTGCATGAACTTGAAAATAAAAATGATTTTGTGAATGATGAAGCATGTAACATGTTACTAGTCATAAACTTGGATGATTTCAAAACTAGTTTTCTCAAGAAACTAAGTTAAATCACAAAATTTACATAAACATGGATTTTAAAGAAACTCACTATGTTTTTAGTGGTGAATCAAGCATAAGAAATACATTGTTAACAAGAAAAATACAAGAAGATTGATTTTTGAAAAATCGTCATACAAGTTGTAAAAGACTAAATTTTACAAGAATAAGATTTACAAACAAATAACTATATATTTAAGGATAACAAGGCTTACTTAATGACATAGTAAGTTACTACAAGTTTTCATAAAAAGTTCAAGTTCATGTTGTTGTGTAAATTACATAATTTAGGCACTAGGTAAGTGTTGATTGAATTGTTGATTGTTTGTGATCATTTCAAAAAGAAAATGATATGCTTGAATAGCATGGACACCTCCATTTTTAGGGGAAACTATGGCAAAATTTTCTAAAAATATAAACACTTAGAAAAATATTTTCAAACAAGTATTTATAAGTGTAGTTTAACCATGAGTTTTCTACATAAACCTTGCCATAAATTTTGTTACAAAATACAAATACTGGAGGTTGGTTTTTTATAAATGAGAATGGATAAATATATACTTAGAATATATATATATATACATTAAAGACATGATGTGTGTGATTATTTGTATACTTGGTGTAATAGTTATATTATTTTAGGGTTGAAATAATATAACTTAACAAAATACCAAGAATTTACAATCCAAAATATTACCAAAAATCTCATGGAATAAAAATACAAGTTACACACATAATATTGTGAAACCGAACGCAAGAATGTAACTTACAAAATATTCCGGAAAATATGTTTACAAAATATATTTTGGTAAATAACATTTTGGACATAAGGGATGAAAATATGATTTTTATGATTATTACAAAAGTTATATCACATTTTCGACAAGGAGAAAATATATTATTTTGGGAAGTAAAAATATATTTTCTTGGAATATTTAGAAGATATATGATTTTTCCGAAAAATATATATTTTCTTGAAATACATTATCTTTGGACAAAATAAGATTATATATATTTTCTAAAGTTGGACTTGAAAATATATTATTTTGAAACTACAAATATTTTTGCCAAAAGGAAAAATTATAAATAATTTTTCTAAGCAATAATTCTAAAATATATATATATATATAGACTTTTATTAGAAATAATATTATGGAAATTCTAACACAAAATTAAGTATAAGAATACTTAACATATACAAGAATACGAATATACACATGTATGAGATATCCCCATCCTTGGGAAGGAAATATGAGTATAAATACTTGAGAAGTATTATTACAAAAATATTGTTTAACAATTATTCCAAAATTTAGTATAATTTAAAGTTAAAATAATATTTTAACAAGTAATTATAACTTGGAATAATATGGAAGTCATAAAAGAGACGTAACTCAAAAACGTAAATACTAAGACAAGGCACGACCTGTTCGTCTAATGGACCTTAGTACATTGTAGGAAGTCGTGTTTGCTGAAGGAACGTGAGTTACGAGTACTGAAGACGTAAGACAGTGAGTTCATGTCCCCCTTTTCTTTAAACTGTTTTGTTTATTAACTTTAGGGGTGAAATACAAATTACAAAAAAAATGATTACATACAATTACAATTGGTATGGTTAGCCTAGGAAAGTACAATAGATCATGTGAATGGGTAGGCGGATACTTAAGACCATTAATCCTCGTATAAGGACCGAGGGGCATGAGTGATAGATCTATTTGGGTGTAGTGAGCCCACACCCATGAGGACCAGGGTGGCCCATAGGGTGACTATGTCTTACAGCCGGAAGCCCGGTAAAAATTTGCTAGGTTTGAGCCTTCCTACGCCGTCACACATATCAGTGGCCTTGCAAACCATTGGTGATCTGTTTCCTTGTTTGCTTTCATACCGGGATTTACAAACATACATACATGCACTGTTTACAAAGGTTTTATACATACATACACACAAACACATGAAGTCGCTCAACTTTTGTTGATGTTTTCAAATGAAATGTATTTCAGGGAACTAAGTGGATCTGGCAGGTGTTTGCATGTTTTCAAGCTGCGTCATGAATAAAAGATGTCATCCAAAATCATTAGGGTTTAGGAGGTGTATCTTAATCCAGGACGATATACATGGTTCTAAACTCGGTTTTATCTAAGGTCTTTTATCGAGTCTTAGTGAACTCCTTAAAACATGTGATGGTGTGTAATTTGAATTTGGTGTCGACGTTTCAGACAATTATGTTGTGTTATTTTCAAACTTAATTTATGGATGAACATCTAATGGTTTTATCATATAGCGTTGTTATGATTGAATGCTATGGTATTAAGAAAGTCACACCAATAATCACGCTTCCGCAAAAGTCAGGGTGTGACAGCTTGGTATCAGAGCTTCGATCGTAGCGAACTAGGATTCTTTCTCGAGTCTAGACTACGATCATTAGGGCTCTCATGAAAATGTTTTCATAGCATATTTTCATTGCATACAACGTCCAGATCCATGAAACAAACATTTTTACAAAGAAAAGACACGAAACACATTTCAAAATTTATGTTCATAGTTCAGTCTAAGAGACTGGGAAGTTTAGTCTGAGAGACTGGGTAGTTCAGTTTGAGAAATTGGGAGGTTTAGTCTGAGAGGCTAGGTAGTTCAGTCTGAGAGGCTGGGTGGGATAGTCTGGGAAGACTAGGATGAATACATACTTACATTGTTACTATTTACATGCTTATTTGATGATTGTTGATATATGTGCATATGTTGTGATTGTTTTGTTACAGACACCATGTCCTTATCTGAGAGTGGACTATCAGATACTGTAGACCCTATGGCCATTGTTTCGGACGATGAGATTGTCCCAGACCCTGAGATTTTTACCTCTTACACTGAGAGTGACGATGACGATGATTTCCAGCCTTTTGCATTACCTGACTTTGGCGACGATATACCGCATGCTGATGGTTTACCCGACGAGGATCCATTTCTTGTTCCTATTCCTGACCAAGGTCTTATCATCCTCGGACATCCCGATGATAAGCAGGCCATGGTCCCGATCCTCGCCCCTTTTCCTCTTGCGGCTTTTCCTCTCGAGGATTTGCCTTTTGATGCTTTGTCTGATGATGATGTCGATCTATTTATTGAGGGTCCCCCTGAGGATGCCCAGGATGATGGAGTTCTAGTCGATGATGTCGTAGTTGTTCCACTTGTTGAGATTCCTATCATTGAGATTTCATCTGATCACTCTACTCCAGATTCTTTCGAGTCTGTGTCATCCACCACTTTGCATGCACTGGGATTGCAGCGATACCCCACTGATTCTGATTCTGACACGGCTATGTCTGCCGCACCTATTCCTCCATAGGACTTTGAGTTTGATGACGAGTTTGATCTTGACATTGATCCTGAGCATGAGATTGACTTTGTTCTCGACGATCAGCCTTTTGATGCACCCGCTGATCTCGAGCTGATAACCGCTGATCCTGAGCTGCCACCAGCCGACCCTGAGCCTATGCTTGCACCCGAGCCTATACCTGCTCTTGATCCTCTGCCTAATTATGACCCTGTACCCGCTGGCATACCTGTTGTTGCACCACTTGTACCCGATCTGATCCCTGCACCCGCTGACCATGCTCCTTTTGCTGATCAGATAGATCCTCGTTACGCATTCACCCGCAATGGGTGGATAGAGGACGACGATGATATGCCTCCTTTTGTTGAGCCTGTTACTCCCCCACCTGCACCTACACATGCACCTGTTGACGTTGCCCCGTTTCACCCACATGTGTCTGATATGCACCGCACTGACCTGCCTATCACATTCTTGCAGGATATCCCTCCACCCCGTCCAGGGGAAGGTCCGTCCAGCCAGCAGCCTGGCCATGTTCCACCCGTGTCAGCAGCTTTTCCCTTCATGCCATAGTTTACACCTGCTACTCATTTTGCTTTTGCACCACCAGGCGAGCCACTCATATGGTTTTCGTCGAACACTATGCCAGTTTCTGATCCATACCATCCCTCCCACTATATTGGCTACACGAGGGATGAGCTACTCCTGTCCTTGCAGCTTCAGCAGGAGATTTTGTGTCGTAGAGTCATGGAGCTTGAGAGGATTCCATGTCCTCTACCTTGTACATGTCAGTCACCTTTCGCGACTCCACCTGCTCCTCTTCTACCATACCCAGATTTTGACGTCTGATTTCTTACCATGGAGCAGCAGATTAGTTATCTGTTGCGTCCAGTTCATGCTCTTGAGGAGGAGTTAGCGCATGTGCGCAGTTTGCTTTTCGTTCCTCCACCTCCTCCTCCTCCACCATCAGCATAGCCGGTTTTTGGTCTTATGCAGGTCGCTTACTTTTGATGAGAGTGTCGCTGTTGAGCCCAGCTTGCACGACCTTTTGAAGACCACTTTTTGATTTCATGACTATTGTAGATTGATTGACATTTTGGACAAGGGGTGATGTGACCCTGTAGTCCCTTTTGATGTATGATACACTTGTAGAACTTGTAAAACTATAATTGTGGTCGATGATATATGAAAGCTCAATCGCAATATTCTCATTATATACATTGTTGCATTATTCATTGGTGTTCTGAATGTGATGTTATATGCTTACTTGCGTTGATAAATGCTATTACGTATACATGTCATGTGCTTACTATACTTATTATGACCTGACCAATGCAATCTTCTTATAGAAGATGCCTCCACGAAGAGAAACTCGATTTCCTACGACAGAGGCTGAACTACAAGAACGGATTTCACAAGCGATAGCACAGCACGAGGCCCTTCGCTCTGAACATAGCGGGGGTACCTCAGGAAACAACCCACCTCATGGTAATGTTTAAGTCACTAAAGACACATTACGTTACATTTGGATATTCCATGTGCATTCGCTAATGCTTTCTGTGAATGATGTTGCTTGTACAGGCTGTACCTATAAGTAGTTCCTTGACTGCAAGCCTTTGAATTTTGACGGCACCGGGGGTGCTGTAGCTTTTGTTAGATGGACGGAGAAGACTGATTCTGTGCTAAGAATGAGCAAGTGTGCGCCGGAGCACCAGGTCACCTACATCTCTGGATTGTTCTTAGACGGAGCTCTATCCTGGTGGAATCTCCAAGTTCAGACCTTGGGAGAAGAGGCTGCTTATGCCATGACATGGGATGAAATGAAGGAACTTATGCGCAAAAAGTACTATTCAAGGGCCGAGATACAGAAATTGGAAACTGAATTCTGGAACCTCAAGATGGATGGTCCAAAGATTGCTGAATACGTGCAGAGATTTCATGACTTATCTCGCGTCGTCCCTTACATGGTTGATCCGGAGTTCAAGCGCATCGAGCGTTTTATTTGGGGATTGGCGCCCCAAATCATGAGTATGGTGACGACATCGAAGCCTGAAACGATCATTGAGGCCATTAATCTAAGTGTGGCACTAACGGAAGAAGCGATCAGGTTGAACAAGTTCTCGATCTCTGACCAAAAGAAGAAGGAGACTCACGTTGAGTCATCAGGTGAGAACAAAAGGAAGTTCTCAAACTTCAAGAAGGGTACCAGCAGTGCTAAGAAGAAGAAAGATGTGAAACCACCAGCCAAGGTCAAGACTGGTGTTGAAAACAAAGGAAAAGGGTACATGGGCACCTTGCCCAAATGCGATGCGTGTCAGTTGCATCACAATGGACGATGCCGAGCTGGAAAGTGTGAGACGTGCAGAAAAGTTGGCCATGCCAAAGAAACATGTTGGTATGGTGCTGGTTGTGGAAATGGTGGTCTGAGATGTAATGGCAACGGGAATGGTAATGGTAACCGTGGTGGTAATGGGTATGGAAACCGCAATCAAGGAGGAAATGGCGGTAATGGGAATCGTGGTGGTTTTGGAAATCAAGCTGGTAGTGGAAACCGTGGAGTAAACAACAACCAGGGTGGTAATGGAAAGGGAATGGTCGGGGACCAGGTTGCTTTAACTGTGGAGACTTTGGGCATTTCAAGAGAGAGTGCCCAAAGATCAACCAAGCTCAGGGAAGGGTTTTCAACATTGGAGCAAGGGAAGCTCGCCAAGATCCGAACGTAGTCACTGGTACGTTCCCTATCAACCAACGCTTTGCATCTGTACTGTTTGATACTGGTGCCGATTATAGCTTTGTATCCCTAGAATTTAAGAATATGCTTGGGTTGGTAGCTAGTAAGCTAGATATTCCATACTCAATAGAGCTAGCTAATGGAAAGCTAGTAGAAGCAAGTGAAGTGATTAGAGGTTGCGTGATAGAACTGGGAGAGCACGAGTTTACGCTTGATCTTCTGCCCGTCGAGTTGGGAAGCTTTGACGTGGTAGTTGGAATGGATTGGTTATCAAACAACCGAGCAGAGATCGTATGTCACGAGAAGATCATTCGCATTCCGATGGCGAATCGAGAGACAATTGTGGTGCATGGAGAGAAGCATAATACGCCTCTAAGGATCATCAGTTGTTTGAAAGCCCGTAGATATTTGCAGAAAGGATGTGTTGCCTTCTTGGCACACATTGTGGACAAAGAAGCCGCTGAGCCAAAGCTGGAAGACATCCCAGTTGTGAAGGAATATCCTAAAGTCTTCCCCGAAGACTTGCCAGGATTGCTGCCATCGCAACAAGTCGAATTCCACATTGACCTAGTTCCAGGCGCTGCGCCTGTAGCTAAGGCACCTTATCAACTTGCACCCTCAGAAATGCAAGAGCTGTCAACGCAACTTCAAGAACTTTTGGACAAGGGATTTATCAGACCAAGCTTCTCGCCTTGGGGAGCTCCAGTTTTGTTTGTCAAGAAGAAAGATGGTAGTTTTCGCATGTGCATCGACTACCGCGAGCTGAACAAGTTAACTATCAAGAATCGATATCCTTTGCCAAGGATTGATGATCTGTTCGATCAACTACAAGGTTTGAGTTTTTACTCCAAGATCGATCTTCGATCAGGTTATCACCAGTTGAGAATTCAAGAGGAAAGCATACCAAAGACTGCCTTTAGGACTCGATATAGACATTACGAGTTTTTGGTAATGCCGTTTGGTTTGAAAAACGCGCCAGCAGTGTTTATGGATTTGATGAATAGAGTCTGCAATGGATTTGATGAATAGAGTCTGCAAGCCATATCTCAATAAATTCGTGATTGTGTTTATCGACGATATTTTGATTTATTCAAGGACAAAGGAAGAGCATGAACAACATCTAAGAGCTATCTTAGAGCTGCTCAAAAGAGAAATTATACGCAAAGTTCTCGAAGTGCGAGTTCTGGTTACGTGAGGTTCAGTTCCTTGGTCACGTGGTTAACGAAGATGGAATTCATGTGGATCCTACAAAGATCGAGGCGATCAAGAATTGGGAAACTCCGAAGACGTCAATCGAGATTCGTCAGTTCCTAGGTTTGGCAGGGTATTACCACAGATTCATTGAGGATTTTTCAAAAATCGCTCAACCGTTGACCTCCCTTACCCAGAAGGATAAGAAGTACGAATGGGGAGATAAACAAGAGGAAGCTTTTCAGTTGCTGAAGAACAAGCTTTGCGATGCACCAATTTTGTCCCTACCCGAAGGCACCGACGACTTCGTGGTATATTGCGACGCCTCGCGTCAAGGTTTAGGCTGCGTGCTGATACAGCGACAGAAGGTTATAGCTTATGCTTCGCGCCAGTTGAAGGTTCACGAGAAAAATTACACCACACATGATTTGGAGTTAGGCGCAGTGGCGTTTGCATTAAAGATCTGGCGACATTACTTGTATGGCACCCGATGCACGATCTTTACTGATCACAAGAGCCTGCAGCATATATTCGACCAGAAGGAGCTTAATATGAGACGGCGAAGATGGGTTGAGTTGTTAAACGATTATGATTGTGAAATCAAGTATCACCCAGGAAAGGCGAATGTGGTAGCAGACGCCTTAAGTCGAAAGGAAAGAATCAAGCCCATAAGGGTTAGGGCTTTGGAAATGATTATACAGACAGACCTCTCGTTGCGCATTCGTGCCGCACAGAGAGAAGCTCTTAAGAAAGAAAATCTTGTGAACGAATACCTCCGTGGGATGGAGAAGCAGTTAGTACCCAATGAGGAAGGAATATTGTGTTTCATGGGACGAATTTGGGTTCCCCTCTTGACGGGTGGTCCATAGGACAACCCTTAATGATGTTAAAAGATGGATTTATCCTCCACTTAATCGCGTAATTATCTTGAATTAGATGACTACGGTTGCTCATGTTTCAGGTGCAGTTCGGGAGCTAAAAAGGGACAAAACGCAGCTTAGGGAGGATTGGAGATGAACGGGTCACGCGCGTGGTGAAAGAAGAAACAAAACATACAATTCAGGGGTCTACCGTAAATTACGGTGGCCACCGTAATTTACGGTGGCCCTGAATCATCAACAAATTCCACCGTAACTCAGTTTGTTTGCACCGTAACATCTTGAAGGCCACCGTAAATTACAGTGGGTACCGTAATTTACGGTGGAGGCTGCGAGGAAAACGTAACTGCCATCATTTAATCAGTTTTTGGTTGTCTTTTCACATTATCTCATCATTGGACGGTTTGGAAGCATCCTAGGGGCGATTTTGGCTGTCGGCACTTGGTTCTAAACAATTTCTAACATTCGGTAGGAACATTAATCGTTGTGTGATGATGATGTACCAAGCCATGCGTGGCTAAACTTGTGGTGATCATCTTAGGTGAAGGTTTCTCTAGACTTTTGTGTGTTTGTTCCGTTATTTCTAGAATGATAACTTGTGTTTGCTTGATTGTCATGGTGTATGCATAATTGTTCGTAGCTTATTAATTGATATTGCAATTTCTAGTCTCAATCGTACGTTCTTGGTGTCATTGGCAATCGAGATATTACGGGAAGGGTTAGGGTTGGTTATTGATTAATTGATCATCGGGAATCAACCTCGCGTTTATATAATCCGAGTACTTTGTTCCCTTTTATCACGTCAATTATTTATGCATGAGTTATGTCTATGTAACTCTTTCTAGTTGGAATTTCACACAATTGTTAAAAGAAACCGAATCCTAAGATGGTCGCTTGTTCCTAATCTGTTTACAAACTTAATCTTTGATTTGCAATCTAAGTAGTTAATATTAGTTCTTAAAACCAAAACAATCAACTCTTGAATTTTAATTTCTGCATTTTAGCTTAATTTTAGATTAAGTGCAAAGCTATAAAATCACACATTTTCCACATACTCCCTGAGTTCGATACCCACTTACCGCTAGCTATTAGTTGTATTTGGATTAAATTTACGTGTACCTACAACAGCACGTCAAATTTTGGCGCCGTTGCTGGGGAGTAGTGCGCAACGTGTGTTAATTTAGTAGTTTTGTTTGTTATTTTCGGGTTTACGCTGGTTGTGTTTAGTGTGCAGGTACTTTCAGGTGTATGCATACTAGAGGCTCTCACAAGTCGTCACCACTATCGTTCGATCCAGAAATTGAAAGGACATTGAGGCAAAACAGAGTTCTATTACGAGAAAACATAATTGTTGGTTCACCTACTTCACCCATTAAACCAAGAAACATCATGCAAGAATCTCAAGTACCACCTACAACTGGTCAAACGACCTCAATTTTCACCCCTACTGTCACACAACCATCACCAAACACCACCATACCTAATACCACTACCGAAGTTACACCAACCAATGCCACGCAACCAATCACTACCCAAGTCGAACCCACTCTCACCTTTAGCCCTTCCACCACAATCCCACCACTTTCCCATTTCTTTCCCCCAACTACGGGTCAATTATCCCCTAATTTCACAATTGCACCAAATTCAACTATTGTGCATGCTATGCCATCTTTTAGACCACAAAACCAATCGGGGTTTCAATATTCAACTCTTCCTTTTGGGCAATCTTCGGGAGTTCAAGGGGATGGTTATGATGATGGGTATGAAGAGGAGTTTCGGGGATATGAAGAAGAAAACTTTTACTATGGGGGTGATGGAGGATATTCGGGGTTACAAGGCGAAGCGGGTCAGCAAAGTCAACCCATTCCACAATTTCAAAATATGGGTAGACTACCGGTTGGAGTGCAACACATTAGACCGCAAGGGCCACAATTGCAAAGCCCTACACCGTTACAACAAGAGCGGCCTCAAAACATGCAACCTCAATTTCAAGGGCCGATTCCACAACAACCAATGCATCAACATCAATATCAACCACCGTTTGTTCCTCAAGGCAAATGGGTCAACCAAGGGCACCATTGGGCGCACCTCAAAGACATTAAAGGGAAGTAGTATGGGGAATTGAAGCTCACTTCCGGCCAATTATCACTAACAATCCTTCACCGGTAGTGATTCCTCATCGAGCGGATGGAAGAACCTTTGAGGTTAGAACAACCGCTCTCCAAAGTTTACCAAGGTTCAAAGGGTTAGCAACGGAAGAACCCTACTTTCATTTGGAGACATATGACTCCATTTGCAATACTATTGGAGGTCTAGGGTTTTCTGCGGATGATGTTAAGGTGGTCCTTTTTCAGTTTTCCCTTGAAGATAAAGCGAACAGATGGTTTCATACATTGCCCTCCGCGTCCATTTTTACATGGGCCGACATGCAACAAATATTCTTGGATGAATATTACACTTCTCAAAAGACCAACGATGCTAGAAGAGGTTTGAGAAGTTTCCAACAACAATCGGGGGAAATGTTTCACGAAGCGTTTGAGAGGTTCAACATGATGTTACGGAATTGCCCTCATCACGGGATCCAACTTTGGGAATTGTTGAATGCGTTTCATGAAGGGTTGCTTTCGGAGGATGCACGGGATCTAATGTCCATCACTAATGGTACATTCGGTACCAATTATGAACATGTTGATTGGGCATTTTTAGAACAAATGGCGGTGAATTCGAAGAGGAAAGCTCAATCGTCTAGGCGAGCAAGGCATGTGACACAAAGGCCACAAGTGCATGGAGTAGAGAGTGGTAATGTTCAAACCACAAACCAAGTGTACAGTGTGTGCACTAATTGCAATGAAATAGGCCATACGGCGGAAGTTTGTGTAGTGGGAGTGGTTGATGAACAAGTGGAAGAGGTTAATACTATTCAAGGAGGGGGTGGTCGAAATTTCAACATGAACTCCAACACATACCACCCCGGGTTACGAAATCATCCTAATTTCCGCTACGGGAATGCGGCGAACCAAGCTAACCCAAATTTTCAAGGAGCTCAAGGTAACTTTACACCTCGTCAACAATACAATCAAGGCAAGTATAGAGGTGGAAACAATTATGGGTACCAAGGGCAATTTCAACAAACGGGTCAAAGTGGTTCGGGTTAACCTTCATCAAGCGGGAATGAAGTTATGGATATGCTTCAGGCTATGCAACAAGATATGCAAAAGCGAAATCAACTTGATGAAGTTCGAATGCGAAAGGATGAAGTTCGTGACAAGACCATCCAATCACTAACAACCCAAATGGGTCAATTGGCAACCGATGTGGCGGAATTGAAGAAGGGCAAAGGTCAACTTCCTAGCGACACCAAGGTAAATCCTTCACATGGTTCGTCACGAGGTAATGTTAATATTAATCATGTTAGTGTTTTGAGGAGTGGCAAAGAATTTAAAGCCAATTTGTCACCCGAATTGGTTGAGGGGGTGGTTGAGGACATCACGGGTAATGAAAGTGATGATGAAGTTTGACCGGTAAAATCTCAAGAATCAAATGTTAAAAAACCGGGGTTGGGTGAAGATGAAAAGAATGAAAAAGTTGAGGGTGAACCGAGTCAAGTCCCGTTTTCCATCGGCTTTACTTGACCTGGGTAGGAAAAATTTTATTGCCTCAAGAGGTCCCCAAAAGAATAATTGTGGGACATGTTTAAACAAGTGAAAATCAATCTTCCACTCCTTGATGCAATAAAACAAGTACCCGCTTATGCTAAATTTCTTAAGGAATTGGGTACACAAAAACGACAACAAAAGAAAAAGATGCCTAAGCGGGTAGACTTGACCGGGCAAGTGAGTGCGGTTTTGAATGGGGAGCTTCCTCCTAAGCTCCAAGATCCGGGCACGCCATTAATTAACATTCAAGTGGGTAGTTTTCAAATGGCGAAGGCGTTACTCGATCTTGGAGCCGGGGTTAGCATTTTACCGGGGGGCTTATATGACAAATATGATTTTGGTCCGTTAGCAAGGGTAGAGACAATAGTTGTTTTGGCCGATTTGTCTCATAAGTTACCCCGGGGGATGGTTCAAAATGTAATTGTTAAAATTGATGAGTTTTATTACCCGGTTGACTTTCTAGTTTTGGACTACTCGTCCGCGGACCCAAAACAACAACAAAACGTTATTTTGGGTGGGCCATTTTTTAGCACCGCACATGCTGTCATCGATTGTAGATTTGGTACAGTCGATATGACTTTTGGAAATCAAAAAATGCGTTTGAATGTTTTCACTGACAATTCTAATGCTAATGGTGTTTGAGTGTTTCATGGCAGATTTAGTTGAAGGATGCAACCCGCATGAGTATGAGGAGGATGGTATGGAAGTTTGTTTGTGTGATTTTTCTGAACAGGTACATGCTTATGCACTACAGGTTGAAGAAGAAAAGCAAGATGTCATGGCCTTAAGGGAAGGTCGGCCGCCATGGACTCACCAATTTGAAAGCTTGCCGGCGGAAATAGACTCGGGAACTAAACCGTCATTGGAAGAGCCGCCAAGGTTGGAGCTTAAAGACTTGCCAAGCCACTTGAAGTATGCGTTTTTAGGGGATAATGACACTTTGCCGGTCATTATTGCCTCTAATTTGGAGTTGGCACAAGAGCAAGCTTTATTGGAAGTGTTAAAGGAGAACAAGGGAGCTATTGGATGGACGATTGCCAATCTCAAAGGAATTAGTCCATCAATCGTCATGCACAAAATCATTACCACCGAAGATGCAAAGCCGACACGAGAAGCTCAAAGGAGATTGAATCCGAACCTACGGGAGGTAGTAAAAAAGGAGGTAGTTAAATGGTTGGATGCAGGAATTATCTATCCGATTTCGGATAGTGCTTGGGTGAGTCCCACCCAAGTTGTGCCTAAGAAGGCCGGCATTCAAGTAGTCAAAGATGAAAACGGTGAACAAATTGCCACCCGACCGGTCACCGGGTGGCGTGTATGCATTGACTACCGAAAATTGAATGCCGCCACTTCTAAGGACCATTTCCCGTTACCTTTTATTGACAAAATCATTGAAAAAATATCGGGTCAAAAATATTACTGCTTTTTGGACGGGTATTCGGGTTACAATCAAATAGCAATACACCCGGATGACCAAAACAAGACCACTTTCACTTGTCCATATGGCACTTTTGCTTTTCGGCGAATGCCATTTGGCTTGTGCAATGCTCCGGCCACTTTCCAACGATGTATGATGAGCATTTTCTCGGACATGGTTGGAGAGTTGCTCGAAGTGTTTATGGATGACTTTTCCATTTTTGGCACTAGTTTTGATGCTTGTCTCAACGAATTACAAAAAGTTTTAAAAATGTGCGTTGAGAAAATTTTAGTGCTAAGTTGGGAGAAAAGTCATTTCATGGTGCAAGAAGGCATTATGTTGGGTCACGTAATTTAGGAAAGGGGAATGGAGGTGGATAAGGCAAAAATACAGGTAATAGCATCTTTGCCACCTCCGAAAAATGTTAAGGGTGTAAGGTCATTTTTTGGGACATGCGGGGTTTTATAGACATTTCATAAAAGGTTTTAGTGTTATTACAAAAGCTTTATGCAACTTGTTATTAAAAGATGTCCCATTTGAGTTTACTAATGAGTGTATGCAAGCTTTCACTCTTTTGAAGGAACACTTGGTCAAAGCTCCCATTTTGCAACCGCCAGATTGGTCAAAGCCATTCGAGATCATGTGTGACGCAAGCGACACTACTATCGGTGCAGTTTTGGGTCAACGGGTTGACAAGAAGCCGGTGGTCATTTATTATGCTAGCAAAACGTTATCGGAAACGCAACTGAATTACACCACAACCGAGAAGGAATTATTAGCGGTGGTGTATGCTTTAGATAAGTTTCGCTCGTATATTTGGGGGAGTAAAGTGGTGGTATATTCGGACCATAGTGTGGTCCGGTACTTGATGGAGAAAAAGGATGCGAAGCCTTGTTTGATTCGGTGGGTATTCTTGTTGCAAGAATTTGACTTAGAAATCCGAGACAAAAAAGGAAGTGAGAACGTAGTGGCGGATCACTTGTCTCGGATTCCGGTTGAAGGGATTGATGATGTTAGCGAAATAAATGAAAGTTTTCCCGATGAGCAACTCCTAGCCGTTTCCACCTTTGTTGCACCGTGGTACGCTCATTATGTAAATTACCTAGCCACGGGTGCCATCCCAAGTCATTGGACCAAAAAGCGAAGACAACAATTCATGGTCCAAGTGAAGCAATATATTTGGGATGAACCGGATCTTTTCAAGATCGGGCCGGATCAAGTCATTAGGAGGTGTGTGCCCGAAACGGAGGTTTTGGAAATTTTAACCCATGCTCATTCATCCGCATGTGGGGGTCACTTTAGCGGGCACAAAACGGGTTACCGGGTTATCTCATGCGGGTTTTATTGGCCTACTATTTTAAAGGACGCATGTGAGTTCGCGAGAAATTGCATCAACTGTCAAAAGATGGGAAGCATATCGAAGAGGGATGAGATGCCATTACAACCAATCTTGGTTGTAGAGATATTTGATGTTTGGGGCATTGACTTTATGGGCCCCTTCCCGAATTTGAACGGTTTTCTATACATTTTGGTGGCGGTTGATTATGTCTCTAAGTGGATTGAAGCCATTGCAACACGCACAAATGACCACTCGGTTGTTTGCAAATTTGTTCAATCCAACATATTCGCCTGGTTCGGCATTCCGAGGGTTATCATAAGTGACGGAGGTTCGCATTTCAAGAACTTCAATTTCGGGAAATTATTGAAGAGGTATAGCGTGAATCACCGAATTGCCACACCCCACCATCCGCAAACGAGTGGACAAGTCAAAGTGTCCAACCGTCAAATCAAGGAAATTCTCATGAAGACGGTAAGAACGGATAGGAAGGATTGGTCGAGTAAATTGGATGATGCGTTGTGGGCATACCGAACGGCTTACAAGACTCCGATTGGTACAACGCCTTACCGGATGGTGTATGGAAAGGGTTGTCACTTGCCAATGGAGTTAGCGCATCGGGCTTATTGGGCAATCACTACGGTTAATGCGGACTACAACGAAGCGGGGAAGATGAGGAAGTTACAATTGTGTGAAATTGAAGAGCTTAGAGACGAGGCGTATGAATGTGCATCGGCGTATAAAGACAAACTCAAGAAGGTACACGATGCGAAGTTGAGAAAGAAAACCTTTGAAGTGGGTCAAAAGGTTTGGTTGTACAACTCAAGACTCAAGATGTTTGCGGGTAAGCTTAAAAGTAAATGGATGGGCCCGTATGTCATTCGGCGAGTGGGAAGGTTTGGTGACGTAGACATCCAAGACGAGCAAACGCTAAAACAACAAACGGTGAACGGTCACCGGTTGAAATCGTACTTGGAGGGGAACGACATAAACAACTTGGAGCTTGATAAAGTGGGCTACATTCTACGCCCGGTCGATGAGGAGCAACAATGAGAGGCCCAGGTTTGGTAGTGTAAATAGTAGCATTTCGTTTTATTTTGTTTTGTATAGTTTGTGCAATTACTGTATTTCCTTGAAATCCGTGTTTGAAACAAGTGTGGGGATATTCGGGTCACGAATTGCTCTAACATTGTGTTGAGGACAACACGGAACTTTCGAGGGGGTAGGGTGATTTTTATTTGTTTTGGAAAAATTTTAAAAAACACAAAAAAAAATCGAAAAAACTGGAAAAAAAATATAAAAAATATATGTAAAATAACACTTTTCAGCGAATCATATTTGCCCAGATGCCACCGTAATTTACGGTGGCACTGTAACTTACGATGGCTATTGAAAAATTTGGTCCTTTACGGTGTAACCCTACTGAGTTACGGTAGGATTATGTTGCCAGATGCCACCGTAAATTACGGTCCACACCGTAATTTACGGTGGACCTGGCGAGAGTCTAGGTCGTTTGGGTTCCGGCGTTACATAAAAAAATAAAAAAATAAACACAATCATCAGTTCCGAAAATTAACCCCATCCACACAATTCTCTTTCTTCTTCTCTCACCATCACTTTCATCCTTCTCCACAAAATTCCCAAACCTTCTTCATCCTTCAAGCTTCATAACTTTCTCAATTTTCAACCAAATCAAGTGAAACTTAGGTCTATCTTGACTAGTTTTTCACATACTTTCTGATTTTGAGAAGAGATTTGCGAAAAAATGAAGCTTTCGGGTCCGAATTCCAAACCCTAGGTCCGAAAATTTTAGGGGTTTTTGGAGTTTTTGTTTCACAAGCATTCTAGCATCTTCAAGCAAAGGTATGGAAGTTTATTTACTATATTTTGTTGATGCATTGTGAGAAGAAGGTTGTTTTTGTCAGTTGTTCATACCCACTTGCTTGTGCTTAGATTGGGGTTATAAAATTGGTTATTTGAGTATGGTTATGGGTTGTAGATGTAGGATTTGTGGTAAAGTAGTGAACTTTATGGGATCTCTACATTGTAGAGACACCATGCCCAAATTTTATTGAAAATGATTAAAAAGATTTGGTTCACTAGCATCTACAACCATAGTAACAAGCAAGTGTGGGGATGTTTGTGGGGAGAAAAGACTAATGTTTGCATTGGTTGTGTTGTTTGCTTTATGTGTGTAGGAAAATGGTTAAGACGAAAGAGAAAGCGGGATCTAGTTCGTCTTCTTCATCAAAGGGAAAGGGCAAACAGCCGGAACAACAACCATGGAAGAGACAATACATGGGTCGAATTGATGAAAGTGAAAGTGAAAGTGAGGAAGAAATGGAGTTGGACCCGGCTGAAAAGCCAAAATGGGACTCGGGTCCATTGGATGAGCAACCGGAGCATTGGCAGCCAACTTTATACCACGACAGTATGAATAAGTTGAAAAATAAGGCAGCGGCGTTTATATGCGAGAGGGAAGTTCGGGAAGTTGAATTTGGCCAGTTCGGTGTGTTTGACAAATTCCGTGCTCTAGGTTGGGAGTCGGCACTTAGTTGTTTTGATAAAGACAAAAACAACTTGTTCATAACCGAAATTCAAGAATGGATGTAATCGATACGACAGGCCATCACAAATGAAGTTAGTTGGTGAAGTGCATGGGATTCCGGTAGAAATGTCTTTTGATACGTCGAAGAAGCTTAGGAAATATGATAGTCTTCCGGCTCGTGATTACATGATTCCGGACCTTGACAATCTTTTGATAAAGCCGGAAAAGCACCCCCGTTGGAACGATATGTTAGCAACGCTATTTTTGCCCGATACTTATCATGGGGTCTTGTATCGGAAGAGTTTAAAAATCGAAGCAAAGTTGTTGTTGGCGATTTGCCTCTTGAATGTCATACCGCGAAGGGGGGACAAGGAGCAAGTAAGATTCCCAGAAGTACCCGTCCTCTATTCACTACTTACTGGGGGTCCGCGCTTTCTGTGACAACTCGAAATTTAGAACCTTTCGTTGTAACTTGCTTGTACGTTATGTGACTAGTTAAAATGATAATGTGAACCTTTATGTGATATGTGCTTTATTATGTGTGCATTGTATGTATATGTGTACGTGTTTTATGTGAACCGAGAACCCAACCCGAGAACCAAGAACCCGACACGAAACAACAAGGAACCCGACTCGAGACCATGAGGTCTCGAGTGCATAGAAATCGGTTTGGGCCTTTGGGCCGAGAACCTTTGGCCGGTTGGGCCTTTGGGCCGTGAACCCCACTCGAAACCCACTAAGGGTGCACACTTGGAACTTGACTATATATATACCATACATTAGTTAGTTTTGCCATTTGTTGAACATTATACAACACACACTCTCCTACTTCTCTCTCTCACCTAAACTCTAGAACACAAACACACTCCATCATTCTTGGATCTTTGGACTTGGATCGGCTCACACACACACCCGGTTGGAAGCTTTTCACACACACCCTCGAAACCCATAACCGGTTAGTATTCTTGATGTTTTGTTGAATGTTAGTGTGTTCATGTTATGTTTGTATGAGATTATGTGACAATATGTTAAGTTGTTGAGTTATACATAGAAATCGGTTCATGAATGTTCTTATTATGAGTTGAAATTTGCATAAATACTTGATGTTGAAAATGGGTTCATTGTATGTTAAAAAGGGTGAATGATGATATTGGTTGCACTTGGATTAGATCCGAAAAGTTTGGGTGTTTATACTATGAAAATCGGCTAATGAATATGTTTGTCAAGTAGGATGCATGCTAGTAAAATTGTATCTTGATAGTTGTTCATAATTTTGGGTGAATAAGTGGTTAATATGTTATGAACTTGTTGAATATATGTTTGAATATGTGAAGAACACTTTGAATGATAGTTAAGAATGTGAAAACCCTTGTGATTTTGATCCATCTTTGACTAGTAACCTGATTAGGAAAACTGTTAGTGGAATGCTATTGGTAGTTTCCTGATTTGGGCCTGATTATATTGTACTAATGGGACTGATACACCTGCATCAACACGTGAACTTGAAAACGACAGCTTACCGACTCGCAATCACCCGTTGCGACTCGCAACCACAGCGTGATGACTCGAGACCACGCGGTTGCGACTCGCAACCATAGCAGGACAAGCCGAAACCACAGGTTACGAGTCCCGTTGCGACTCGAGACCTCAGCATGATGAACCGAAACCATGGTTGCGACACCGGTTGCGACTCGCAACCATCCATGATCAACACACAGCATGACTCGAGACCATGCTTGCGAGTCCGGTTGCGACTCGAGACCACACTTTGGGCCTTAGTTAATGGGCCAGACTGATGGGCTTCTGTGTTAACTGCTTTTACGTGTTTGGGCCTAAGTAGTTGGGCTGAACTTGTGAACCGTATGTGCTACTGTTGACTGTTAACTGTTACTGCTAAACGTGCTTGCCAAACGTGTTGAACATTTGTGCACTACTTGGTTCGAATCTGATTATACGTGATATCCGTGTTAGGACGTTATTGACTACTTGCGACTTGATTGACTTTCTGTGATTAACTGCCGAGCAAACCAAGGTGAGTTCACACCCTTTACAAAGCATGGGATTCCCTGGGTTGGGAACGGGGTTAAGGAACGTGGTTCCTCGTCTACCTTGGGTAGGACGTCAGTGGTTCAGGAATGTGATTCCTCGTCCGGATGGACGGATAAACGTACTAGACTAAAACTCTATCACGAAGTCCCTCCTTTTTGTATCGACTAATCGCCGGGCCAATGGCGAGCGGGTCATTAGTTAGATAGCGCTATTTAGGTCTGACAAGCCTCACACCGTGCCGCAGAGGACGGGCGTGAACTAATGGATCTGGGGCACGTCAATGATGATAGACATTGATGTTTTTCAGGGCACATAAACATGACTACAGTCAGCAATCGATACGGTAACGAGTCTAGTATACACATGGGGTAGCCCCCACGGCTGGAGAGCCAGATGATGTACATGGGGTAGCCCCCACGGCCGAAATGCCTGATAACTACATGGGGTAGCCCCCACGGCCGGAGTGCCGGAGTAACTGGGAACGAACATGTCACGTTTTTAAAATATGGGGTAACCCCCACGGCAGGATGCCAGATAAAGTAAACTGTTTTCGAAATAACTAAAACGAACGCCCACCCGTGAACTCACTCAACTAGTTGTTGACTCGTTACTACATGCTTTGCAGGACCATAGGTACTCAGTGGGAGCTTGCATGGAGGAGGATCGTTGTGGGACACGGATTGCTACGTGTTATGTTAAACTTGAAACTTTTGAACTTATGTTACAACTTTAAACTTATGCTTCCGCTTGCAACTTAAACTTAATTGTTTTGGAACACCAATCGTGATGGTTAAACTTTTATAACTACTTATATGCCTGTTCAGTATGATTGGTGGCTGGATCCTGGTCAGTCACGCCTCCAAGCGGTAGTACTCCGCAGGTGGGATTTTGGGGGTGTGACAGATTGGTATCAGAGCCATTGGTTATAGTGAACTTGGTTTTAATAAAGGAGAAACGTTTTTGTTAAAACCAGACTATAACCGGTTTAGTGCTCAACGGTCCACAACGACACTTCGCTCCTCATGCAAGGCTCGACGTTCTAGGTAATATGATGTATGTATATTGCCTACTTGCTAGTTACGTAGTACATTGCTCATGGTATGCTTGATTAGTATAACTACTGTTGTTTGATCACGTGCGTGCTTACTCTGTCCTACTATCGTACTTTCGCGAACCTCTCTCACACGTATTACTCTTATTATGAAGAAACATGTCTGGACGCGTTAACATGACACAAGCCCAGTTGACGGCTTTGATCAACGAACGAGTTGCCGCAGCGCTCGCAGCTGCACACGCAGGAGGTATATCCTGCAGTCCGAAATTGTTCTAGGATCATTTGGATCCTACTCTCGTGAACCAACCTTTGTGTTAAACTCTGTCTTTTCTTTCACCTACCTTAGGTCAGGCACCGGTGTGCACTTTTAAGACCTTTATGGACTGTCGACCCACAACTTTTAGCGGCACTGAAGGAGCAGTAGGTCTCCTACACTGGTTTGAGAAACTGGAGTCTGTGTTCGAAATGTGCGAATGCCCTGAAGCGCGCAGGGTGAAGTATGCTACTGGTACTCTCGAGGGTTTGGCCCTCACGTGGTGGAATGCTCAAGTGCAGATGTTAGGGTTGGTTGCTGCCAACGCCACCCCATGGGAAAACTTCAAGGAAATGATCAGGGAGGAATACTGCAGTCGTGACGACATTCACAAACTGGAAGATGAGTTCTACAATCTTAAGATGTCGGGATCAGAAATCGAGGCATACACTAAGAGATCGCATGAGCTTGCCTTGTTGTGTCCTACTATGGTGGATCCTCCGTATAAGCGAATTGAACTCTATCTCAAGGGCTTGGTGCCAGAGATCCAAAGTCATGTGACTTCGGCGAGGTTGACTACTATCCAGCAGGTTGTACAGTTGGCTCACCGTCTCACTGATCAGGCGGTGGAGCAGAACAAGTTACCGAAGCGCATAGGCGCTGCAACTACTTCTGGTGCTTCTAGTGGGGATAAACGGAAATGGGATGGAACTTCAAGCAGGGGTTCAACTTCAGTGCAAACCCAGTCTCAGCAGAGAAAGACGGATGATCACAAGAGCCCCGGTCAGCAGTCATCTAGTGGTCAAAGTCATGGTGGATACAAGGGGAATCACCCCAAGTGCAATCGTTGTAGCCTACACCACAGTGGGCCATGCACCAGGGGCAACTGTCATCGATGCAACAAGCCTGGTCATGTTGCAAAGGATTGCAGAAGCGCATACCCCGTCAATCAGAATCGTCAGCAACCTCAGCAGAACCAGCGACAGCAGCAGGGTAACAACAAAGGGTGCTTTCAGTGTGGAGCTGAAGGCCACTTCAAGAAAGATTGTCCCCAACTGAACCAGAACAACAACAACAACAATCAGGGGAATGGTAACAATGGGAACAACAACAATGGTGCTAGGGGACGAGTGTTCGTGATTGGTCAAGGTGAAGCAAGGAATGATCCCAACGTGGTGACGGGTAAGTTCCTTCTCGACGACTTTTATGTTACAATCTTATTTGATTCGGGTGCCGATACTAGCTATGTGTCACTAGAAGTTAGTAAGATGCTTAAGCGTATTCCTACACCCCTGAGCGACAAGCACACAGTAGAGCTAGCTAATGGTAAGAGTTTGGAAGCCTCACACGTAGTCAAGGGTTGCCAGCTTATTCTCGCTAACCAGACTTTCTCTATCGATCTTATTCCTATTGTCTTGGGTAGTTTCGACGTTGTCATTGGGATGGATTGGTTATCCCAGCACCGAGCAGAGATTCTTTGTAACGAGAAGATCGTTCGTATTCCTGGTTTAGGTAGTGAACCTCTCATGATTCGTGGCGACAAGAGAAGTGCTGTCGAGAACATCATCTCTCTTCTTAAGGCCCAGAAATGCTTACGAAAGGGCCACACTGCGATTTTGGCTCTAGTTACTGATACCACAGAGAAGGAGAAGAAGCTAGAAGATTTTCCGGTTGTACGCGACTATCCTGAGGTATTCCCTGAGGAATTACCTGGTCTTCCGCCCCATCGCCAAGTCGAGTTTCAGATTGATCTAGCTCCTGGAGCCGCGCCTGTAGCCCGTGCACCTTATCGTTTAGCGCCATCAGAGTTGGAAGAACTCTCCACGCAACTACAAGAACTCTTGGATAAGGGTTTTATTCGTCCTAGCTCATCGCCTTGGGGAGCTCCAGTGTTATTTGTGAAGAAGAAGGATGGTACCTTCAGAATGTGTATCGACTATCGCGAACTCAACAAGGTGACTGTGAAGAATCGTTATCCTCTACCGCGTATTGACGACTTGTTCGACCAGTTGCAGGGGTCGAGCTACTATTCAAAGATCGATCTGAGATCGGGATATCACCAGCTGAGAGTTCGGGAAGAGGATGTCTCTAAGACGGCCTTTAGGACTCGATATGGGCACTATGAGTTTCTGGTCATGCCGTTTGGGCTGACGAACGCACCGGCAGTTTTTATGGATTTGATGAATCGAGTGTGCAAACCGTATCTGGACAAGTTTGTTATAGTCTTCATCGACGACATCCTGATCTATTCTAAGAGCAAAGAAGAGCACGAACAACATCTACGACTTATTTTGGAACTCCTTCGGAAGGAACAGCTTTACGCAAAATTCTCGAAATGCGACTTCTGGCTTCGTGAAGTCCATTTCCTAGGGCATGTGGTGAACAAGGATGGGATTCACGTTGATCCATCCAAAGTGGAATCAATTAAGAACTGGCCTGCACCTCGTACACCAAAGGAAATTCGCCAATTTTTGGGATTGGCAGGTTACTACAGGAGATTCATTAAGGATTTTTCTAAGATCGCGCAGCCTCTCACCTTACTAACACAGAAAGGCGTTATTTATCATTGGGGAAATGCACAAGAGTTAGCTTTTCAGCATCTAAAGGATAGACTTTGTAGTGCACCTATCCTTTCACTGCCAGAGGGCACAGAAGATTTTGTGGTTTACTGTGATGCATCAATTCAAGGTCTTGGTTGTGTATTGATGCAACGAGATAAAGTCATAGCCTACGCCTCACGACAACTCAAAGTGCACGAGAAGAACTACACGACGCATGATTTAGAGCTGGGAGCTGTTGTTTTCGCACTTAAGTTATGGCGGCATTACCTTTACGGAACCAAGTGCGCCATCTACACTGACCACAGGAGTCTAGAGCACATATTCAAGCAGAAGGAACTGAATATGCGGCAGCGACGATGGGTCGAGCTGCTGAATGATTACGAGTGCTCTATCAGGTATCACCCGGGCAAGGCCAATATAGTGGCGGACGCCCTGAGTCGAAAGGACACTACGCCTAAGCGTGTAAGAGCTTTACAACTCACGATCCATTCTAGTCTACCTTCGCAAATACGAGCTGCTCAGATAGAAGCACTGAAACCAGAAAACGTTAGAGCTGAAGCTCTACGCGGGTCAAGGCAACGCTTAGAACAGAAGGAAGACGGTGCTTATTATGTAACAGGACGCATTTGGGTCCCACTCTACGGCGACTTACGAGAACTTGTGATGGATGAAGCGCACAAATCTCGCTACTCGGTACACCCTGGTTCGGACAAGATGTACCACGATATTAAAACTACGTATTGGTGGCCTAGCATGAAGGCCCACATAGCAACTTACGTCAGCAAGTGTTTGACTTGTGCGCGAGTCAAGACGGAATATCAGAAACCTTCAGGCCTACTTCAGCAACCAGAGATACCACAATGGAAATGGGAGCAAATTTCCATGGATTTCGTTACTGGCTTACCTAGATCACAGCGCGGGAACGATACTATCTGGGTGATCGTGGATCGACTCACGAAATCCGCACACTTTTTGGCAATCAAGGAGACGGATAAGTTCTCCACTCTAGCGGAAATATACCTCAAGGAAGTTGTTTCGAGGCACGGGGTGCCCACCTCTATTATCTCTGATCGAGATGCACGCTTTACTTCGGAACTGTGGCAGGCAATGCACAAGTCTTTTGGCTCACGTCTTGATATGAGCACAGCGTATCACCCACAGACGGACGGGCAGTCCGAGCGAACTATTCAGACTTTAGAAGACATGCTTCGCGCTTGTGTAATCGACTTTGGCAACAGCTGGGAAAGGCATCTGCCACTCGTAGAATTTTCGTATAATAACAGCTACCACACCAGCATTAAAGCTGCTCCGTTTGAGGCATTGTACGGACGTAAATGCCGGTCACCCCTCTGTTGGGCAGAGGTGGGGGATAGTCAAATCACTGGTCCAGAACATGTGGTAGACACTACTGAGCGGATTGCTCAAATACGACAACGCATGGCGGCCGCTCGTGACCGTCAGAAGGCCTACGCCGATAAGGGCAGGAAACCACTTGAGCTCCAGGTTGGGGAGCGGGTATTACTCAAAGTTTCACCCTGGAAGGGTGTGGTTCGTTTTGGTAAACGAGGCAAACTCAACCCACGATACGTTGGACCTTTTGAAATCATCGAGAAAATAGGCAAGGTGGCCTACAGACTGAAATTACCAGCAGAACTCGGGGCAGTTCACAACGTTTTCCATGTGTCGAATCTGAAGAAGTGTCTGTCAGATGAGACGCACGTAGTTCCTCTGAAGGAACTTACGATCGACGAACAGTTGAAATTCGTCGAAGAACCTGTCGAAATCACGGACCGGGATGTTAAGGTCCTCAAGAGCACTAGAATACCTCTCGTTCGAGTTCGTTGGAACTCACGTCGCGGCCCAGAGTTTACCTGGGAGCGCGAAGATCGGATGAAACAAAAGTATCCCCAACTGTTTGAGAACAGTACAAACGCTACTGAGGCTGAAGCTACGGAATTTCGGGACGAAATTCCAGATCAACGGGGGGTGGATGTGACACCCCAGGAAAACCGGGAAAACCTTACAACTTAACTAGCTTCCTCAGTGAGTGCCATCAAATTTCGGGACGAAATTTCTTTCAACTTGGGGATGATGTGACAACTCGAAATTTAGAACCTTTCGTTGTAACTTGCTTGTACGTTATGTGACTAGTTAAAATGATAATGTGAACCTTTATGTGATATGTGCTTTATTATGTGTGCATTGTATGTATATGTGTACGTGTTTTATGTGAACCGAGAACCCAACCCGAGAACCAAGAACCCGACACGAAACAACAAGGAACCCGACTCGAGACCATGAGGTCTCGAGTGCATAGAAATCGGTTTGGGCCTTTGGGCCGAGAACCTTTGGCCGGTTGGGCCTTTGGGCCGTGAACCCCACTCGAAACCCACTAAGGGTGCACACTTGGAACTTGACTATATATATACCATACATTAGTTAGTTTTGCCATTTGTTGAACATTATACAACACACACTCTCCTACTTCTCTCTCTCACCTAAACTCTAGAACACAAACACACTCCATCATTCTTGGATCTTTGGACTTGGATCGGCTCACACACACACCCGGTTGGAAGCTTTTCACACACACCCTCGAAACCCATAACCGGTTAGTATTCTTGATGTTTTGTTGAATGTTAGTGTGTTCATGTTATGTTTGTATGAGATTATGTGACAATATGTTAAGTTGTTGAGTTATACATAGAAATCGGTTCATGAATGTTCTTATTATGAGTTGAAATTTGCATAAATACTTGATGTTGAAAATGGGTTCATTGTATGTTAAAAAGGGTGAATGATGATATTGGTTGCACTTGGATTAGATCCGAAAAGTTTGGGTGTTTATACTATGAAAATCGGCTAATGAATATGTTTGTCAAGTAGGATGCATGCTAGTAAAATTGTATCTTGATAGTTGTTCATAATTTTGGGTGAATAAGTGGTTAATATGTTATGAACTTGTTGAATATATGTTTGAATATGTGAAGAACACTTTGAATGATAGTTAAGAATGTGAAAACCCTTGTGATTTTGATCCATCTTTGACTAGTAACCTGATTAGGAAAACTGTTAGTGGAATGCTATTGGTAGTTTCCTGATTTGGGCCTGATTATATTGTACTAATGGGACTGATACACCTGCATCAACACGTGAACTTGAAAACGACAGCTTACCGACTCGCAATCACCCGTTGCGACTCGCAACCACAGCGTGATGACTCGAGACCACGCGGTTGCGACTCGCAACCATAGCAGGACAAGCCGAAACCACAGGTTACGAGTCCCGTTGCGACTCGAGACCTCAGCATGATGAACCGAAACCATGGTTGCGACACCGGTTGCGACTCGCAACCATCCATGATCAACACACAGCATGACTCGAGACCATGCTTGCGAGTCCGGTTGCGACTCGAGACCACACTTTGGGCCTTAGTTAATGGGCCAGACTGATGGGCTTCTGTGTTAACTGCTTTTACGTGTTTGGGCCTAAGTAGTTGGGCTGAACTTGTGAACCGTATGTGCTACTGTTGACTGTTAACTGTTACTGCTAAACGTGCTTGCCAAACGTGTTGAACATTTGTGCACTACTTGGTTCGAATCTGATTATACGTGATATCCGTGTTAGGACGTTATTGACTACTTGCGACTTGATTGACTTTCTGTGATTAACTGCCGAGCAAACCAAGGTGAGTTCACACCCTTTACAAAGCATGGGATTCCCTGGGTTGGGAACGGGGTTAAGGAACGTGGTTCCTCGTCTACCTTGGGTAGGACGTCAGTGGTTCAGGAATGTGATTCCTCGTCCGGATGGACGGATAAACGTACTAGACTAAAACTCTATCACGAAGTCCCTCCTTTTTGTATCGACTAATCGCCGGGCCAATGGCGAGCGGGTCATTAGTTAGATAGCGCTATTTAGGTCTGACAAGCCTCACACCGTGCCGCAGAGGACGGGCGTGAACTAATGGATCTGGGGCACGTCAATGATGATAGACATTGATGTTTTTCAGGGCACATAAACATGACTACAGTCAGCAATCGATACGGTAACGAGTCTAGTATACACATGGGGTAGCCCCCACGGCTGGAGAGCCAGATGATGTACATGGGGTAGCCCCCACGGCCGAAATGCCTGATAACTACATGGGGTAGCCCCCACGGCCGGAGTGCCGGAGTAACTGGGAACGAACATGTCACGTTTTTAAAATATGGGGTAACCCCCACGGCAGGATGCCAGATAAAGTAAACTGTTTTCGAAATAACTAAAACGAACGCCCACCCGTGAACTCACTCAACTAGTTGTTGACTCGTTACTACATGCTTTGCAGGACCATAGGTACTCAGTGGGAGCTTGCATGGAGGAGGATCGTTGTGGGACACGGATTGCTACGTGTTATGTTAAACTTGAAACTTTTGAACTTATGTTACAACTTTAAACTTATGCTTCCGCTTGCAACTTAAACTTAATTGTTTTGGAACACCAATCGTGATGGTTAAACTTTTATAACTACTTATATGCCTGTTCAGTATGATTGGTGGCTGGATCCTGGTCAGTCACGCCTCCAAGCGGTAGTACTCCGCAGGTGGGATTTTGGGGGTGTGACACTTTCCAATCCGTTACTTAATCATGAACCATCTATGGATTTGTCGAAATAAGCTGGGAAGAGATATTGTCCCCTATTGTCGAATCATCGCGGGGTTAATGAAGCAACAAAAGGCACTTACGTCAGAAGATAGGGGGCAACAAAAAAGACAACAGCCTTTTACTCTAGACAAGTTGGGGATTGGTTGGACTTACACGCAATCGGAGCGGTACCATAAGCTCAAGTCGGAGGGGCAGAGATGGAGAGCATTAAAGGCAGGTGCAAGAGATCTTTTACCGGGTGAAGAGGATGAACCCGAAAGCGATGCGGAAGTCCCAAGTGGTGATGATGATTATGCGGACGAGCCGCAAGGAGGTGTAAATGTGAATGTGAATGTGGGGCAAGGGGGCATGGGTGGAGGTTATGGTAGTGCTTTCTACGATTATACGGAGCGTTCTTATGAGCACGGGTGGGCTTATGAAGGCACTATGCAAGAGGTTATCGCAAACCAACGTCCTCCGGCTTCCGTTTTTGAAACATGGTCGGGTTCGGAGCGGACGTTATATGATCAAAATACAATGATGAGTGCAAGCATAGAGCGGTCTTTGAAACATAGCTTTGATCGTAATGAGGCGTGGAATCGCACACTTGCGTATTCCCATGAAATGGAAATGAATAATCGATACCATGATGATCAAGAGAGAAGATTGCATGCAGATTGGCACGCCGGGCGGCCAGTGGTTGTGGATCCACAACATGTGGATTATGCCTCTCTACCACCTTATAATGGTAGTGTGTCGTATCCGACCCCACAGCTTCATCATTCACAATAGATCGACCCGCGCCAACAAGAAGGAGCTCAACAACAAGGTGGGAGTAGTAGCGGGTTATTTGCATTTGGAGAATGGAATGACATGATGTCTTCCATTTTTGGGCCTCCGGGACCACGCTATTACTAGTCAGGTTGTGTTCCTCCCTTGTATATTTTGTGCATATTTGTTAGTTTGTTTTGTTTATGGTCGGGTGGTGTTAGTTTGTTATGTTATGTTTGGGTTGGTGCTAGTTGGCGGTGTGATGTTTAAAAGAAAGAAAAGAAAATATAAAAAAATTATAAAATGAAAAATCCAAAAAGAAATTTGGGGTTTGAGTGTTTAAGCGGTTGTTGATGTTGAATGGGTTTTAGCGATCAATTCCTTCCAAAACCATACATTGGGGTCAATGTATCCCAAGTGTGGGGTGTGGGGATGGGGGGAAATTTTTGAAGATTTTGAAAAATTTTTAAATCAAGCGAAACGATGTGAGAATTTGAACACCCTAGATTAACCCCAAATTGATGCACCGGCAACCCTTGATACCCTTTTCATTCTTGGTGAGAGTTGAAGCCACACGTGTACATAAATAATGCTTATCTTTGATGAGAGTGGCTACGGGTGGGGGTACATTAGAACTTGTGCCTTGATACGGCTTGAGTCCTTAGTCGAAGATGAATGCGAAAAGGATAAGGGCATTTAGGTAGCCTCGTCATTGGTGTGAGCGAGTGTGGGATTTGGGGGGTTGGACCTCATAAGTTATATATATGAGCATGGTTGCGAGAGGGGCAGGGGTTTGGACATTTAGTTGCCCAATTTTGTGCCTAAAAGCCTATTATTTGTTACCCCTAGCTAGTTACCTAAAAATCTACCCAATTTGACCCGGTCTTTTAGTGTTAGTAGTAGTAGTTTTTGTAGTATGATGATGATGTAAATATGTTTGCTGCTTTATTGAATTTGCTATGAAAAAAAAGAACAAAAAAAAAAGAAAAAAAAAGAGAAGTGATATTTAGTTGTCTTGTATATATTAGTTAACTTGGTAGTTGTTAGTTTGCTTTATTGCGTAATAAAAAGACCGGGTTAAGTTTCGGTACTTCATATATATATTCCATTTCCTACCCATACACCTAGCCACGTTACAACCTTAAAAGTCCCTTTGATTTGCATTCATGTTTGACACATTTTAGGAGAAGAATTGATTTAGGTACAAGCTTATAGTTGTGCAACCGCCCGTTAGCCTTTGTGTGTCTAGCTCATATTGCTAGTGCTTATTCGTTACCGAGATGAGAGACATAGCGAGGGGTGCGTTATTTTAGGTGTTAAAAAGGGGTTAGTAAAAAGGCTACATGTTTGTGCTTGGTTTATACTGATCACTTGTTTTGAAAATTGATTTGATGAGTTGCTTGGGACAAGCAACAGTTAAGTGTGGGGATGTGACGGGTGGTCCATAGGACAACCCTTAATGATGTTAAAAGACGGATTTATCCTCCACTTAATCGCGTATTTATCTTGAATTAGCTGACTACGGTTGCTCATGTTTCAGGTGCAGTTCGGGAGCTAAAAAGGGACAAAACGCAGCTTAGGGAGGATTGGAGATGAACGGGTCACGCGCGTGGTGAAAGAAGAAAAAACATACAATTCAGGGGTCCACCGTAAATTACGGTGGCCACCGTAATTTACGGTGGCCCTGAATCATCAACAAATTCCACTGTAACTCAGTTTGTTTGCACCGTAACATCTTGAAGGCCACCGTAAATTACGGTGGGTACCGTAATTTACGGTGGAGGCTGCGAGGAAAACGTAACTGCCATCATTTAATCAGTTTTTGGTTGTCTTTTCACATTATCTCATCATTGGACGGTTTGGAAGCATCCTAGGGGCGATTTTGGCTATTGTCACTTGGTTCTAAACAATTTCTAACATTCGGTTTGTGTTTTTGATTCGTATGAACATTAATCGTTGTGTGATGATGATGTACCAAGCCATGCGTGGCTAAACTTGTGGTGATCATCTTAGGTGGAGGTTTCTCTAGACTTTTGTATGTTTGGTCCGTTATTTCTAGAATGATAACTTGTGTTTGCTTGATTGTCATGGTGTATGCATAATTGTTCGTAGCTTATTAATTGATATTGCAATTTCTAGTCTCAATCGTACGTTCTTGGTGCCGTTGGCAATCGAGATATTACGAGAAGGGTTAGGGTTGGTTATTGATTAATTGATCATCGGGAATCAACCTCGCGTTTATATAATCCGAGTACTTTGTTCCCTTTTATCACGTCAATTATTTATGCATGAGTTATGTCTATGTAACTCTTTCTAGTTGGAATTTCAAACAATTGTTAAAAAAACCGAATCCTAAGATGGTCGCTTGTTCCTAATCTGTTTACAAACTTAATCTTTGATTTGCAATCTAAGTAGTTAATATTAGTTCTTAAAACCAAAACAATCAACTCTTGAATTTTAATTTCTGCATTTTAGTTTAATTTTAGTTTAAGTGCAAAGCTATAAAATCACACATTTTCCACATACTCCCTGAGTTCGATACCCACTTACTGCTAGCTATTAGTTGTCTTTGGATTAAATTTGTGTGTACCTACGACAGCACGTCAAATTTTGGCGCCGTTGCCGGGGAGTAGTGCGCAACGTGTGTTAATTTAGTAGTTTTGTTTGTTATTTTCGGGTTTACACTGGTTGTGTTTAGTGTGCAGGTACTTTCAGGTGTATGCATACTAGAGGCTCTCACAAGTCGTCACCACTATCGTTCGATCCGGAAATTGAAAGGACATTGAGGCAAAACAGAGTTCTATTACGAGAAAACAGAATTGTTGGTTCACCTGCTTCACCCATTACACCAAGAAACATCATGCAAGAATCTCAAGTACCACCTACAACGGGTCAAACGACCTCAATTTTCACACCTACTGTCACACAACCATCACCAAACACCACCATACCTAATACCACAACCGAAGTTACACCAACCAATGCCACGCAACCCAAGTCGAACCCACTCTCACCTTTAGCCCTTCCACCACAATCCCACCACTTTCCCATTTCTTTCCCCCAACTACGGGTCAATCATCCTCTAATTTCACAATTGCACCAAATTCAACTATTGCGCATGTTATGCCATCTTTTAGACCACAAAACCAATCGGGGTTTCAATATTCAACTCTTCCTTTTGGGCAATCTTCGGGAGTTCAAGGGATGGTTATGATGATGGGTATGAAGAGGAGTTTCGGGGATATGAAGAAGAAAACTTTTACTATGGGGGTGATGGAGGATATTCGGGGTTACAAGGCGAAGCGGGTCAGCAAAGTCAACCCATTCAACAATTTCAAAATATGGGTAGACTACCGGTTGGAGTGCAACACATTAGACCGCAAGGGCCACAATTGCAACGCCCTACACCGTTACAACAAGTGCGGCCTCAAAACATGCAACCTCAATTTCAAGGGCCGATTCCACAACAACCAATGCATCAACATCAATATCAACCACCGTTTGTTCCTCAAGGGCAAATGGGTCAACCAAGGGCACCATTGGGCGCACCTCAAAGACATCAAAGGGAAGTAGTACAGGGAATTGAAGCTCATTTCCGGCCAATTATCACTAACAATCCTTCGCCGGTAGTGATTCCTCATCGAACAGATGGAAGAACCTTTAAAGTTTGAACAACCGCTCTCCAAAGTTTACCAAAGTTCAAAGGGTTAGCAACGGAAGAACCCTACTTTCATTTGGAGACGTATGACTCCATTTGCAATACTATTGGAGGTCAAGGGTTTTCTGCGGATGATGTTAAGTTGGTCCTTTTTCAGTTTTCCCTTGAAGATAAAGCGAAGAGATGGTTTCATACATTGCCCTCCGCGTCCATTTTTACATGGGCCAACATGCAACAAATATTCTTGGATGAATATTACACTTCTCAAAAGACCAACGATGCTAGAAGAGGTTTGAGAAGTTTCCAACAACAATCGGGGGAAATGTTTCACAAAGCGTTTGAGAGGTTCAACATGATGTTACGGAATTGCCCTCATCACGTGATCCAACTTTAGGAATTGTTGAATGCGTTTCATGAAGGGTTGAGTTCGGAGGATGCACGCGATCTAATGTCCATCACCAATGGTACATTCGGTACCAATTATGAACATGTTGATTGGGCATTTTTAGAACAAATGGCGGTGAATTCGAAGAGGAAAGCTCAATCGTCTAGGCGAGCAAGGCATGTGACACAAAGGCCACAAGTGCATGGAGTAGAGAGTGGTAATGTTCAAACCACAAACCAAGTGTACAACGTGTGCACTAATTGCAATGAAATAGGCCATACAGCGGAAGTTTGTGTAGTGGGAGTGGTTGATGAACAAGTGGAAGAGGTTAATGCTATTCAAGGAGGGGGTGGTCGAAATTTCAACATGAACTCCAACACATACCACCCCGGGTTACAAAATCATCCTAATTTCCGCTACGGGAATGCGGCGAACCAAGCTAACCCAAATTTTCAAGGAGCTCAAGGTAACTTTGCACCTCGTCAACAATACAATCAAGGCAAGTATAGAGGTGGAAAGATTTATGGGTACCAAGGGCAATTTCAACAAACGGGTCAAAGTGGTTCGGGTCAACCTTCATCAAGCGGGAATGAAGTTATGGATATGCTTCAGGCTATGCAACAAGAAATGCAAAAGCGAAATCAACTTGATGAAGTTGGAATGCAAAAGGATGAAGTTCGTGACAAGACCATCCAATCACTAACAACCCAAATGGGTCAATTGGCAACCGATGTGGCGGAATTGAAGAAGGGAAAAGGTCAACTTCCTAGCGACACCAAGGTAAATCCTTCACATGGTTCGTCACGAGGTAATGTTAATATTAATCATGTTAGTGTTTTGAGGAGTGGCAAAGAATTTAAAGCCAATTTGTCACCCGAATTGGTTGAGGGGGTGGTTAAGGACATCACGGGTAATGAAAGTGATGATGAAGTTTCACCGGTAAAATCTCAAGAATCAAATGTTAAAAAACCGGGGTTGGGTGAAGATGAAAAGAATGAAAAAGTTGAGGGTGAACCGAGTCAAGTCCCGTTTCCATCGGCTTTACTTGACCCGGGTAGGAAAAATTTTATTGCCTCAAGAGGTCCCCAAAAAGAAGAATTGTGGGACATGTTTAAACAAGTGAAAATCAATCTTCCACTCCTTGATGCAATAAAACAAGTACCCGCTTATGCTAAATTTCTTAAGGAATTGTGTACACAAAAACAACAACAAAAGAAAAAGATGCCTAAGCGGGTAGACATGACCGGGCAAGTGAGTGCGGTTTTGAATGGGGAGCTTCCTCCTAAGCTCCAAGATCCGGGCACGCCATTAATTAACATTCAAGTGGGTAATTTTCAAATGGCGAAGGCGTTACTCGATCTTGGAGCCGGGGTTAGCATTTTACCGGGGGCTTATATGACAAATATGATTTTGGTCCGTTAGCAAGGGTAGAGACAACGGTTGTTTTGGCCGATTTGTCTCATAAGTTACCCCGGGGGATGGTTCAAAATGTAATTGTTAAAATTGATGAGTTTTATTACCCGGTTGACTTTCTAGTTTTGGACTACTCGTCCGCAGACCCAAAACAACAACAAAACGTAATTTTGGGTCGGCCATTTTTGAGCACCGCACATGCTGTCATCAATTGTAGATTTGGTACAGTCGATATGACTTTTGGAAATCGAAAAATGCATTTGAATGTTTTCACTAACAATTCTAATGCTAATGGTGTTGAGTGTTTCATGGCAGATTTAGTTGAAGGACGCAACCCGCATGAGTATGAGGAGGATAGTATGGAAGTTTGTTTGTGTGATTTTTCTGAACAGGTACATGCTTATGCACTACGGGTTGAAGAAGAAAAGCAAGATGCCATGGCCTTATGCGAAGGTCGGCCGCCATGGACTCACCAATTTGAAAGCTTGCCGGCGGAAATAGACTCGGGAACTAAACCGTCATTGGAAGAGCCGCCAAGGTTGGAGCTTAAAGACTTGCCAAGCCACTTGAAGTATGCGTTTTTAGGGGATAATGACACTTTGCCGGTCATTATTGCCTCTAATTTGGAGTTGGCACAAAAGCAAGCTTTATTGGAAGTGTTAAAGGAGAACAAGGGAGCTATTTGATAGACGATTGCCGATCTCAAAGGAATTAGTCCATCAATTGTCATGCACAAAATCATTACCACCGAAGATGCAAAGCCGACACGAGAAGCTCAAAGGAGATTGAATCCGAACCTATGGGAGGTAGTAAATAAAGGAGGTAATTAAATGGTTGGATGCGGGAATTATCTATCCGATTTCACATTGACGACACACTTCACTCTACCGAAGAACCTATTGAGGTTACTGATTGGAAGGTTAACAAAATGCGTAGGAGTAGTGTTAAACTCGTCAAGGTTCGATGGAACGCGCGTCACGGCCCAGAGTTCACTTGGGAGCGTGAGGATCGCATGAAAGCAACATACCCGCACTTGTTCCCCAACTCCCATGCAGCTAGTAGCAGAGCTTAAAATTTCGGGACTAAATTTTCTTAACAGGGGGAGAATGTGACAACCGTCAAAAATCCAGGTATCCGTACAATTTAATTAATCTTGATTAGTGCTTAATGACTGTGTTTAATTACAATTGATTGCTTTCTGATTACTGCATCATACTTACATATGCATCACATATTGCATGATGTCACTTCGTTATTACATGCAAAGCACATTGTCACAAACGATGCACAAAGCACACTTAGCACAGTTAGCGGATAACTCAGAAAATGCTGACATGACTCAGCACATAGACAGACAATGTTTTGAGACCTGGTATGGGCTAGAGACTAAGTACTACACTAGTATGGTGTGTAGGGAAGTAAGGACCACAAAACTGCATGCCTAAGTGATAGTTTAAGTGCCGGAAAGTGCCTAAAACCCACATAAACTACTGAATTCAACATATTTCAGCAAAATCAACATTTTAACAAGCTAGTAACATGCAAAAATATGACAAAATGGTCCTGAATGCTTTCCTAAGTGTCGGGAATTAAAAGTGTCACAAAAGGGTACATAAAGAACACTAAACAGTATAGTTTGACACTTTAACGAACCGGTGTCTAACCAAACAACCGGACACTACCAGAAACACCAAAATTACACTAGAAGCATTGTTTTAATATTTCTGAGCTAGTTATGATCCCCGAACACCCTAACACACTATATAACACCATAACAACTTAAACACTAACTAAACCGCTTAGAATCTAACTAAATAACCTAACTTACCATTAAACCCCAACCAATACCCCCCCTTGTTGTGGACGGTCACCAAGGTGGCCCCATACCTTGATTTCCTTGATCTCATTAGATATGATTAGAGATCTTGTATTGTACTTGGAAGACACATTATCCATTGGTTAAACTCTTAATTTGAGTATAAGTAAGATACGGAAGATCATAACCTTCATATCTCTCACACACTAACACACACACCCTTCTCCTCCCTCTCCTCTCCCATTCTCGGCCGAGAATCACCACACCACCATCACCATTGTCAAGCTTTGTTCATCAATTCCAAGGTAATCACAAGGTGTTAGAAGCTAAGTTAAGAAGTTTGGAGCTTGTGGATCTTCAAGGACCTCTCTCATTTGCTATTATCCATCACATTTGTCATCCTCATCTTCTAGTGTTCTTCCCTAGCCCTTGTGCTAGTAGTAAGCTTCTTGTCACTTGAATTTACTTCTTATGTAGTTGGTTAAAAGATGATGCATGATGCAAATCATGAAGAACATTAATGAACAAGGACATGATGTCTAACATAAAGCTTAATAACATAAGAATACATGTTGTTTAGTGTTGTCTTGTTTCTTGGTGATTGATTATTTGTGTTTGTGATGTTAGACATCATATGAAACCTACTAGATTGTGATTAAACACATGATCTAGTAAGTTAAGGTGATGATCTTGTGAAAGACCAAGATGATCATGCTTTATGTTTTGCATGAACTTGAAAATAAAAATGATTTTGTGAATGATGAAGCATGTAACATGTTACTAGTCATAAACTTGGATGATTTCAAAACTATTTTTCTCAAGAAACTAAGTTAAATCACAAAATTTACATAAACATGGATTTTAAAGAAACTCACTATGTTTTTAGTGGTGAATCAAGCATAAGAAATACATTGTTAAGAAGAAAAATACAAGAAGATTGATTTTTGAAAAATCGTCATACAAGTTGTAAAAGACTAAATTTTACAAGAATAAGATTTACAAACAAATAACTATATTTTTAAGGATAACAAGGCTTACTTAATGACATAGTAAGTTACTACAAGTTTTCATAAAAAGTTCAAGTTCATGTTGTTGTGTAAATTACATAATTTTGGCACTAGGTAAGTGTTGATTGAATTGTTGATTGTTTGTGATGATTTTAAAAAGAAAATGAATGCTTGAATAGCATGGACACCTCCATTTTTAGGGGAAACTATTGCAAAATTTTCTAAAAATATAAACACTTAGAAAAATATTTTCAAACAAGTATTTATAAGTGTAGTTTAACCATGAGTTTTCTACATAAACCTTGCCATAAATTTTGTTACAAAATACAAATACTGGAGGTTGGTTTTTTATAAATGAGAATGGATAAATATATACTTAGAATATATATATATATATATACATTAAAGACATGATGTGTGTGATTATTTGTATACTTGGTGTAATAGTTATATTATTTTAGGGTTGAAATAATATAACTTAACAAAATACCAAGAATTTACAATCCAAAATATTATCAAAAATCTCATGGAATAAAAATACAAGTTACACACATAATATTGTGTAACCGAACGCAAGAATGTAACTTACAAAATATTCCAGAAAATATGTTTACAAAATATATTTTGGTAAATAACATTTTGGACATAAGGGATAAAAATATGATTTTTATGATTATTATAAAAGTTATATCACATTTTCGACAAGGAGAAAATATATTATTTTGGGAAGTAAAAATATATTTTCTTGGAATATTTAGAAGATATATGATTTTTCGGAAAAATATATATTTTCTTGAAATACATTATCTTTGGACAAAATAAGATTATATATATTTTCTAAAGTTGGACTTGAAAATATATTATTTTGAAACTACAAATATTTTTGCCAAAAGGAAAAATTATAAATAATTTTTCTAAGTAATAATTCTAAAATATATATATATTTTGGGAATTATATATATATTTATGGACTTTTATTAGAAATAATATTCCAGAAATTCTAACACAAAATTAAGTATAAGAATACTTAACATATACAAGAATACGAATATACATGTATGAGATACCCCATCCTTGGGAAGGAAATATGAGTATAAATACTTGAGAAGTATTATTACAAAAATATTGTTTAACAATTATTCCAAAATTTAATATAATTTAAAGTTAAAATAAGTATTATTTTAACAAGTAATTATAACTTGGAATAATATGGAAGTCATAAAAGAGACGTAACTCAAAAACGTAAATACTAAGACAAGGCACGACCCGTTCGTCTAATGGACCTTAGTACATTGTAGGAAGTCGTGTTTGCTGAAGGAACGTGAGTTACGAGTACTGAAGACGCAAGAAGGTGAGTTCATGTCTCCCTTTTCTTTAAACTGTTTTGTTTATTAACTTCGGAGGTGAAATACATGTTACAAAAAAATGATTACATACAATTACAATTGGTATGGTTAGCCTAGGAAAGTACAGTAGATCATGTGAATGGGTAGGCGGATACTTAAGACCTTTAATCCTCGTATAAGAACCGAGGGACATGAGTGATAGATCTATTTGGGTGTAGCGAGCCCACACCCATGACGACCAGGGTGGCCCATAGGGTGACTATGTCTTACAGCCGGAAGCCCGGTACAAAAGTATTAAATGAGATGTGAACGTTTTAAATTGAGTGTTTTAAAATAATAAATAACAAAAAAGTGATGTGATATTGTAGGATTAGAGAAGGTTTAGGGGCTGTTTGGTAGCCTCTGAATGGTCATTAAGAGGCTACCTCTTAATGGAACCATTAAGAATTTTACCAATAAGAAGGTAGAAGAATGTGACATGTGATGATTTACCATTCAGACTTGAGGTTACCTCTGATTCATTCAAAGGTTTTAAACCATTAAGAGGTAGCATCTGAATGGTCATTAAGAGGCTACCAAACAGCCCCTTAGTGTAGTGGTGGCAGCCTTTGTAATTTAATCTTTGATCATTAGTTAGTTTTTATATAATTATCTATTATCTAGGGTGGGATCAAATAGGAAGTTTATTTGGCTAGGAAGTATAGGAAGTGATAGGATTATGACATGTGGCAAAATTTAAAATAAAGAGAAAGGGTATTTTAGTCAATCCCATCCTTTCTTCTTCCTTCTTCTCCCCAGTAACTTCAAAACCCACCATTTTCAAAACCCACCATCTTCAACCTTTTCTTCACTTACTATCTCAATAATCACTACATTATAGTGCGATTTTCGTCATCAATCAATGATTCAAACATCCGATCAACGTGTTCTTCAGCTTTTTTTTTTTTTTTGAAGAAAACCCAGTTTAATTTCATTCAAAATCTCGTTTTTTCTCGTGATTTTGAAGATAATCAGTCGATCCGTTCGATTCGATCGCTGATAAGTGTTTCTATCATTCAAATTTCATCAATCGTTGAAGAAACCGACTTCGATCCATGTAAGAAATTCTTTAATTTCATTTTTATGATCTGGGTTTTTGATTTAGTCATTGCGTTTTACGATCTTGGCGGGGGTCTCGGGGCAGCGCCCCTGGTAGCAGGGTCCCAGGGGCGGCAGCCCCTGGCGGGGTCCAAGGGGCAGAGCCCCTGGCTGGGGAAAACTGCGTTTTAGAAATGTATCAGAAAATTTAATTTTCTGTAAATTGCCTCTGGAAAACTGCATTCGTGGACAGCCTTTTGATCTCCTACTTCCTGGTTCAGACAATTCACAGACATTTTTAGGTCATTGCGTTTTAGAACTAAGACATTTTTATGTGTTTTCTGGCCATTGCGTTTTTAGAGAGAACACTTTCTTTTGTTTTCTAGGCCATTGTGTTTTAGAAAGGAGACATTTTTAAGTGTTTTATGGCCATTGCTTTTTATAAATAAGACATTTCTTTGTGTTTTTGGTGCATTGCGTTTTAGGTAAAAACACATTTTTATGTGTTTTCAGTCCATTGCGTTTTAGAAAACAGACATTTTAAGTGTTTTCTGGCCATTGCGTTTTAGAAATAAGACATTTCTTTGTGTTTTTGGTACATTGCGTTTTAGGTAAAAACACATTTTTATGTGTTTTCAGTCATTGCATTTTAGAAAGTACACTTTCTTTTGTGCTTTTAGGCTATTGCGTTTTAGAAATAACACATTTCTTTGTGTTTTCTGGCCATTGCGTTTTACAAATAAGACATTTCTTTGTATTTTTTGTGCATTGCGTTTTAGAAAAATGTCATTTTTAGTTTTTTTTTTCCATTGCGTTTTACGCAACTGAGTTTTCAAATTTTTTTTTTCGAAAATATAGCAATATTATACTCGTTTTAAAGATAAAAAAACGCTCTTTTTTTTGGTGCAATTTTATAAAAAAATAATATCGTGTGAAAGAGTTATTAACGTTTAAAAAATGAGGGGAATTGGAGGAGAGAGAAACTATTGAATTGAATTGACTAGAATACCCCCTAAACAAACTCACGTGCCTTTTTTCTTCCCTTCAATTTCCGTCATTTAATCTTAGCCATTAAATGAATAGTCAAGATCACCTTATAGCCTTTTTAGCCAAATAAACTTTCTATTATATCGTTACGTTTATTATGTATCGGATAAGAGGCAATGTTTTCCTGTAAAGAAATACATACATGCATACATGTATTGTATGTCATATTTTATGTTTTTGGATGTTGTGCCGTGGGATACTCCAAAAAGCGGAGTGCTCAAAACGGAGCATCCGAACAACCACCTCTCTCTCTCTCTCTAGAACCTTCCTGTTTAGGTTGATGAATTTCTTTCTCTATCCGTCGTCCGCAGCAGCAGCGTAAGGAAACACTATCATGTTTTCAAACAATCAAACCTCCTTATGTTCTTCACTCACCTAATCTTTCAGCTGGTTCTAGACCCCCAATCAGGTAATCTCTTCTTTATTTCATGTACTAATGGGTTAGGTCAGATTCGTTTACTACTTTCTAATTATTATTATTATTATTTTTTTTGATGGATAAAATTTTACAGAACAGAAGAATAAAAAATCCCCTTTCCTTTAGTTTGATCAAAATCATGGGTGTCGTTGAGAATGGTAATCATGCTGGGTCAGTTGATCAGCAGCAGCATCAGAGCTCTGATCAACAGAAGAACATGTTATATGGTAACGGTAATCATGAAGAAGAGGGTTTTAGAAAAGAAATGAGGGATTTGGCAGACATGCTGTCAAAATTGAACCCTATGGCTGCAGAGTTTGTGCCCCCATCACTCTCCAGTAACAATATTAGGCCTCTGATAGTGCCGCCGCCGCCGTCTGTGACCGCTCATTTCGGTTACGCGGCTGTCAATAATTTCCTGCTTCAATCTAACAACCCTTTGTTTGCCAATGCCAATTCCAACAATACTTCTGCTAGAAGGGTATTATTATTATTATTATTATTATTATTATTATTATTATTATTATTATTATTATTATTATTATTATTATTATTATTATTATTATTAGAGTAAATTACAAAATATGTGACTCATTTCAAACTGTGTCCTTTATCTTCCATAATTACAGAAGAAAACGTACTCGATGTTTGCAAACTCTTGCAAGTTATGTTCTTTAGCCCTAACTCAGTTAATATTTTGTGTTTAAATCTGACCAAATGGACCCTATATGAGGGTATTTTGGTCATTTTACTCTCATGTGAGGTCCATTTGGTCAGATTTAACCACAAAAATACCCTTATGTGGGGTCCATTTGGTCAGATTTAACCACAAAAAAATTAACTGAGTTAGGGCTAAAGGACATAACTTGCAAGGGTTTGCAAACATCGAGTACGTTTTCTGTAATTATAGAAGACAAAGGACACAGTTTGCAATAAGTGACATACATAAAGGACGATTTTTGTAATTTACTCTTATTATTATACCATCATCTTTATTTTTATTTCATGTTTCGTACGATTGGATACGAGTGTTTATCGTTTTTTATATGTTAAACGAATACGTGGATTCTTTTTTTGGTGCTGATCCTTGATGGTTATGGCTAGAAGAAGGGTAACTTTGGTCATGGTAAGCGGAGGATGAATAGCCGAACGAGCATGGCACAACGAGAAGATGTTATAAAAAGGACGGTTTACGTGTCTGATATTGATCATCAGGTAAATACTTATCTGATTCTGACAAGTGACATCTGTTTTTGTCAGTTGGTAATAGTTATCTAAACGCATTTTGTCTGATTTAGGTAACTGAAGAACAACTTGCAGCCCTTTTTATCAATTGTGGACAGGTAAATACATATAATTATATATATATATATATATATTTTTAACTTGTAGTTAGTGATATGATATGCCTTTGGTTTTTGATGGTGACTGATTGTGTGTGTAACCAATGACTTTTTTTTATTACTCAATAGGTTGTGGATTGTCGTGTGTGCGGTGACCCTAATTCCGTTCTTCGGTTCGCCTTTATAGAGTTCACAGACGAGGGTATTCCGATTTCCAATACATTTTTAGTACAAAAGTTAGTTTGTTATTTAAGTTGCATCACATAATCCTATAATCTTTCTGCAGAAGGTGCAAGGAACGCGTTGAGTCTAGGTGGAACTATGCTTGGTTATTACCCGGTTAGGGTACTACCTTCAAAAACCGCAATTGCACCAGTTAATCCTACTTTTTTGCCTCGGGTACGATTCTTTCACCCATGTTTGTGACTTGTGAAGCGCGGATAAACCACGTATATGCACTTTTGCTGATGTGGACACCTTTTTTTTTTTTATCTTGTTTTAGTCTGAAGATGAAAGGGAAATGTGTGCAAGAACTATCTACTGTACTAACATTGATAAGAAGGTAGTTGAAGGGGGTGTTTGGTGTTGCGTTTTCAAAATAGATTTTGCGATTTCAAAACTGCGTTTTGGAGGCAGATAATCACTTTTTCATCTAAACACTTTTTTAGATTATTTATGTTTTACAAACGCAATAATCAAATAATCACTTCAAAACGTAATCCCAAACACCCTCGAAACTTTATGTTCTGTTGTGATTGCATTTGGTAAACTCCTAGTACAACAACGTACATGATATCCGTTTTGTTTAAACCAGGTTACTCAGGCAGATGTCAAACTCTTCTTTGAGTCACTTTGTGGCGAGGTTTGTGATTCATTACTAATATAATCTGCATTAGCAGTTGCTTAAAGAAATTTCTCATTTCATAGGTCTACCGCTTAAGGTTGCTTGGAGACTATCACCATTCAACTCGTATTGCGTTTGTGGAGTTTGTGATGGTAATAATTTAGGCTTTTATACGTGCATTTGTTATGTTTAATTAGCTTACATATCAAAATGGAAAGCCGGCATGATGTGATAAACATGATAAAGATTTGTGATATTTTTATTTGCTTGATTTAAGAAAACATGATAAAGATTTGCGAATCATGGTCGTCATACATGAGTTATAGACGATGAAACGATTTATCATCATACGCATTACCATCTTTTACGGAGATTTTTAAATGCACAATTTACATAATTAACTTTCCGTAAAAATAGGAAAGTTTTTAGCATTATGAACATTATGACTCGTTCTTGAATCTTGATGAAGCTGGAACTTAAAGAAAACATATTTTTAGGTTTATGGCCTCGTTTTGGTTTCCTTTAACTCGTTCTTGATCTATGTGAGGAGATTACATTGGAGACAAATACGCGACTTTTGTAGTATTTATACGCGATTTAGTCCTGTTGTGTTGTGATGTTGGTTTTGAAAATTACAGGCTGAGAGTGCAATTGCAGCCCTGAACTGTAGTGGTGCGGTATTGGGATCACTGCCAATAAGGTATAAAAATCCCTGTATATTATTTTTTTTATTGGCATATATGTTTATGATGTGGGTTATGTTGATGCAGGGTGAGCCCTTCAAAGACCCCGGTTCGGCCGCGTGCTCCGCGACCTGTGGTCCACTGAATGGACCATTTGTGTCTTATAATAGACTTATCTAAGTATGGCGTTTATGTTTCTTGTTTCCAAATACATGCACACGGATATGAGTCTATAAATGTAGAGTTTGTTTGAGGCTTACGCCCGCTTACCTTTGTTTAGTATAATTATAAATTTATAATATTTATATTACAAAGACAATTGTCATCTTTGTTAAATAGTCTAGCAGGACAGGAAAACACTCGTAATCACTTAAATTTGTACATTTGCATATGTATTTAAGAGTAAACTTTCATTTTGCTTTCTGTGGTTTGGTCGTTTTAACGGTTTTGTCCCAATCCTTTAAAAAATCATTTTGCTCCCTGATATATGTAACCCATCATTATTTTGCTCCCTGTCTCAAAGTACGTCCATTTCCACCATTAAAACCTGGTCATGTGTCCCTCACATGAAGGATAATTTTGTCTTTTTCCAATCGAAAGCTTTTATCCTCATTTTAAAACCCACTCAACCATCAGCCCAACACAATCACACCACATGTTGCCACCACCAACCACCATCTGCCACCACTACCTAGTAGGCTACTACCACCACCACTTAGGGCTGTAAACGAACTGAATGTTCAGCGAACAGTTTGTGAACCGTTCGGCGGGAAGTTCGTTTATGTTCGTTCGTTTAATAAACGAACGAACATGAACAAGAAATTCCGTTCGATTAGTTAAATGAACGAACATGAACAAAGGTCTCGTTCGTTCAATTGTGTTCGTGAACGTTCGGTAAGGTGTCCGTGAACATTCGTTCATTTGTGTTCGTTTATGTTCGTATGTTCGTGTTTTAATTAAAGATTTTTATACTTTCATATATTTTAGTTATACTTTTTATACTATTAAACTTTTATTTATATCATTACCCTAACAATTAAACTAAGAAACCCCTTTCACCTTGTTTATGCACCATTTCCCTTTCTTTTCTCATTATTTACATCGACGAATATGATCTACCTCCGTTTCACAATAAGGGATTCAAGTTCTAGTGCTACTTTCTTGGCCATCCACCTTTATCCTTCATCGCGTTCGCCAAATTTATTTGTGTTCACTTGTGTTTGTGAACCGTTCGTGAACACGCTCATTTCCTTAATAAACGAACACGAACATAAAATCTTGTTCAGTAAGTGTTCATGAACCATTCGTGAACACATTTATTTCCTTAACGAACGAACACGAACAAGGCCTCGTTCGTGTTCGTTCGGTTCGTTTACAGCCCTACCACCACCACCACACTTTCTTTCTCTCTCGTTTTCTCTCCACAAATATTCCTTAGCTCTTTCTTAAACCCTAGAAATTCATACCACAAATCAAAATCTAAATATGACAATATACATTGAACTCCAAGCGGAAATCATTAAAACGTTTCCTATAAAATCATACATTCAACAATGGAATGAATTGGTAGTTGTAACCCACATTCATCGCCGTCAGATCTAGACATATACTTACCATTGCCGCTGCTTATAGCCGATCTCGTTAACTTTAAACATTGTTGAAGTACCGCCTTCACCATTGTCCTCTGAACCCTAATACTTTTGCCGAAGAACGGCTGGACCTGCAAGCATCACCATCACCGTCGACTGTTCAAACCACCACCATCATTGGCTTCACCATCTTTTGATTAAGGGTAGCGGCTAGGTGTTAGGGTTTAGATCAACATCCTTGAAAGAAACGGGGCGACGACAGCTCTAGTGTGGTATGGCGATCGAGTCTTTCAAACCCTAAATCCCTTGGTGTGGCGGTGGTATGGCGGCGTGCGGGTCTAAAAAGGATTCCGGTAATCTAGAAGGGATAGCAGTGGTGGTAGCTGCTGGTCGGCAGGTGGATTGTGGTGGCTGGTGGGGCTGAGAAGTTAGAGAGGGGGTAGAGAGAGGGGAGAGAGAGAGAGAGAGAGAGAGAGAGAAAGAGTGTGTGTATGTGTTATATAAATATATAGATATCTTTACACACAAAATTACCAAAATACCCTTTATTTTACATACAAAATTACCAAAATACCTTCATGTGAGGGGCACGTGACTAGGTTTTAACGGAGGAAATGGACGTCGATTGAGGCGGTGAGTAAAATGATGATAAGTTACATAGATCATGGAGTAAAATAGTTATTTTTAAAGGATTGAGACAAAACCGTTAAAATGACCAAACCACTGAGAGCAGCACGGAAGTTTACTCTATATTTAAAGAGCATAGTCGGGAATAAAATTTGTAATAATCTTTTAACACCATGAAATACATTAATATCATCATTAAATTTTGAAGAAATTGCCATTTTAGTCCATGGGTTTTGTTCTAATTTGTCATTTTAGTCCAAATAGTTTTTTTTTTCTTCCATTGGTCCCTGACTTTTCCCATTTATTGCCATTTATTCCCATTTATTGGAGAGAACGCTTATGGATCGTTAGATCAAAACAATCCATGGACTAGATTGCGCGGTGGCGTTCTCGTAAATAACATCAATTTTATTATGTGGGAGGCGCTTCATTAAGGGTAAAAGGGTCTTTTACCACTCAAATTCAAAACGCCATCAAATGATAACACGCCATTCAAAAAAAAAATGCCATTAAAAACAAAACACCAAAAATTAGTGATAAAATGCGTTGGATATTACAGGAAGAGGAAACAACACACTAACTGAATTTCAGTTATTAACATTTATTAGAAGAAATTCCCTCCTAAATTACGTGCCAAAAACATCATTATATAAACGACGTAGAAACATCGCTTCTATAATCACTTCAATCTATCCATTTCTGCAAAAACATCTTTAACCAGAAACGCCAATTTAACCAAAACGCCAAAAGTGCCAACAATCGTTTGGTGGAGATACACTCTGGCAATCAGGCGATTCGTCCTACGTTTTGACAATAGAAGGAGGGTGTATGTTAGGACCATCAAGGCAATTTTGAAGATGGAAGAAGAGGTAAGAGGGGTATCTTATCCCTTGGCATCGCTCTGGACAACGAATGCCATGAAACACATATGCTTATGAAAGCATTAACAAGGAAATTTGGACCAATTAAAGCAGATGTAAAGCCGGACCCTGACATGACATCATGGCGTTTTGATGATAAAGCAGACATGGTGACCGTTATATACGACAGCGGAGAGCAGGAAGTCTACTGGCTTGAAAATACATGACAAAGCAGGGGCTTGGTTTCATGGAAGAATTGCATAACGCCAATTGTGTGAACACAGAAATGGACTCAAAATTGAAGTTAATGCAAAACATATGTTCAAGTGGAGGCTTCAGAATCTTCAGGAACAAGAAGCCGATGAAGGTGAAGGTGATGACATGGATGAAGATCCAGATGAAGACTCCGAGGAAGAAGATGACGCAAGTGATGGATACTTTTCGGATAAAGTACCTTCTGACGAAGGGTTTTAATTTTTTTTCTTTTTCTTTTCTTATGTGTAATCTTCTTTCTTTTTTAAGATAATTAAATGATGTATTTCTCTATTTATTTGCAAACGCCAAAAAAAAAATACTAAAAAAGGTTATTGCTTACAAAACGCCATAAATAAAAAAAAATATTTTTCCTGCTTAATATTTTATTTTCTCCGTTATTATATTTTGTCATCTTGGTATGCATGACGCCATTTAAAAAAACGTCAAACTTAGAAGATGGGATGTCTATCACCTATAAAACTGATAAAGCTGATCAAAACAGTAAATACAAAAACAGTAACTGAAAAGACGGTTACTTTATTACTATCATTTATTACAATAAAAAAGTCTCGCCTAAACTATGCGCCAAAAAACTCCTATAAAGAGAGGGGTGTATACAAACACCCTAGAAAAACAAACGCCATATCCTCTAGAAACCACTCACTTTAAAACGCCAAAAAAATGTTAGTTAAAATAACCATAGATGGCAAAGCTTTCACTGAATGGATTTTTCTTCTGAGGGGGTTATCTCAATAATATTTTGTTGAATGAGATGGGCAAATATTCAAGAAAATGAGACTGATGACAGTGATATGTCATCATGTGAGCTTTGTTCTTGATGACTATATGCATGGAATAAAGGGATCAACACAAGTGTAAAATGCTATTTTGGACTCCATTATTATAAATAACATCAAGAAAGAGTTGATCTTCAATGACATGCCACCAAACAAGAATATCACACCAAAACACAGGATGCCACTAAGCAGCTTCGTCTGAAAAAGACGGGGTTTATGTAGGAAAGTTGGCATCCAGCTAAGGTATTCAAAAAGGTTCAATACGCCAAAACAAATTCAAGAAAAAAGAGGCTGATGACAGTGAAGATGCGGAAGAGAAATTAGAGTACCATTTTTATTTTTTTTATTTTCATTTTATATTGTTTTGTTATCAAGTTATATATTGTTTTTGTTATCTAATTCTCTACAAATAAAATACATTATTATATAGAACGCCAACAACTACAAACACCAAAACGCTAGTAGTATGAAAACTATGAGAACGGGTGCTGGCAATGCACCTAGTGTATTAAACGCCAGAAAAATCACTAAACGCAAAAAAAAAAAAAAACATTTGGTCTTATTGTAATCTTATGAAAATATTAACGACTCGTAGTGAATTATAATACAAAATGCCACAAACGCCAAAAAAATTGACCAGAAAACGCTATAACGCCAAAAAAATATTTATGTGACACAAAAACAGTTAATTCAAAGCCAAAAAGTTTAATAAATACAATTAACGCCAAAAAAATCTTTGACGCCAGAAAATGTTATAGCGCGTTGGGAAAAAATAAAAGAAGATTGAAAAGACAGAAAAACCTCTCGGACCCTGTTCATGTTTGACTAGAATGCGTTCTCACACTTTTAGGCGTTTTCTCCTGATCCCGTTTCTATATATATATTGTGACAACTGGCACCAAACCGGTAAGTTCCGTACAATTTAATTAATACTTAATAACTGCAATTATGTGTTTAAATGTCAACATAGTCTGATTACATACTATACAAGTGAATTCATGCACGTTTTATACTACAAGAATTACTTTATGCATTAATGAACAGCGTTGCGTCAGAAATACTAGCAAACTCACCGGTAAGACACATTGTGTCAACAATTCTGCAGAAAGCAGTTAGATATTAGAATTGGAGCCTAGGTGAAGGTCCAACGACAAGAATACATTAAAACCCAAGAGTACATACAAGGGTTTCTATATAGACTTTCCAGAAGCTAAAATACGCACTAAAAAGCACCCGAAACACACTTTAAATGCTGAAATTCATACAATTCAGTAAAACTCAGCATTATAACAAGATGTTACCATGCAAAAACATGACTAAATGTGTGACAACTGCCAGTTTCGGGTAATTTACTTACATTTAAAACAATAACTTACATTATACAAATAGGTGTTTTGAATATTCGAACTGCATGATTTCATGATATACATCTTAGAACACTAATGGAATATTCATTTATGATGCACATTATTCATTTTTATTTGTTACATTTGAAATAGTGCAAACAATGCATCGAAACAACTAGAGTAGTACCTAGTAAACTAGTGTGCTGACAAAAACTCAGGATCCGCAAAAACCATTTAAAAGACATCTTTAGGACTCAGACGAAAGTCCAACATCAAATATACATTAAACCCTATATGGGAATACAAGGGTTTGGTTTAATATGTTACCAATGTCCGGTAGCACCAAAAACAGCTCGAAAACTGCCGAAAAGCGCTAAAACTTACCATTTCAATAACTTTCCGCAAAATTCAGCATTATTATTTTTACTACAAGATGCAAAAGTGTTGGTTAAACACAAATTTCATATGAAAATACTTAGGGAATATCAATTACACACATAACCGAAATTTTCCCTACAACTTCCACAAGTTTACCATTCGACTAGTTACTTGCGGAACAAATGCCAAACGAATATCTGAACGATATCTAATCTTTTTTTAGCAACTATCTATCATTATGTGGATCATTTTGGTCTAGTTATAATCACCTAACACCTTGAAGCATCTTGAAAAATTTCAAACACCTAAACCCTTAAACATCTAATATTTTTACCACATTTTTATCAAGTATAAATTTCTTAACACTTTGAAACAAATACAAGACCCACCCCTCCCTCATGTTCACGTTTTTAAAGGGTCCCACACCCTTAACTTTGTGTTAAATATCTAGATATTTTTATTATGTTGCAAGTGGTTAAGTTGGTGGATGATTATATTACTTAACCATTAAGTAATCTAGCTCATTACACTCATTTTTTCATCTTTTATTACTTTCGCTAAAACTCTCTCATCATCTAAATCCATCTTACCAAGAACACCAAAAACCCACTTCACTTTAGTCTTTTATTTGTTGATCAAAATGGATTTCCAAGTAACATAAGAAGATCTAAAGCTTTTGTAAGTAAAAGGAAGGGTTTTCATCCATTCAAAGAGTATTCTACCATCAAGATCTTCATCTTCTTAGTTCTTAATCATCTTCTAAGATCATCCCTAGCCAAGTGCTAGAAGTAAGCTTCAAGATCTATTTTTTTTTTCATACTTATATTATGTTTATGATTGTTATTATAACTAATAAATAACTAAATAATCATACAAAATAAACATGAAAAATACAAAGAAGCAAAAATAATAATCATGATATATTTATGTTGGTTTATATTGTGATCTAAGACTTGTTATATGCATATTTGATCTTGTTATGATGATTATGATATAAATAAATTGCTAGAGGATGTTTTAAAATTATGATCTAACAATTATACATGTTTATGTTAAAGGGTTTTTAACATAAAGGTTTAAAGGGATGATCATAACATCTGATCTTGTGAAAGTATTTGAGTTTTTTTTTTACTAAAAACAATACTTTTACAAGATTATAAAAAGTAACATACAACTTGAGATTTTTATAAAAGTTGTTAAAACTAGAATTAAACTTGGTTTTTGAACTAGTTAGCATATGTTATGATCATGTATAAAATCCTACATGATTTTGAGATCATCTTAATGAGGTTATGTTATAAATCTCATGTGTTTTTTTTGTATAAATGATATGAGAAATTGTTGATGATTTGAAAAGAAAATGATATGTAAATAAACATGGCAAAGTTCATATTACAAAGGAACTATGGCCAACTTTTCTTAGAAATCATATGTTAGAAAAACTATCATTTTTTTTAACAAAGTCTTTACAAGATTAGAAAGTTGGTCTTTCTAAACATAAAAATTGACATAAATATATATTTTGGTAAAATACATATTTATTGAACATATCAAGTATGTGCTGTGTGTTATTATTTGTATTAGTTATATATAAAAGTTAGAGACTTGATCACAATGACACAAATAAATACCAGACATACTTACAACTAAAGACTTACAAGAATACATATAGACACACCTGAAAACAACCTACGGACATTCCGAGCTTTCAGACACAACTTATGGTCAAAACGGACGATGGGCGGATCTATAAACATATCGCCAATCCCAGGACTTACTACGACGTATAGGCGATCTTTCGACGCGGACACAAAATTTACGTTACCATTAACAAAATTCGGACATTTTGAAACTTATAAAAACTATTATGTTTTTATTAACTAAAAAGTATACTTAGTTATTTTTATAAAAAATGTTTTTATAAAATTGAAAGACTTATACTTTCAAATGGGCTTACACTTCTTAATGGGCTAGTTTACACAAATGGGCTATCTTTTACAAATGGGCTATTATTTATAAATGGGCTTAACTTCATAATGGGCTTATCAAACATATGGGCCAAGGCCCAATAACATTAAGCCCAATACCATTGAGGCCCAACACTATTGAGGCCCAACACTATTGAAGCCCATCACTATTAAGCCCAACACTATTGAGGCCCAACACTATTGAGGCCCAACACTATTGAGGCCCAACACTATTTAGGCTCAACACTATTTGGGCCCAATAACATGAATTCTTGGGCTAAGCCCAATGATATATAATTGATAAAAATTACAATTATACAATTTACCTATACAAAGACACGAAATCAAGAAGACAAGACCCGATGATACAACTCACAAGATACAAGATTACATATATATATTTGGTGAAATATATATAACAGTATAATAATTCATTCATCTAATACACGGTTCAACGAACAATAAAGACATACAAGTCTTACACATATTTAAGACAGAAGACTTGTACTCAAGTTATTTACAAAGACCGAAGTGTCTAACAAATATAGAACGTTTGTAGGTCGTGACACTATTCAGGACGACCGTATGTCAGATCACAGTTACTTACCATTCACGGACGCAATTCTGTGAGTTCATGTCCCCTATTCATTTAAATGTTTTACAACTTTACAACTATCGGGGAAAATACATGTTCAACGTATGTTAAAGTTAGGGAATGAAACACCTTAGATCATGTGCGAATTAGGGTTATACATCTAAGCACCATTAATCCAGTTTGGACCTAGGTACAAGTGGTTAGATCTAATGGGTTTTGGCGAGCCCCACTCTTGGTCGTGGACCCATACGGAAGAGTGCTTTTGTGTCCCAGTCGATAGGAATCGGCATAAAATCGTCTAGGGTTGGATTGCTTCCTTTTTCGTCACACATATTAATGTCCTCGCGAAACATTAATGATCAACGATTTCATTGACGCTTTACATACTACATCATTGCATACCGATACATTTTATACAACTCACATTTTATGGATACATTTTATACAACTCACATTTTATGGATACATTTTATACAACTCACATTTTACAGATACATTTTATACAACTCACATTTTACAGATACATCTCATACAACTAAACTGCATGAACTCGCCAACTTTTGTTGATGTTTTCAAACTTAACATGTATTTCAGGAAATTAGTGGACCATGCAGACATTTCAGTCAAGGAAAACAAGTATCAAGACTCCATACCACCATTTGAAGGGTTTGCCCGTTATATACCGCCTCTTTGCGGTGATATAGTGTTCAAAGCCTTGACATTTTAAGACTTACATCTTGATGTATAAAACAATGACAACTTAATTTCATTCTATGGTTTGTAACCAATACATTTAACTTATGTTGCGTTCTTTTGAAACGATTATGACAATGGCATTGGAGCTTGTTTTTATTCATTTAGTATGTTCACTTATATTGTTATGCAATGAGAACCGATCAGATCACACCTCGTGCTTCCGCTATGAGCGGGTGTGACAGATTGGTATCAGAGCATCGATTGTAGTGAACCAGGATTCTTTCTCGAGTCTAAGTCTACAATCACTAGGGACCTCTCACGAAAACCTCTTGTTCATGTTGAACAGATTGTAAATAAAATTGGACAGGTCAAAAGGTTTTCATTGCATAAACATTTTTCAAGGTCCACTACAACAAAAATTCACTTCACATAAATCAAGCGAGGACATTTCCATGGGTGAAGTCTATGAGAAGTAGACACATTACATTAACATACTATGTGCCTACAATACATTACATTATCAGTTTACGCATTATAAATGGTTTTTGCGGATCCTGAGATGCCTGACCATGATAATGACGACGAGGCGGATGTGGTAACCTTGGACAACAACTCCATTAGTAGGACGAGATCCCTGTGACTCATACCAATCAAGGTTGATATACTCTTGTCCCTACAAAGAAGATGAAGTACTCATCTTGAAGGTGCCCCTTCAGTTGTTATTGTTACAGATTCTTTCCATTTCTATTTCATTTAACGCAGTGCCGTTCTGTGAGTAATGACAAAGAACGTTGACACGTGAGCTATCACGAAGGTCCCTCCGATGTTGAAGGTATATTGACAATAGTGTTCTCTCTCTTACTGATCGGCTGCTTCGTACGAGAGAACGCTAGGGTGACCATGCAAGGCAATTTATTATTACGGTGGCCAGCGTAATAACAACTTGTAGTGCATGGGAATTCTGGTGGACTCTGCGGGCCAAGCTAATGATCACTATTCGTTCAAAATTCTTAAGTTATTACTTGAGATTCAATTTTTCTTATCTATTAGAACACGAACTGAGGTGGTTAGTATAACACCCTACAATACAGTACAGTGCAGTACAATACAATACAATACAATACAATACAATACAATACAATACAATACAATACAATACAATACAATACAATACAATACAATACAGGAAGACGACACGTATTCGTTCACACCTAACATTCGATCTATATCACAATTCAGTTGAGACTAGTCATTTAAACAAACAAAACTTGTTAGCCACTCATGGAGGATTTTCCTCAACATTCTCGAAATTCTTGAACATGGGTTGGTTCCATGGTGTCTATGACACTTTACCCTACTTTACCTTATCTTACCTTATCATATTCCACCTTATCATATTTATTGGAAATGATACAATAAATTCCGTCGCTTGACATTTGTCTTTTCCCAAGGAAGGGTATGGCATGAAACATGCTGCAACTCCCTCATTGCATTCTATTTGACATTTTTGGAGATTCTAATAATCTTGCTAGAGCTCGTGAAACTCAAGCACTATTACCATAATTGTCACATGGACATGTAAGACAAAGGATTTTCTCTACTTAGGACGATCAAGGTCCATAGAGTAGGGAATACATATTATATAAACGAAGACCACTGGTTGGTTTCCCCTCCTCAACGAATTATTTTTTTAGACATATGACCAATACACGCAAGAGGCATTACACCTTTTGGTTTTGGTTATCTACATTATCATTTATTCAAACATGTATGAACAATGTGGTCTTGAGGTTTCCATGACCGATTGATTGCATTCTTCATTCTTGGGCACATGATAGACAATATTTATCCAAATATATGTCTAGATTCTTTTAATAGTGTGTATTAAAAGGATCATGGCGCCAAAAGAATCAAATGTTTAAGTCAAAAGTTATGTGTTGAAAATCATTGCTTTTACACAAGACATGGTTTATACATGACATTGTTACACAAGACATTGTTATACATGGCATTTGACGTTGGTATACACAAGACATTTTTGGTGGTTATTTGTAAGTGATGAGACGTGTGTAATATGATAAAAGCATGGTGGATACGCCGCTGGTACTTCCTATATATAAGTGCTTATATTATATTGCATATCATGGTGTTATTCAAACCTCTTCGACAAAGACAAGACATGACATTTTGCACAAGACGCGACATCCTCTACACAAGACATAATACTCTATTTCAAGACATGATATATCTATACACTACATTTCTATTGGTTATTTATTTAACCATACATCATTATTTTATATCATCTGAATTTCATATCTATTTTCATATGATTTTATAAAAGAACTCGATCATAACTGGAGCTAATGTTGATGGTTACACTTGATGCTTTCACGGTCTCTCAAGGGTTGTTCCATACTGGGTAACACCCGAATTCAAACACACTGAGTGTTACATGTTGGGTTTAGCCTCGGAGATCCGAAGCATGAACGCATCATCCCATCCTACCTCAATCACTCAAACAGTAGTTACTCGACACGTTTCCAATCAACCAGTAATTCACATCCATGTTATTTGATACTGGTGCCAATTTTAGCTTCATCTCAATATTTCACCTACATGAGTTTCATGGCTAGGGACGAGATTGTCCTAGCTACAATTAGGGATTAGGTTATCCTACATCTAAACATATGGTTGGGTTATCCAACATCTAAACATATGGATCGGGTTATCCTACATCTAAACATATGGATTGGGTTATCCTACATTTAAACATAGGGTTCCTAAAAAATATACAGTGAAGTCCTCTCCACACAGAATTCCAAATGTACATGGCCTAGAGCTAAGTAAGCTAGACGTCTCCTCATTCTATAGAATCGACATACGGTAAACTAGTCGAGTTAGGGAAAGTTGTTAGAGGATGTTCCTTGGAACTTCGCGAGCGAAGATTCAGTATTGATCTCTTACCGTTGAGTTGGGTAGTTTCGATGTAGTGGTTGGCATGGATTGGTTATCCGATAACCAATCCAAAGTCTTTTGTCATGAAAAGGTCATTCGCCTACCACTACTGAACAAAGAGACACTTATTAATCATGGAGAGAAGCACGACACACCATTGTGGATTATCAATTGCATGAAGGCACAGAAGTGCTTACGGAAAGGTTGGGTTGCCTTTCTGGCACATGTTGTTGACAAGAAGGCCGTTGGGCCGAAGCTGACAGATATTCCAGTGGTAAAAGGGTTTCCTGAAGTCTTTCCTGAAGACTTGCCGGGACTATAACCATATCGACAAGTCGAGTTACATGTCGACTTGGTATCGTGAACCGTACCCATAGCCAAATCTCCATATCGATTAGCACCTTCTGAACCTTGTAGGTGACCGAATAAGGATGTTGTGAGTTCATACCCCCCACTCTTTACCAATATACATCGTTATAAAGGTTTTGGGGGTGGAAAGACATACAAGTTTGCAAAAGTGCACAACATTTTGATGAATGAAAATTCATATTTCTAAACCATGTTACAAATGAATTTCCAACTAACTCAAATGGTTTATTAAAGGTTCAAGCTTCTACTCTAAGATAGACTTACGATCAGAGTATCATCAGTTACGAATTCAAGAGGAAAGCATACCGAAAACGGCTTTTAAAAAACTCGTTATGGTTATTACGAGTTTCTCGTTATGCTTTTTGGTTTAACGAACGCACTAGCGGTCTTCATGAAATTAATGAATCGTGTGTGCAAGCCGTATCTCGACAAGTTCGTCGTAGTAGTTATTGACGACATATTAATATACTCACGATTGACTAATGAACACGAACAACAATTGAGAACCATTTTAGAGCTACTAAAAAGGGGAAACTATACTTGAAATTTTCAAAGTGCGAATTTTGGATTCGCAAAGTACAATTTCTCAGGCATGTAGTGAACGAGAAAGGCATTCAAGTAGACCCAGCTAAGATTGAAGAAAATGAGAATTGGGAAATTCCCAAGACTCCAACTGGAGTCCGAAATTTTTTTTTTTTGGGATTAATGGGATATCATCGGAGATCTATTGAGATATATTTTTTTTCCTCAATTGCTAACCTCCCTCACCCATAAAGACAAGAAATTTGCCCCAATCGAAAAACAAGAAGTAGCATTACAACTTGTCCTTAATATTGGTGCATAGCATTTCAAAATCTTATCACTACCCAATGGTACCGATGACTTCGTAGTTTACTGTGATGCTTCGCATCAAGGAATGGGTTGCGTACTTATGCAACAGGATAAAGTTATCGCGTACGCATCACGTCAACTTAAAGTTCATGAAAATAACTATACCACTCACGACCTCGAGTTAGGTACGGTGGTATTCGCTTTCAAAATATGACGACAGTATTTATATGGTACTCAATGCATTATTTTTCACGGATCATAAAAATCTTCAACACCTATTCAACCAAAGAGAATTAAATATGCGTCAACGATATTGGGTTGAATTGTTGAACGACTACGATTGTGAAATAAAGTACCATCCGGGCAAGGCAAACGTTGTAGCTGACGCCTTGCGCCACAAGGAGCGAGTTAGAACACTGAGAGTTCAAGCATTAGAGAAGATGATTCACAAGCGCTCAAGGAAGAGCATATTCAAGCAGAAACACTTCAAGGCATGAAGGAACAATTAGTGCCAAAAGAAGATGGAACTTTATACCTTATGGGTCGAAATTGGGTTCCATTCTTTGGCAGCCTTCGAGATGATATGTCGAGGAAGCACATAGGCCTAAGTATTGAAAGAATACTATTGGTGGCCTAACCTCAAAAGTGATATCGCGACTTATGTCGGAGAATGCTTGACTTGCGCGAAAGTCAAAGTCGAATAGCAAAATCCCTCGGACTTGTTACAACAACCCGAGATTCCTGTTTGGTAATGGGAACAAATATCGATGGACTTCATTACGAAGTTATCCAGGACTTCATGCGGTCATGACATGATTGAGTAATCATCGATAGACTAACAAAGTCCTCACACTTCTTACCGATTCGAGAGGAGGATAGTACAGAGAAACTAGAGGAACCCTATCTCAAGGAAATAGTGGCTTGTCATAGAGTGCCTATTTCAATCATCTCAGACTGAGACGATCGCTTTGTGTCAAGAATTTGGAAGTCATTCCAACAGGCCTTTGGATCTCATTTAAATCTAAGCACGACCTTTCATCCACAAACTGACGGCCAGAGCGAACGGACAATCCAAACACTCGAAGATATGCTTCGTGCATGTGTTATGGATTTGGGCGGCAACTGGGATACTCACTTACCATTGGTTGAGTTTTCCTACAAATAACAGCTACCACACAAGTATACAGGCTGCACCGTTCGAAGCTCTCTACGGTCGAAAGTGTCGCTCTTCGCTATGTTGGGCGGAAGCGGGCGATAAACAACTTATCGGTCCAGAGTTAGTCCAAGAGACTACAGATAAAGTTTCCAGATCAGAGAACGTATCAAGGCGGCTCGCGATTGACAAAAGAGCTACGCAGACAAGAGACGGAAGCCATTATCCTTCGAGGTCGGAGACAAGGTCTTGTTGAAAGTCTGGCCTTGGAAGGGCGTGGCCAGATTCAGTAAGCGTGGAAAGCTTAACCCCTGTTAAGTAGGTCCATTTGAAATCTTGGAAAATATTGGCATCGTTTCCTACAAACTTAAGTTACTAGAAGAACTAAGTAGACTACACGATATATTTCATTTGTCGAATCTCAAGAAGAGTTCAACGCAAGAAACAGTTTTCATCCCGGAGGATGAGGTTCATATAGATAACAATATTAACAAAAATTCATTGGAACTCTCGACACGGACCCGAATATACTTGGGAACGTGAAAATCAAATCAAAACCAAAATACCCCCACCTGTTCGAGAATACTCCTGCAAAGAATGACTCAGCTTAAATTTCGGGACGAAATTCTCAATTACAGGGGGAGAATGTGACAACTGCCAGTTTCGGGTAATTTACTTACATTTAAAACAATAACTTACATTATACAAATAGGTGTTTTGAATATTCGAACTGCATGATTTCATGATATACATCTTAGAACACTAATGGAATATTCATTTATGATGCACATTATTCATTTTTATTTGTTACATTTGAAATAGTGCAAACAATGCATCGAAACAACTAGAGTAGTACCTAGTAAACTAGTGTGCTGACAAAAACTCAGGATCCGCAAAAACCATTTAAAAGACATCTTTAGGACTCAGACGAAAGTCCAACATCAAATATACATTAAACCCTATATGGGAATACAAGGGTTTGGTTTAATATGTTACCAATGTCCGGTAGCACCAAAAACAGCTCGAAAACTGCCGAAAAGCGCTAAAACTTACCATTTCAATAACTTTCCGCAAAATTCAGCATTATTATTTTTACTACAAGATGCAAAAGAGTTGTTTAAACACAAATTTCATATGAAAATACTTAGGGAATATCAATTACACACATAACCGAAATTTTCCCTACAACTTCCACAAGTTTACCATTCGACTAGTTACTTGCGGAACAAATGCCAAACGAATATCTGAACGATATCTAATCTTTTTTTTTAGCAACTATCTATCATTATGTGGATCATTTTGGTCTAGTTATAATCACCTAACACCTCGAAGCATCTTGAAAAATTTCAAACACCTAAACCCTTAAACATCTAATATTTTTACCACATTTTTATCAAGTATAAATTTCTTAACACTTTGAAACAAATACAAGACCCACCCCTCCCTCATGTTCACGTTTTTAAAGGGTCCCACACCCTTAACTTTGTGTTAAATATCTAGATATTTTTATTATGTTGCAAGTGGTTAAGTTGGTGGATGATTATATTACTTAACCATTAAGTAATCTAGCTCATTACACTCATTTTTTTCATCTTTTATTACTTTCACTAAAACTCTCTCATCATCTTCATCCATCTTACCAAGAACACCAAAAACCCACTTCACTTTAGTCTTTTATTTGTTGATCAAAATGGATTTCCAAGTAACATAAGAAGATCTAAAGCTTTTGTAAGTAAAAGGAAGGGTTTTCATCCATTCAAAGAGTATTCTACCATCAAGATCTTCATCTTCTTAGTTCTTAATCATCTTCTAAGATCATCCCTAGCCAAGTGCTAGAAGTAAGCTTCAAGATCTATTTTTTTTCATACTTATATTATGTTTATGATTGTTATTATAACTAATAAATAACTAAATAATCATACAAAATAAACATGAAAAATACAAAGAAGCAAAAATAATAATCATGATATATTTATGTTGGTTTATATTGTGATCTAAGACTTGTTATATGCATATTTGATCTTGTTATGATGATTATGATATAAATAAATTGCTAGAGGATGTTTTAAAATTATGATCTAACAATTATACATGTTTATGTTAAAGGGTTTTTAACATAAAGGTTTAAAGGGATGATCATAACATCTGATCTTGTGAAAGTATTTGAGTTTTTTTTTTTACTAAAAACAATACTTTTACAAGATTATAAAAAGTAACATACAACTTGAGATTTTTATAAAAGTTGTTAAAACTAGAATTAAACTTGGTTTTTGAACTAGTTAGCATATGTTATGATCATGTATAAAATCCTACATGATTTTGAGATCATCTTAATGAGGTTATGTTATAAATCTCATGTGTTTTTTTTTGTATAAATGATATGAGAAATTGTTGATGATTTGAAAAGAAAATGATATGTAAATAAACATGGCAAAGTTCATATTACAAAGGAACTATGGCCAACTTTTCTTAGAAATCATATGTTAGAAAAACTATCATTTTTTTTAACAAAGTCTTTACAAGATTAGAAAGTTGGTCTTTCTAAACATAAAAATTGACATAAATATATATTTTGGTAAAATACATATTTATTGAACATATCAAGAATGTGCTGTGTGTTATTATTTGTATTAGTTATATATAAAAGTTAGAGACTTGATAACAATGACACAAATAAATACCAGACATACTTACAACTAAAGACTTACAAGAATACATATAGACACACTTGAAAACAACCTACGGACATTCCGAGCTTTCAGACACAACTTATGGTCAAAACGGACGACGGGCGGATCTATAAACATATCGCCAATCCCAGGACTTACTACGACGTATAGGCGATCTTTCGACGCGGACACAAAATTTACGTTACCATTAACAAAATTCAGACATTTTGAAACTTATAAAAACTATTATGTTTTTATTAACTAAAAAGTATACTTAGTTATTTTTATAAAAAATGTTTTTATAAGAATGAAAGACTTATACTTTCAAATGGGCTTACACTTCTTAATGGGCTAGTTTATACAAATGGGCTATCTTTTACAAATGGGCTATTATTTATAAATGGGCTTAACTTCATAATGGGCTTATCAAACATATGGGCCAAGGCCCAATAACATTAAGCCCAATACCATTGAGGCCCAACACTATTGAGGCCCAACACTATTGAAGCCCAACACTATCAAGCCCAACACTATCAAGCCCAACACTATTGAGGCCCAACACTATTGAGGCCCAACACTATTTAGGCCCAACACTATTTGGGCCCAATAACATGAATTCTTGGGCTAAGCCCAATGATATATAATTGATAAAAATTACAATTATACAATTTACCTATACAAAGACACGAAATCAAGAAGACAAGACCCGATGATACAACTCACAAGATACAAGATTACATATATATATTTGGTGAAATATATATAACAGTATAATAATTCATTCATCTAATACACAGTTCAACGAACAATAAAGACATACAAGTCTTACACATATTTAAGACAGAAGACTTGTACTCAAGTTATTTACAAAGACCGAAGTGTCTAACAAATATAGAACGTTTGTAGGTCGTGACACTATTCAGGACGACCGTATGTCAGATCACAGTTACTTACCATTCACGGACGCAATTCTGTGAGTTCATGTCCCCTATTCATTTAAATGTTTTACAACTTTACAACTATCGGGGAAAATACATGTTCAACGTATGTTAAAGTTAGGGAATGAAACATCTTAGATCATGTGCGAATTAGGGTTATACATCTAAGCACCATTAATCCAGTTTGGACCTAGGTACAAGTGGTTAGATCTAATGGGTTTTGGCGAGCCCCACTCTTGGTCGTGGACCCATACGGAAGAGTGCTTTTGTGTCCCAGTCGATAGGAATCGGCATAAAATCGTCTAGGGTTGGATTGTTTCCTTTTTCGTCACACATATTAATGTCCTCGCGAAACATTAATGATCAACGATTTCATTGACGCTTTACATACTACATCATTACATACAGATACATTTTATACAACTCACATTTTATGGATACATTTTATACAACTCACATTTTATGGATACATTTTATACAACTCACATTTTACAGATACATTTTATACAACTCACATTTTACAGATACATCTCATACAACTAAACTGCATGAACTCGCCAACTTTTGTTGATGTTTTCAAACTTAACATGTATTTCAGGAAATTAGTGGACCATGCAGACATTTCAGTCAAGGAAAACAAGTATCAAGACTCCATGCCACCATTTGAAGGGTTTGCCCGTTATATACCGCCTCTTTGCGGTGATATAGTGGTCAAAGCCTTGACATTTTAAGACTTACATCTTGATGTATAAAACAATGACAACTTAATTTCATTCTATGGTTTGTAACCAATACATTTAACTTATGTTGCGTTCTTTTGAAACGATTATGACAATGGCATTGGAGCTTGTTTTTATTCATTTAGTATGTTCACTTATATTGTTATGCAATGAGAACCGATCAGATCACACCTCGTGCTTCCGCTATGAGCGGGTGTGACAAAATGGTCCAGAATACTTCCCTAAGTGTTGGGAATTGAAAGTGTCACAAAAGAATACTTAAAAGACACTAAACGGTGCAATTTAGCACTTTAACAAACCGGTATTTAACCGAACAACCGGACATTACCCGTAACATCAAAATATTACTAGAAGCATTGTTTTAATGTTTCTGAGCTAGTTATGGTCCCCGAACACCATAACACCCCTTAAAACATAATAACACATCAAGTCCCTAAACTTTACACTTGAAGACTAACTTAGTTATGTAACTAGAGGTTGGAATTTACATTTAACCCCCCCTCTAGTTGGGACGGTCATGATGTGGGCCCCCACCAAAATCTTGTTAAATCCCTAATGATCTTGCTAAGATATCATGAGATCTTATCAGATTTACTAGAGATAGTGTTGTGTACTTTAGAAACATGTTGCACATTGGATAATACTTGCATATGGTTATAAGTGAGTAAGAGCTCATTCATCATCACACAAACTCACCTCCTTCTTCTCCCCCATATCCTCGGCCGACCACACTCCCCACCACCACCATTTTTCTTGTTTCAAAATTAAGCAATCCAAGGTCTTCACAAAGTGTTACAAGGTGTCTAACGAAGCTCGATGCTCACGGAAATTGAAGGACCTCTCTTGAGTGCTTTTATCCACCACATTTTCAATCTTTTTCTTCCCTAGCTTTAAGATAGTTGAAAGATTCTTGAACACTCTTGTTTACTTCCATTTAAGTTGGTTAAAAGATATAACATGTTGATTATCACAAGAACACTAAAGAACACACACATGAATCTTGAAACTTAAGGTGAAGTGTGATGATATCTTGATGAAATGATGTTGTTTAGTAGATGTATGATGTTTGTTTGTTGATTACTAGAAATATTGATGTTGATCATTACATGAAGCTTGTTAGATTGTGATTAAACACATGATCTAGCAAGTTAGAGGATGATTATGTGATAACACAAGAAGATCATCCTCATGTATAAACATGAACTTGATGAATAAATGATTTCTTGGAAAATAATAAACAAAGTAAGCTAGTAAACTTATAGATCTAAGATATATGAATGGTTTTTCTAAAAGAACCAAGTTTAAAACATGATTTTTAGAAGATCTTGGTTTTTACTTAAACCTACACAATTTTTATTAGAAAAATAAGTGTGTAAACACTTATGAAACAAGAAAAATACAAAAGAAATATTTTTAATAAAACCATCTTACAAGTTGTAAATGACTAAATCCTTCAAGAATGAGATTTACAAACAAACAACCATGTTTTTAAGGGTAACTAAACCTACTAAATAGCATGGTAAGTTACTACAAGTTTTACAAAACTTCAAGTTCATGATGTAGTGTAATTACTTGATTTTGACACTCGGAAAGTGTTGAATAAGTTGATTATTGATTTTAATGATTTAAAAGAAAATAAACACATGTTTTGAAAACATGGGAAACCTCCATTTTTAGTGGAAACCATGTCAAAATTTTTATAAATTTTGACACTTAGAAAAAAAAATATAAGTTTTTAAGCAACTTATTCCCTAAAAATGTATATAAAAATATTTACCAAGGTTTCCCTAATTTTTTTGTTAAGAAAAGATGATTTCTTCAAGATAAAAATTGATATTAAGTATGTATATTTTTGAGAAAAATATATATATTTATTGATCACCGAATTTTGTGCTAAGTGTATGTAGTATGTATTACATGTAAAAGTGTATTAGGACTTGAAAATACACTAAGTACTCCTAAGAAGTACAAATACAAAAATACACATACAACATGCTTAGACAAATACAAGAAAATATATTTATAAAAATATATTACTTGATAGAATAAATAACTTGGACAAGTTATGAACATGAAATGAAGTTCTTGAACAAGATACATAATTCGGGTGAAAAATACAAGATACATAATTCGGGTGAAAAATACAAGATACTTATATTTATTTCTGAGAAATAATATAAGTAAGATACATAGTTAAAAATATAAATTATTATTAACACAAGAACACATACACAAAAGATAGTGACTTGTACTTGTGCGATACAAGTCTAGTGACTAATGTTAATAAAACACGTTTAGGTCACGACGCTAGATAAGCAAAAACCGGTGAAGTTTACGGCGCAAGGAACGCAAAGTTGTGAGTTCATGCTCCCCCTTTTCTTCTAACTGTTTTCAGTTTTATAACTTCGGGGGTGAAATACATGTTACAAATGTTACAATGTTTACAAATGGTATGATGATACGAGAAATGATACATGATACGAGAAATCGTGTCACGAATAGGGTACCATAAGCACCATTAATCAACAATATACCTAGACCGCATAACAAAAGGTTAGATCTAACGGGTTTTCGGGCATCCACACTCTTGGTGAGAACGAGTACCGAGTAGTGCTTTTGTGTCTCAGTCATGAATCGACAACTAGAAAAATGCCTATGGTTTGGTTGCTTCCTATGTGATGTCACATGTTAATGGCCTTGCAACCCATTAACAACCTTGATACATACAGAAATACTTGATTTATACAAGATACATACATACATACTTGAGTGATACAAGATAAATACCATGTTTTTCATACAAAGTTTACAAACATTCAATACAAGAACTGCATGAATTCACACCAACATTATGTTGACGTTTTTCCAAAAACTCACATGTATTTCAGGTAACTAAAGTGGATGTGCGCACGGTCTTACGCATGCTCTTGGATGTCGTTTATGTTTATCCTTAAATAAAGTTGTAAACTTTCAGACAATATGTTGTCTCGTGATATAAACACTTAAACTATGTTTTCCGTTATGTAATGGTAATGGTGTTTGGAGTTATTTTTATGAGCATGTAGTATGTTTACCAATCGTATGCAATGAAAACCTTTCATGATCACACCTCATGCTTCCGCCTTAGAAAGGGGTGTGACAGATTGGTATCAAAGCTGCGATTGTAGTGAACCAGGATTCCTTCTCGAGTCTAGACTACAATAACTAGGATCCTTGCACGAAAACAATTTTTCAAAGAGTTTTCATTGCATAAAACTTTCCGCGACATCCACTACCTGAAACTGTTTACAAGGGTCAAGAAAAGACACTACGAGACTTAGGGTGCACTAGAGTAGCACTTGTCTGTGATTAAGAATTACTTGCAATTATGTGTGATAATTGTTATATGCGTATACTAGAAGTAGAATGTCACAGGTATACGTGACTTCGTCTGAATACAATGGCCTATCTGAAGGAAGAGATACGAGGATGAAACGAACTGTCTGGACTGTGTAAGGATGTCACACCCCCAAAATCCACCCGCGGAGTACTACCGCTTGGAGGCGTGACTGACCAGGATCCAGCCACCAATCATACTGAACAAGCATACAAACAGTTATAAAAGTTTAACCAATACGATTGGTGTGTCAAACAAACAAAGTTTAAGTTGCAAGCGGAAGCATAAGTTTAAAGTTATAACATAAGTTCAAATGTTTTCAAATAGAACATGGCACGCAGCAATCTGTGTCCCACAACGACTCTCCTCCATGCAAGCTCCAGCTGAGTACCTATGGTCCTGCAAAGCATGTAGTAACGAGTCAACAACTAGTTGAGTGAGTTCACAGTTGGGTGTTCATTTTAGTTATTCCGAAAACAGTTTCCTTTAACTGGCATCCTGCCGTGGGGGTTACCCCATAGTTTAAAAACGTGACTTGTTCATTCCCAGTTACTCTGGCATTCCAGCCGTGGGGGCTACCCCATGATAGTTATCAGGCATTTCGGCCGTTGGGGCTACCCCATGCGTACTCTAGACTCGTTACCATATCGACTGCTGACTGTAGTCATGTTTATGTGCCCTGAAAACATCAATGTCTATCATCATTGACGTGCCCCAGATCCATTAGTTCACGCCCGTCCTCTGCGGCACGGTATGAGGTTTGTCAGACCTAAATAGCGCTATCTAACTAATGACCCGCTCGCCATTGGCCCGGCGATTAAGTCGATACAAGAAGGAGGGACTTCGTGATAGAGTTTTAGTCTAGTACGAGTTATCCGTCCATCCGGACGAGGAATCACGTTCCTGAACCATAGCTGTCCTACCCAAGGAGGACGAGGAACCCACGTTCCTTAACCCCATTCCCAACCCAGGGAATCCCATGCTTTGTAGAGGGTGTGAACTCACCTTGGTTTGCTCGGCAGTAACACAGAAAAGTTAATCAAATTGCAGGTAATCAATTAGGTCCTATCACAGATATTATTCATATCAGATTCAAGCCAAGCAGTGCACGATTGTTCAACACGTATTGTACACAGGTATTGATCAAGGCAAACACGTTTAACATTAACAGCTCACAGTTAACAGTCATACACAGCCCAAGGTCTAAGTGTGAGGCCCTAACAGTTGGGCTCGTGATAACAGGCCCAAACAATCAGTAACACAGAAGTCCATAAGCCTGGCCCATAATTAAGCAAGTCCAATAAGCGTGGTCTCGAGTCGCAACCGGACTCGCAACCCCGGTCTCGGGTTATGCTGCTTCTGGTCGCGAGTCGTAACCGGACTCGCAACCAAGGTCTCGAGTCATGCTGTTGATCATAGGCGGTTGCGAGTCGCAACCTATGTCGCAACCGTGGTTTCGGCTGATCATGCTAAGGTCTCGAGTCGCAACGGGACTCGTAACCTGTGTCGCAACCTGTGGTCTCGGCTTGTCATGTTATGGTTGCGAGTCGCAACCAGGGGTTCCGACTCCCCAACAGTTGCTGATTCTGCACAGTTGTACTATCCAATAGAATTCCAATTGCATGCACCCTATTTGTGTACTATCCACTCAAACATGTTTTCTTGTCTAAACATTAACCGAAATAGATCAAACAAAGCAGAATTCAAATATTCATAACACATTCAAAGCATATTCAAGTAGTTCTTCATATATTCAAGGCACATTCATCAAGTTCTTCAACACTCATAACATAAATAACCCTTATTCAAACAAGATTATGTATAACCATCAAAACACAATTCACTAGCATGCATCCTAACATTCGGTTTCCTTTTATTACTCAATCCCACTTGTACAAACACCCAAACTCTTCGGATCCAAACCCAAGTAAAGCCGATACACTCATTCATAGTCAAGCATATATTACACACCTTAACATAACAATGCACTATCTTAACATAACCTTCATAGTTATCAACCGAAACATAAAACACCTTAACATACAATGCACTATCAATAAACAACAACAAACATCAACCAAAACATCATAACTACTAACCGGTTGGTGAGGTGTGTGAAGGAAAGTTGGTTTGTTGTCCGAAAGTTTCCGAGTGAAGAACACAACGAATCCGGGAGCTTGGCTCGATCCTTGAATCCGGCACAAGGGAGAAGGGTGGTGTTTGCTAGAGTTTTAGTGAGAGAGGGGAGTAGGAGAGTGTGTGTAGGAGGGTGAGTGTGTTGTCCAAAGAAATGGTGAGTGTGGCCATGAGTGTAGTATATATAGTGGACTTGGTGCACCCTAGTGGGCTTAGAAGTCGATATAAGGGGTTTACGGCCCAAAGGCCCAACCGGCTATACTGTTCACTCGAGACCTCATGGTCTCGAGTCGGGTTCTTGGCTCACGTAATATACATACATATATACCATACGTACAAGCAAGCACATAGTCACATAAAATGTTCACTTATGTAATCACATTAACAAGTTACTAGTCACGAAATGTTTCAAGCAAGTTACATCAAGATACAAGAAGGTTTTAAATTTCGGGTTGTCACATCATCCCCAAGTTGAAAGAAATTTCGTCCCGAAATTTGATGGCACTCACTGAGGAAGCTAGTTAGGTTGCATGGTTTTCCCGGTTTTCCTGGGGTGTCACATCCACCCCCCGTTGATCTGGAATTTCGTCCCGAAATTCCGTAGCTTCCGCCTCAGTAGTGGTTGTACTGTTCACAAACAGTTGGGGATACTTTTGTTTCATCCGATCTTCGCGCTCCCAGGTGAACTCTGGGCCGCGACGTGAGTTCCAACGAACTCGAACGAGAGGTATTCTAGTGCTCTTGAGGACCTTAACATCCCGGTCCGTGATTTCGACTGGTTCTTCGACGAATTTCAACTGTTCGTCGATCGTGAGTTCCTTCAGAGGAACTACGTGGGTCTCATCTGACAGACATTTCTTCAGATTCGACACATGGAAAACGTTGTGAACTGCACCGAGTTCTGCTGGTAGGTTCAGTCTGTAGGCCACCTTGCCTATTTTCTCAATGATTTCGAAAGGTCCAACGTATCGTGGGTTGAGTTTGCCTCGTTTACCAAAACGAACCACACCCTTCCAGGGTGAAACTTTGAGTAATACCCGCTCCCCAACCTGGAGCTCAAGTGGTTTCCTGCCCTTATCGGCGTAGGCCTTCTGACGGTCTCGAGCGGCCGCCATGCGTTGTCGTATTTGAGCAATCCGCTCAGTAGTGTCTACCACATGTTCTGGACCAGTGATTTGACTATCCCCCACCTCTGCCCAACAAAGAGGTGACCGGCATTTACGTCCGTACAATGCCTCAAACGGAGCAGCTTTAATGCTGGTGTGGTAGCTGTTATTGTACGAGAATTCCACAAGTGGCAGATGCTTCTCCCAGCTGTTACCAAAGTCGATTACGCATGCTCGAAGCATGTCCTCTAAGGTCTGAATAGTACGCTCGGACTGCCCGTCCGTCTGTGGGTGATACGCTGTGCTCATATCTAGACGTGAGCCAAAAGACTTGTGCATTGTTTGCCACAGTTCCGAAGTAAAACGTGCATCTCGATCAGAGATGATAGAGGTGGGCACCCCGTGCCTCGAAACAACTTCCTTGAGGTATATTTCCGCTAAAGTGGAGAACTTATCCGTCTCCTTAATTGCCAGAAAGTGTGCGGATTTTGTGAGTCGATCCACGATCACCCAGATAGTATCGTTTCCGCGCTGTGATCTAGGTAGGCCAGTAACGAAATCCATGGAAATTTGCTCCCATTTCCATTGTGGTATCTCTGGTTGTTGGAGTAGGCCTGAGGGTTTCTGATATTCTGTCTTGACTCGCGCACAGGTCAAACACTTGCTGACGTAAGTTGCTATGTGGGCCTTCATGCTAGGCCACCAATATGTAGTTTTAATATCGTGGTACATCTTGTCCGAACCAGGGTGTACCGAGTAGCGAGATTTGTGTGCTTCATCCATCACAAGTTCTCGTAAGTCGCCATAGAGTGGGACCCAAATGCGTCCTGTTACGTAGTAAGCACCGTCTTCCTTCTGTTCTAGGCGTTGTCTTGACCCGCGTAGGGCTTCGGCCCTTACGTTTTCTGGTTTCAGTGCTTCTATCTGAGCAGCTCGTATTTGCGAAGGTAGGCTAGAATGTATCGTGAGTTGTAGAGCTCTTACGCGCTTAGGCGCAGTGTCCTTTCGACTGAGGGCGTCAGCCACAGCATTGGCCTTGCCCGGGTGATACCTGATGGAGCACTCATAGTCATTCAGCAGCTCGACCCATCGTCGTTGCCGCATATTCAGTTCCTTCTGCTTGAATATGTGCTCTAGGCTCCTGTGGTCGGTGTAGATGGCGCACTTGGTTCCGTACAGATAATGCCGCCATAACTTAAGTGCGAAAACAACAGCTCCCAGCTCTAAATCATGCGTAGTGTAGTTCTTCTCGTGAACTTTGAGTTGTCGTGAGGCGTAAGCTATAACCTTATCTCGTTGCATCAATACACAACCAAGACCTTGAATTGATGCATCACAATAAACCACGAAATCTTCTGTGCCCTCTGGCAGTGAAAGGATAGGTGCACTACAAAGTCTATCCTTTAGATGCTGAAAAGCTAACTCTTGTGCATTTCCCCAATGATAGACAACGCCTTTCTGCGTTAACAAGGTGAGAGGCTGCGCGATCTTTGAAAAATCCTTAATGAATCTCCTGTAGTAACCGGCCAATCCCAAGAATTGGCGAATTTCCTTTGGTGTGCGAGGTGCAGGCCAGTTCTTAATAGAGTCCACTTTGGATGGATCAACGTGAATCCCATCCTTGTTTACCACATGCCCTAGGAAATGGACCTCTCGAAGCCAGAAGTCGCATTTCGAGAATTTTGCGTAAAGTTGTTCTGTTCGAAGGAGTTCCAAAATAAGTCGTAGATGTTGTTCGTGCTCTTCCTGACTCTTAGAATAGATCAGGATGTCGTCGATGAAGACTATAACGAATTTGTCCAGATAGGGCTTGCACACTCGATTCATCAGGTCCATGAAAACTGCGGGTGCGTTTGTCAGCCCAAACGGCATGACCAAAAACTCATAGTGCCCATATCGAGTTATAAAGGCTGTCTTAGAGACATCCTCTTCTCGAACTCTCAGCTGGTGATATCCCGATCTCAGATCGATCTTTGAATAGTAGCTCGACCCATGCAACTGGTCGAACAAGTCGTCAATGCGCGGTAGAGGATAACGATTCTTCACAGTCACCTTGTTGAGTTCACGATAGTCGATACACATTCTGAAGGTACCATCCTTCTTCTTCACAAATAGTACTGGGGCTCCCCAGGGCGATGAACTAGGACGAATAAAACCCTTATCCAGGAGTTCTTGTAGTTGCGTGGAGAGTTCTTCCAATTCTGATGGAGCTAAACGATAAGGTGCACGGGCTATAGGCGTAGCTCCAGGAGCTAATTCAATCTGAAACTCGACTTGGCGATGGGGCGGAAGACCAGGTAATTCCTCAGGGAATACCTCAGGATAGTCGCGTACAACTGGAAAATCTTCTAGCTTCTTCTCTTTCTCTGTGGTGTCAGTAACTAGAGCCAAAACCGCAGTGTGGCCCTTTCGTAAGCACTTCTGGGCCTTAAGGAGAGAGATGATGTTCTCAACAGCACTTCTCTTGTCGCCACGAATCATGAGTGGTTCATTACCAAAACCAGGAATACGAACGATCTTCTCGTTGCAAAGAATCTCTGCTCGGTGTTGGGATAACCAATCCATCCCAATGACAACGTCGAAACTACCCAAGACGATAGGAATAAGGTTAATAGAGAAGGTCTGGTTAGCGAGAATAAGTTGGCAACCCTTGACTACGTGCGAGGCCTCCAAACTCTTACCATTGGCTAGCTCTACAGTGTGCTTGACGTTCAGGGGTGTTGGAATACGCTTAAGCATTTTACTAACTTCTAGTGACACGTAGCTAGTATCGGCACCCGAATCAAATAAAACTGTAACATAAAAGTCATCGAGAAGGAACTTACCCGTCACCACGTTGGGATCATTCCTTGCTTCACCTTGACCAATCACGAATACTCGTCCCCTAGCACCATTGTTGTTGTTCCCATTGTTACCATTCCCCTGATTGTTGTTGTTGTTGTTCTGGTTCAGTTGGGGACAATCTTTCTTGAAGTGGCCTTCAGCTCCACACTGAAAGCACCCTTTGTTGTTACCCTGCTGCTGTCGCTGGTTCTGCTGAGGTTGCTGACGATTCTGATTGGCGGGATATGCGCTCCTGCAATCCTTTGCAACATGACCAGGCTTGTTGCACCGATGACAGTTGCCCCTGGTGCATGGCCCACTGTGGTGTAGGTTGCAGCGATTGCATTTGGGGTGATTCCCCTTGTACCCACCATGACTTTGACCACCAGACGATTGCTGACTGGGGCTCTTGTGGTCATCCGTCTTTCTCTGCTGAGACTGAGATTGCACAGAAGTTGAACCCCTGCTTGAAGTTCCATCCCATTTCCGTTTGTCCCCACTAGAGGTACCAGAAGTAGTTGCAGCACCTATACGCTTTGGTAACTTGTTCTGCTCCACCGCCTGATCAGTAAGACGGTGAGCCAACTGAACAACCTGCTGGATAGTAGTCAAGTTTGCTGAAGTCACATGGCTTTGGATCTCTGGCACCAAGCCCTTGAGATAGAGTTCAATTCGCTTATACGGAGGGTCCACCATAGTAGGACACAACAAGGCAAGCTCATGCGATCTCTTAGTGTACGCCTCAATCTCTGACCCCGTCATCTTGAGATTGTAGAACTCATCTTCCAGCTTATGGATGTCATCGCGACTGCAGTATTCCTCCTTGACCATTTCCTTGAAAGTTTCCCATGGGGTGGCGTTGGCAGCAACCAACCCCAGCATTTGCACTTGCGCATTCCACCACGTGAGGGCCAAACCCTCGAGAGTACCAGTAGCATACTTCACCCTGCGCGCTTCAGGGCATTCACACATCTCGAACACAGACTCTAGTTTCTCAAACCAGTGTAGGAGACCTACTGCTCCTTCAGTTCCGCTAAAAGTAGTGGGTCGGCAGTCCATAAAGGTCTTAAAAGTGCACACCGGTGCCTGAGCATATTGACCTAAGGTAGGTGAAAGAAAGATAGAGTTTAACACAAAGGTTGGTTCACGAGAGTAGGATCCTAAAGATTCTAGGATAAGTTCGGGCTGCAGGATATACCTCCTGCGTGTGTAGCAGCGAGTGCTGCGGCAACTCGCTCGTTGATCAAAGCCGTCAACTGGGCTTGTGTCATGTTAACGCGTCCAGACATGATTCTTCATAACAAGAGTAATACGAGTGAGAGAGGTTCGTGAAAGTACGATAGTAGGATAGAGTAAACACGCACGTGTTCAAGCAACAGTAGTTATACTAATCAAGCATACCATGGGCAATGTACTACGTAACTAACATGTAGGCAATATACGCATATCATATCACCTAGAATGTCGAGCCTTGCATGTGGAGTGGAGCGTCGTTGTGGACCGTTGAGCACTAAACCGGTTATAGTCTGGTTTTAACAAAAACGTTTCTCCTTTATTAAAACCTAGTTCACTATAACCAATGGCTCTGATACCAATCTGTCACACCCCCAAAATCCACCCGCGGAGTACTACCGCTTGGAGGCGTGACTGACCAGGATCCAGCCACCAATCATACTGAACAAGCATACAAACAGTTATAAAAGTTTAACCAATACGATTGGTGTGTCAAACAAACAAAGTTTAAGTTGCAAGCGGAAGCATAAGTTTAAAGTTATAACATAAGTTCAAATGTTTTCAAATAGAACATGGCACGCAGCAATCTGTGTCCCACAACGACTCTCCTCCATGCAAGCTCCAGCTGAGTACCTATGGTCCTGCAAAGCATGTAGTAACGAGTCAACAACTAGTTGAGTGAGTTCACAGTTGGGTGTTCGTTTTAGTTATTCCGAAAACAGTTTCCTTTAACTGGCATCCTGCCGTGGGGGTTACCCCATAGTTTAAAAACGTGACTTGTTCATTCCCAGTTACTCTGGCATTCCAGCCGTGGGGGCTACCCCATGATAGTTATCAGGCATTTCGGCCGTGGGGGCTACCCCATGCGTACTCTAGACTCGTTACCATATCGACTGCTGACTGTAGTCATGTTTATGTGCCCTGAAAACATCAATGTCTATCATCATTGACGTGCCCCAGATCCATTAGTTCACGCCCGTCCTCTGCGGCACGGTGTGAGGTTTGTCAGACCTAAATAGCGCTATCTAACTAATGACCCGCTCGCCATTGGCCCGGCGATTAAGTCGATACAAGAAGGAGGGACTTCGTGATAGAGTTTTAGTCTAGTACGAGTTATCCGTCCATCCGGACGAGGAATCACGTTCCTGAACCATAGCTGTCCTACCCAAGGAGGACGAGGAACCCACGTTCCTTAACCCCATTCCCAACCCAGGGAATCCCATGCTTTGTAGAGGGTGTGAACTCACCTTGGTTTGCTCGGCAGTAACACAGAAAAGTTAATCAAATTGCAGGTAATCAATTAGGTCCTATCACAGATATTATTCGTATCAGATTCAAGCCAAGCAGTGCACGATTGTTCAACACGTATTGTACACAGGTATTGATCAAGGCAAACACGTTTAACATTAACAGCTCACAGTTAACAGTCATACACAGCCCAAGGTCTAAGTGTGAGGCCCTAACAGTTGGGCTCGTGATAACAGGCCCAAACAATCAGTAACACAGAAGTCCATAAGCCTGGCCCATAATTAAGCAAGTCCAATAAGCGTGGTCTCGAGTCGCAACCGGACTCGCAACCCCGGTCTCGGGTTATGCTGCTTCTGGTCGCGAGTCGTAACCGGACTCGCAACCAAGGTCTCGAGTCATGCTGTTGATCATAGGCGGTTGCGAGTCGCAACCTATGTCGCAACCGTGGTTTCGGCTGATCATGCTAAGGTCTCGAGTCGCAACGGGACTCGTAACCTGTGTCGCAACCTGTGGTCTCGGCTTGTCATGTTATGGTTGCGAGTCGCAACCAGGGGTTCCGACTCCCCAACAGTTGCTGATTCTGCACAGTTGTACTATCCAATAGAATTCCAATTGCATGCACCCTATTTGTGTACTATCCACTCAAACATGTTTTCTTGTCTAAACATTAACCGAAATAGATCAAACAAAGCAGAATTCAAATATTCATAACACATTCAAAGCATATTCAAGTAGTTCTTCATATATTCAAGGCACATTCATCAAGTTCTTTAACACTCATAACATAAATAACCCTTATTCAAACAAGATTATGTATAACCATCAAAACACAATTCACTAGCATGCATCCTAACATTCGGTTTCCTTTTATTACTCAATCCCACTTGTACAAACACCCAAACTCTTCGGATCCAAACCCAAGTAAAGCCGATACACTCATTCATAGTCAAGCATATATTACACACCTTAACATAACAATGCACTATCTTAACATAACCTTCATAGTTATCAACCGAAACATAAAACACCTTAACATACAATGCACTATCAATAAACAACAACAAACATCAACCAAAACATCATAACTACTAACTGGTTGGTGAGGTGTGTGAAGGAAAGTTGGTTTGTTGTCCGAAAGTTTCCGAGTGAAGAACACAACGAATCCGGGAGCTTGACTCGATCCTTGAATCCGGCACAAGGGAGAAGGGTGGTGTTTGCTAGAGTTTTAGTGAGAGAGGGGAGTAGGAGAGTGTGTGTAGGAGGGTGAGTGTGTTGTCCAAAGAAATGGTGAGTGTGGCCATGAGTGTAGTATATATAGTGGACTTGGTGCACCCTAGTGGGCTTAGAAGTCGATATAAGGGGTTTACGGCCCAAAGGCCCAACCGGCTATACTGTTCACTCGAGACCTCATGGTCTCGAGTCGGGTTCTCGGCTCACATAATATACATACATATATACCATACGTACAAGCAAGCACATAGTCACATAAAATGTTCACTTATGTAATCACATTAACAAGTTACTAGTCACGAAATGTTTCAAGCAAGTTACATCAAGATACAAGAAGGTTCTAAATTTCGGGTTGTCACAAAGGAGTTACGCAATTATGGATGCATACATAATTATGGAATTCAGTGCACAGAAACCACAGCGAGTCTTGTCACGTATGGATTCCCTCAGTACAAGAAAAGGTCAAACATGAGCACCCTTCCCCCAGACTATTAAATACTCTTTTGGAGTAATGACTTAGGGTATAAAGACAAGAACCGCCAACATGAATATCTTATGACACAACAGTATTTATCTATTTATGCATGCTTGTTGTTGTATGAATTGATACTTCTACTTCTTCCCCTAAACCTTCTGATACTATGCCAGAACCTGTTGAGAAGGTGACAATTGAGGGAGAAGATTTGTCTGCTGGTGTTAGTAAACATTCTCCGATCCGCCCAGAGGAAACCTTGGGAGATTACTATTACCGGACTTACATGGAGAAAGATGCTGCTGATCCTCACACCCCCGTTTGGAACTTGAAGAAAGGTGATACTTTCTCAGATTGGCACGTGTGCCAAGATTGGTTGCAAGGGACACTTCCGCCTGGGGAAATTAAATTTCAGGAAGGTCGATCTTATGAGCAGACTTACCAGTCTTATTGCGCAGTAACTGCTTCTCATGTCTCTACCACTCACCGTATAGTACGTGAGTGGTATAGTATGCATAAGGAGCAGGAATCCTTTATGGCGTCTCAGAAGAAATTTGCCAAAGATGAGAGACGTCTGGCTCAACTGATGGCTAAATTAAAAGATGATCAAGCCAAGTTTGAAGCTGAGTGTAAGACTGAGGAATGGTCTGTTGCTGGTTGGAAAAGAAAAGCGGAAGCTGAAGCTGCTCTCCTTTCCGAGGAACGTAAAAATTGGAGAAAGATTTGTGAAAAAGATAATGCTGAGAAAGCAAACCTTCGTAATATCATTAATAACCTCAAGGCTGAGGTTGAAAAACTGAAGAATCAAGATGCGGAGGTAGAAAAATTGAAGAAGGAGAAAGCTGATGCAGAAGCTGCGCTGGCGGAGGCACGCTCTCATAGGGAGCGTAGTGAGCAACGAGAGGTACAAGCTTTAGCCACCCTTGCCCTTAGAGATAAAGAGTTGAAAGAACTTACTGCTTTGGTTTCTGATCAGGAACAACTTAAGAAGGATCTGGAGCTTGCGCGTTCCGAGAATACTGAAACCTCCCGCCGTTTGACTGAGGTTGAGGAGAAATTAGAAAATTCGGAAACGGCGCGGGTTACAGCGGAAAGCGAGCTTGAGCCTTTAAAGAACGATATGGCCTGGTTGAAAGATCGCGGAATTGCTTGCGTAAGTTTCTTCTCTCCTTCTTGTTTGTGGAAAGCGCTTTCTTTGATACTTATTTTTGTTTGATTTCACAGGTTGCGGAATCTGTGTTAAACTCTGAAGAGTTGGATAAAACTGTTGCCAATTTAATGGTTGCTGCGCGACGTGATGGGTATGCGCAAGGATACGCCGAATGTTCCCAACATGTAAACAGTGCGTTACAAGTCAACTAGGATGATAGCAAGTCTGCGACTTTTGGCGTAAATACTAGCACCGCGCTTGCTTCCATGAAGACAGAGTTTAATAATTTGCAACTTCCAGTTATGGATTTGATAAACGTAGCGCTGCAGTCGGATGACCACGTAACATGATTAAAGGAAATCTTCCCGGATGAGGGTGAAGATTTAGAGTAGTTTGTTTTAAAATTGTATTTGAACAATTTCATGTAATATGCGGGATGTAAATCCCTGCTTTGACGGTCCGCTGTTGCGCTAGTATTTTAAACACTGTCGTGTTTGGAATGTTCAGAACGTATTCGTACGCTTGAGAACAACATGTTTCTATTTGTTTGATTTTACAATGTTTTGCATGAGTACAATTGCTTTTATCGAGTAAGGCGAATGAAGTTGGTATAAAGCTCATGTGTGGATTTATGGTCGTTTGTGACGTGATCACTGACCGCGCATGGAGCTTGTTTTGTAACTACCATAATGTTTTTACGCTTACTACAAGAAATTGCATGCATTTTGTAAACACAAAAATAATAGAAACTTTGCAATTTTATTCATGGATAGAGCACAGAGGCTTTACAAAGTTTTTGTAATAATTATGTGGAACTTAACTTACTCTCTAGTATCTCCGCCATGTCTGATAAATCATGTCTTTCCACGGGGAGCTTATAGAACTGTCACTTAAGTTTGTGCCTGTTTACTTGGGCCCTCCTCCCCTTGGGTTATCTGCTTAATCTCTTTTCGTACATTTTGGAGTAGATGCGTTAATTCGCCGCTCTTGAGAGCTTTCTCTATCTCTGTACGCAGAGAGATGCAATTGTTAGTGGTGTGCCCATTGTCTTTGTGATACTCGCAGTACTGCGCCGGGTCTTATCCACGTTTACTTTTCATCGGGATCGGAGGCTTGAATTGGTAGTCTTCAGTACTTAAGACCTCCGCCGGGGTCTTTGTTAGGGGAGTCCACTGTCTCTCCCTATTTTCCTGTTTGCTCTCCCGCTGTGCGGAGAGTTTGTTGATTGTTGTACGAGCGTCTTCGGACGAACGGCTTCCTGTTCTGGACTCACGCCATGATTTTTTAAACCTCCTTTCGCCGGTTAAGCTTAAATCCGCGGGCCTATTGTGTGGTGGCGGTGGCCTGTTTGTTGTGAGGTTTTCTCCGTTTGCGCATAAACTTTGGCTGCCGCCATTATCTTCTCCCAACTTGTTGGAAGGCCTTCTGTTCCAGATAAAACTTTGATCATGTCGTCGCATCGAACCGCGTACTTGAATTGCGCATGGATCAATTGTTCATGAACACCGCCGATTTCCAACACTTCTTTATTGTATCTGGTGATGAAATCTTCCAGATTTTCGTCATCCCGGCGCCAGATGTTCATGACGTCGGATGTATCACGGATGGAACGCCGCTGCTGGCTGAAGTGTGTCAAAAATTTTTCCCGCAGATCCTTCCATGATTCGATCTGCCCGGTTGGTAGGTTATCGAACTAAATTCGCGCTGGGCCGGTCAGGGTTTGTACGAACAGATGACACCATAGCGGGAGAGTCCAACCCCCAACCAGACCTGCGCTGGTAAATATCCTTAGGTGATCGTCAGGGTCGGTTAACCCATTAAACTTCCCTATGTTGGATGGTAATTTAGCCTTCTCCAATGGAGCTAAGGCTATTTCTAGTATGAACTTTGAGTTTTCCGCTGCTTCTGCAGGGCGGTAAACCAAGTCATAGTTGTGTTCTGCCTCAGGGTTATAAACTACTCGAGGCCTGTACTTGTTATAATTTGGTTGCAATCGATTGAACACACTGGTATTTGCACTTAAACAGTATGTTGGATCGGATTCGTCAGTGTGGGTATTTCGTTGAGAACCCAACCTATCATGAACTGATTGCCTTCGGTGTGTTCCTGTCTGAATGTGTTGTGATGTAGATCTGGCATAAACTTCTGTACCTTCATAAGTTGATTCTTCTCGCTGAGAGGCATGAGCACGAGATCCCGGCCTTCGTGATTGAGTCAGGGGAGTAGTTTGAGCACACAGCTGTGTGTATACTGCGTTTAATGCCCCTTGGGACCGGACATACCAGGATATCGGAGTTTCACCTGGTGGTAAAATTGATTGAGCAGGGTTTACTGGTAACATTCCTGCTGTGATAGGATCATTTGCTCGATTGGACTAAACCTCGTTATCGTCCGAGGCATCTTCCGGAATTCCTTCTACTTGTAAATTATTTGGTCGAGGACCATGTTGCCGGTGAGATGATGAATTCTCTGCCATGTGCAAAACAGAGAATGAAAAGAACTAAATCGAATCGAGATGAAAACGGGAAAAACAGAGGAATCAGTGGGCGCCAATGAAGAAACACTAGATAAATGGTCGGAACCAAGATATCTAGGGGGTTTGAATCCGCATAAAAAGGTTAGTTCCCACTCGATTGATTTAGATCTTAACAGACCTTCTTCTCCGGTAATTCTGCAAAAAAGAGCACCGTTAGCCTCCCCAAGGGGAGAAGAGGGTTCTCTCCTTGACCCGACTCCGGTGTGAGAATAAGTATTGGTAATGAAGAAGAAGATGTATTTGAGAAGTGTGTGTAACTTGAGTTCATACTTGCTTTTTCTCTTATTTATAGCCGGGAGTCGCTTGAAGGCGGGAAAACCCGTTAGTGAAAAGAAGACGGAAAATGCTAACTCCGTAAGCAGTTATGCTTTCTTCCGTTAATACTCCTTGATCTGATGTGATAGCACACGGATCGTGATTTAGATCAAAGGCTAGGGATTTTCCACGTGTAAGTGACTTAAGTGAAGATTACTCTTCATTGCATGCATTCGTTGTGAATTGGGGGACGACTGATATAGTGACACGTGGCCAGACGGTTGTAACCGTCTTGGTGGTGCACGATCGTATTGTTTCTAGAAGATTACTGCTGTAATCTGGTGTGATATCTTATCGTGTGGAAACAGATGAATAAATCCCAAGTCTGGGCAAATAACATCCAAGTCTGAATATTAAGCGGAAATATCTAATTCTGGATTCTTGTCCTTTACTTTGTGTAGGACATGCGCAAGGTTTTATGATTCCTTTTGGGCGCAAGTGTTGACTGTTGTGGGCCTTTTAACCCTTCCTTTGGTGAGACCAGTGCGCGGCCGCGCAAGGTGCCAAGCTGAGAATTAAAGTTGTGGTATGGTCCCAAGCACTTTTTTATAAGGTTTTTGGGACCTTACCCCTTCAGCACCTGTCGTGGACAGGGGTTGTTAAGGGCTTTCTCACATATCACAGTGGTGATATGTGTTGCGCATTCTACAACTCGCAGTTAAATCTGTGCATATTTCATTGTCGATAACCTACTAGCTTTCACTTTGCTACATGTTACATGCTGGTTATGTGTAAACGATTTCGAATCCCATTATACTATTAAACTTGTATGCTCACCTTTACACTATGTGTATTGTCCTCTATTTTAACGTATGTGACAGGTGTTTGAATGCTTACGATGCCGTGCTCTTGCTTTTGTGGAATCAAGTAGGAGTGTCTAGAAACAAAAACAATTTATTTATTTGAGTTGTCGGAATAATGATTTGCCTAGGGATATCTATGTCTGTAATAATTATTTTACTTGATGAGTTATGGTATAGGACATAATGTTATTTATCCGGTAATTTAGTTGTTATGGATTTCTCCTGGACAATCTGTTTCGCTCAGTGCCGCGCCCCGATGTTTCCGCCATCGGTTGGGGTGTGACAGTTTTAGAATTGCCGACATCAGACGTCGTTTTTCCTGTGAAAAGTGCCACCACGCCGACTTTGGAAAATAGGGCAACAACATTTGCGAAAGTGTAAGATTTGAAGCGGCATATTGGCCGGAACATGTCGGTGAAGATTGTGGCGAAGGAGACGGCGATTAACGCCACATGGCAGAGCAACTCAAGCGACAGATTTTGATTGGACGGTGGAGATTTAATAAGAACTTTACGGTGTAAAATAAGCAACACAAAAACGTAAAAGTACTACATGTGAACATACCTAAAGTATACTATTTCTCCCAATGTTTTGAATTAATACTATATATGAGAATATCTATTATGAACTTTATTTATTTGTAACTCTTTTACACATCATTATCATTGTACTTTTATTTTTGTATTATTATAAGACGAGTTATTTTTTTTTTGAACAACAAACTCACTTTATATATATATATAAAGAGCCAGCAAGCGACTGGAAACAGACAAACAAATAGAACAAACGAGAAAAAATAAATTACAACATATCTAATAAATCAAACGCCTTCCAATCCTCCCAGCTCGCCGTCTTTATCTTTGATCTCGTCTTTATCCAAAGGAACGCATCTTCCTTGATAACATCCACTGTCTTGCTTATAGGAATGAAATTATTGTTAAAAACCTTTTCATTCCTAGCGCTCCATATTCTCCAACACGTAGCCAAAATGATGGTGTATACAATCTTCTTCCAAACTTTATCACCCGGGTTTTGCAAAATAATGTCGACGAACTCTTTAAAGCAATTACACTCGACAAACGAAATCCGCATCCAAGCTAAGATGTTCCACCAAATGCATCTTGCCCAAAGGCAATTCAAAAAAATACTAGTGTATAATAAAGTTAAACTCAAAGGATATTTAAAAAAATCAGTTTACATAAATAAACAAAAAATTATAACACAAAAGTATTTAAAGAAGATCATACTACATATGGTAATTTTTTTTAGATAAAGTGGTAAGGACTAAGGAAGAGGGAGTGTTGGGTTGTTTATTTTATTATTTATAGTTTCCTTATTAATAAAAAGAGTAAATTAGTTTTTGGGTTTCCATCTTTTAATCTTTTAGTGGTTTAAAGCGTCCGAGTTCAAAATCAAAAAAATTTAACGGCTTTAGTGCCTAACCACTCATTTTTCTAACATTTTGAGTCCAAATTTTAACGCTTCTACTTTTGATTTTGAACTCAAGTTGTAGTTAAAAATTTAAGGCGTTAAACTTTTTAATTTTGAACTCCAGTGATTAAAACCACTAAAACGCAAAAACTCATAAAGTGATTTAAATAAAAACAATAAATGATCATTATCCATTTTGTAAATAACCAACATCTTTAAGCTTTGGGTAGTTGTACCCTTGGCTTTGGGTGGTTTTCAAAAAAAAAAAAAAATAAGAATTTTACTTTTCAACCCAATTCTTTCTTTTTGTTGCAAATTTAACTTATAAAATTGATTTTGTTCACCTTATAGCCAAAACTTTTCTTCTTTTACAATTTAAACTCACAATTTTCTACTTTTCATCTTTCGCAAATTTTCGATTTACCAAGGAGCAACGTGCTTGCGTGGTTCCACGCTTTTACGTTTTGTTCATAATTTTGCGAGTTAACACGGCACAACATCCATGTGTAGTTCAAAGTTTTTACGTCTATTGTTTTTCAACTTACAGGTTCGTCACAACGTGTGGGTCATTGATCAACTTAGTTATTAAAACACTATAAAGAAGCAATATATTTATGCATATATGTGTTGTAATCTTGGCTTTGTGGGTTTTCAAAGAAAAATGGTTATGTATATGGTTGTTGTAACCTTGGCTTTGGGGGGTTTTAAAAAAAAATTGATTTTTTTACTTTTAACTCAAAACTTTTTATCTTTTACAATCTATCGTCACAACTTTTTTTACTTTCAACTTTGGTCCTTTATAATTTTCATTTTCCGCAAATTTTTCGCTTTATGCTTCGTTCTAAATTTTGTGACTTAACACATCGCAACGTGCGTCTTTGGTTTAACGTTTTTACATTTCGTTCTAAATTTTACGAGTTAACACGACTCAGTATACGTGTGTGTGAACGTTTTTACATCGTCTATATTTTCCCCCGTTTGACAGGTTCAACATAACGTGTGGTTCCTACATCGACTTAGTTATAACTAAAGAATCCCCGCCGCATTGCGGCGGGTCGTAATTCTAGTTAATAATATATTTTGTAACGACCATTATCATGTTGACAAATATCATAAATCTGAAGATTAAAACACAAATCCATTCATGTATGCCTACCTACCCTACTAGTTCAGTGGAATCAATCTGTTGACTTAAAGCCGCTACAACAAATACTAAATTGAGGTTTGTGTATTCTATTCTAGCATCTTGAAAGCTTAATGCAATCGGAGGTTTAGAATTTCACGAATTGCAGTATGTATTCTAGGTTTTACAATCCTGTAAAACTCAAGAATTGTACGAGGCAATTGGGGTAAGTTTCATTCCTTTATCCCCCCCAATTCTAACACTTTCAGTATCAGTGAAATGGCAATTTAGTTTCTGTTATCAAACAAGCGTCTTTTATTAACAATTTTGCAGTTAGCTTTATAGAGATTCTTGTTCACAGTGTTCGTTTGGTGTGTAGTGTAATGGAATTGGAAATGGAAATGGTATTTGTGTAGGAATTGAAATTTGATTTGGAATTTAGGTGTGTTCATTTCACAAAACGGTTCCTTATGTTATTGTTCAATTTCAGTTCCTTCTTTTGTTGTAACGAACAACCAACGTAAGAAATGGAATCTACATTCTACTTCCATTTTTGTGAAACGAACACTACCGTTATCTCTATACAATATCTGGCATAGTAGTCGAAGGCGCAAAGGGTAAGGCACGGCATAAACATGCCATTTTTAGCAGATTTAGTCATTTAGATTGGTTTCAGTTCATTTTTAGATGTTTTAGGCCTGTTCATGCCGGTTTTTAGATGGACGCCACTGGGCTGCTCCTGGGAGCCTAGTTTGACTTGTATGATATTTGGTTTTGTAAAGTCACTTAAAACCCTTACTTACTTTAAGGAAAACTACTGTTTGCGAGATCGGCAAACAGTTGCTTCCGTGAAACTGTCTTTTGAGTTTTGGATTTGTACCCATCAAAATAAGACCCGTCTTTGCTTGGTGATATACGATTTTTAGTCTTGTGATGGATACTGGCTTACGGTATTATCTTGGTGCAGGTACTTTTGGAATATTCAGAAACGAAATATGTGTGAGGATGGCAAGGCTAACACCCGTGTTCTTTTTTGCGGGCCCCACTTTCCTGCTTCACATAACTACACCAAAGAATATTTGCACAACTATCCGTTAATCCAGGTATTCTCATTGATGAAATAACAATAGATTGTTAGTCTACTGGACCTCATTTATTTCAATTTTATAGGTTGATGATCTTCCGTTTGATAGTATACCCGATCTTATTGGCAACTATGATATCTGTGTGGTAAAAAGCATGCGGCTTAGTTCAGATCTCATTGCTCGTGCAACTCGAATGAAGCTCATAATGCAGTATGGTGTCGGGTTAGAAGGTCAACTGTTGAGCTGAGATTTTCGGCCACCTTTGCTCCAAGAAATCCAAATACTTATACAAGTTCAATTATTTTTATTTTAATGAAGGTGTTGATATAACTGCTGCTACAAACCATGGAATAAAAGTTGCTAGAATTCCCGGTAAGGTAACAGGAAATGCTGCTTCATGTGCGGAAATGGCCATCTATATCATGCTGGGTCTTCTCCGCAAACAAGTAGGATCTCATATTAATTTAACCACATATTTTCTCTTACTTTTTTTTTTTTTTTTCCTTTTTATTTAAAATGTTGGCTCTGCAGAATGAAATGCAATGTTCTGTAAGGCTAAAGAAACTTGGAGACCCGGTTGGCGATACATTGTTTGGAAAAACAGTAAGCTCAGTCAATTTTAGGCCGGTCTTGTTTCTCTATTTCTAGAATAACATGACAGATTATGTTACTGTAGGTTTTCATTCTGGGGTATGGAAATATTGGCATTGAACTGGCAAAACGTCTTCGTCCATTTGGAGTCAAGATTCTTGCAACAAAACGAAACTGGGCATCAAATGATCCAAGTAGGTTCGGTACTACGGCTGTCTCAACATATGTTTTTTTTTAGTTTTTTTGAAGTATCTGCTTTAAGTATCTCTCTGCTGTTACTTATCGTTATTTTCTTTTTCAAGAAGCAACACTTGAAAATGGTACACATGATGATTCGGTTGATGAGAAAGGTAGTCATGAAGATATATATGAGTTTGCAAAGAAATCTGACATTGTTGTCTGCTGCTTGATAATGAATAGTCAAACAGTAAGACCTCTTCTTCCCCTTCACTTCTCTTGTTAATTGTTTTTCAGTTAGGGATGGCAAAAAAAAAAAAAAAAACCCGGGCTTGACGGGTATACCCGAAACATTAAGCATTTGGGACGGGTTTACCTGATACCCAACGGGTATGGGACCGGGTATGGGATTGGACGCAGGTATGGGATTAGGTGATACCTGACCTGATTACCCGAAACTATGTATCCGTTGACGTGAAACATATACCCGAAAAGTTTTAACTTTTATTTTATTTTCCCTAAGCTATTGTTTAGTAATGCTTCATTCTAGTAACTTCATTACTAGAAAAAAAAAACTTTTTCTTTTTTAAATATATATTTTGGTGACATTATTTATATATATATGATACAAAATACAAAAGTGATTTTTGAGATTAATATTATTATATATATACTTTTTCAAATATTTTTGATATTTTTATGATGATGATAATATGTATGTTATATATCATAATTAAATACATTGTATAGATTTTAAAAACATAAAATTGTAAAGGCTAGTAAACAAAATATATATACAAGAATATCTTAAACGTCTATTGTTTAAACACTAATGGGTATACCCGATATGTGAAATTGCACCCGCCCACCCCAATGTTTCGGTTAGAAGGGTATAGATTCCGATTTTTCGTCCGGAAATTTTAAAAATTATATAGGTACGTCTCCCTCCAATTATTTTTCCTAAATATTTATACAATATATAAATTAAAGTAAAGTTTGTTACCACTTTGTATATCCTAAATATTTATACAATATATAAATTAAAGTAAAGTTTGTTACCACTTTGTATATAAGTGATGGGTAGTTTTGTAAATATATTTTAACTTTTATTTGTTTAACCCTAGATTACCCACCACACAATAAACTTAATTGCAAGTTTTTATGTGTAACAACGGGTCCTTTGAATGAATGAAATTTTTCAGTTTTATTTGGAACTATTATTATTTGACCTGACCTGAATCGATAGCCTACCCGACCCGACCCGACCCGAAACATAACGATAGGAAATTTTTTTTTGGGTCCCATCACTTTACGCCCCCTCGAAACTTTTGGTCAAGCTCCGCCACTGCCGACGGGTAATGGAATCGGTATGGGACAAGATTTTACAACTGGGTATGGGTATGGGATTAGCCATACCCAACCCATTGCCATCCCTATTTTCAGTTGGTTGCACTTCCTTTGACTTACAAATTTTCATCAATATTCAGGTTGGTACTGTAAACGAGAATTTCATTTCTTCAATGAGAAAGGTTAGTTTCTATAACTACAGATCGGTTTATGATGTGTAGTTTCAGTAAGACGACTTGAGCTGCTAATAGATGAAATTGGTTTTTGCAGGGTGGCCTGCTGGTGAATATAGCGCGTGGGGGTCTGTTGGATTATAAAGCGGTTTATGAGGGCCTTGAATCGGGTCATTTGGGGGGCGTAGGAATGGATGTTGCATGGACGGAGCCTTTTGATCCAAATGATCCAATCTTGAAATTCCCAAACGTCCTTCTTACACCTCATGTTGCAGGAGTTACAGAATCTTCATATCGATCCATGGCCAAGGTATGCTTGTTTGATGTGTGCAATGATATCTGACTCTTGAACCTGATTGGTTTTGCTTGTTTAATGTGAGTTTCGAAGTCAAAATCACTTTTACCAAAATTATTAATGATTTTATTTATATGCAACAGGTAGTTGGTGACGTTGCGCTTCAACTTCACTCGGGAAAACCTTTAACTGGGATAGAATATGCCAACTAATGATTCCATGTCAAACAAAACAACACATTACAGTTACCTGTCCAAGAGTTTGCTTATGCGAGTTGTCACATGATTTCTCGATCGCATGCATTCGTCAGGAGATCAAGGCGATGCGATTCCCATTGGGTAAAAAGTAGAGCACCTTTACCTCTCTTGAAATGTCAAAATGATGTGTTGACTTGGTTATTTTTCCTGAACTCTTTGTATGTTCTGTATTTTCTAGCTTCTTTGCTAGATGATTGAATAAAATCAACTTCACTGCGGTTATAAAAATAGTAATTGGTCTTTTCTGTTCTGTTTTTTACTATTTTTTTTTTTTTTTTTGTTTTGAAATCTTTCAAACTACTATTTTTCAACATGTTTTCAAGAGTGCTGATATTTTCTTTCAGTTAAGGTGCCTAGTTCCATAAAATCATCAGCTTCTTTAAACACTTGTTCAAATATTAATTTCACTATTCACGATGATAAGATAACATAAATATAATTGTGACCCGTTTCGCATATCGTTCGTAATTACCAATTAAACCAGTTAAGTGGATTTTAGTTCGTTGCCCACGGTGTAACTCTTACAGGCCATATCTCGGTCGGCCGCGTTAATTTATCGGGCCGGTCCATTTTTCTGATAGTCTCCCACTTGGACGATTTTTGATTAAGTTCGTTAACGATGACAACCAGAGGCGCTCTAGCTACGCATGGCTGCCCCCAACAAGTTATAACGCTTTAAAGTCATTAACCAAAACATCTTGGAACATCCTGTTGCAAGACAATGAGCTTATGGCAATCGTTGTCATCTATCCCTAGTGTATAAGACATCAATTGAACAATGAGACATGGATCAGATTCAATCTCACATGGCTTTCAATCATTATCTGAGTGATATTGTTACATAATCAAACATCATGTATGATATTGTTACATATTAACCGAGTTTGAACAGCCTTTTTTTTCCTCAAGAACAGCAATTTTTCATGGATTAATTAATTTCTTTTTGTTATATTATTAATTTATACATAAAAAGGACATGAAAAACTAATTAAAAGCATGTTATACCTTAAGGTTTAGGCTTGATTTGGATGGTATTCTGCTAGAACAGGTTGGTGTGTGTGAGTAAAGGTGTATGGAAATGTTAAAGTTTGTGAAGTTTAAAAAAAGTGAATGGGGAGGTACCTTATTAGGGTATCCGGGGCACTCTCGGGGAGAGGGTGCGGTGACCCCATTCCCCGATCGGGAACACCGCCGCCATCACCGTGGGGACCCGATTCGGGGAGGGGATTCAGGACTTGTTCACCGCGTTGAATTGGCACGAGGTTTGAGGAACGGTTACATTTTAAACGGTCAAATTTAAAAAAAAAATTCACTTTTTAAACAAATATAAATAACCACACCCACCACTAATTTTTTATACTCTCAAACCACACCCACTTCACTAATTTTTTATACTCTCAAACCACACCCACTTCACTAATTTTTTATACTCTCAAACCACACCCACTTACCGAGCAATGGAGAACCAACCTCGCGAAGCCAAGAAAAAAACTAAGGGACGGGGCTCGCAACCGTCTCGTGGTGGTTCGAGCGGTGCAAGTGCACAACCACAACCCCCTTTCGGATATACTTCACAACCCCTGTTTTTTTCCAACAACCTTCACACCCCTCCTTTTATAACACCCAACCACCCAACCTTCAACCCAGTTTCGGCTATTTTCAAAATTTGTTATCAATGGATGCTCCTCAATCCCCCGCCTTCGACCCATATGGTTTTCGTTCCCCACAAGTTCCATCTACATGAGGAAATGTTGAACGTCCTCTACCTATTTACGACGACGAGGACGAGGAGGTAGTGCCCGAAACTCAAAATTTGGGCGACGATGAAGATGACACCGGTGACGATGAATATAATGGATGAAGACGCCGGCAACGAAGAAGATGACGCTCGGGATAAAAAGGGAAAAATGGCGAGCGAAAAATGGACAAAGGTCCAAGAAGAGGCGTTGGCGAAGGCGTGGGTACATTGCTCTACCAACAAAAAGAAGGGCAATCAACAAAACCGCGATAGTTTTTGGCGTAAGATTTTAGATCATTTTAACGCCACCGTTGGTGGAAGTAACCGGACCGTGCATCAAGTACGGTCTAAGTGGACCCCAATGATGACGAAAATAAACTTTTTCAACGGCCTATACCAACAAGCGGTAAAAATTATATTTTTTAACATTGTATATTTTTAATTTTCTTTACTAAGTTCATATTTTTTAACACTTATTATTTTATAATATGTAGGATCGCACACGAGGAAGCGGGTGTAAGGATCTCGACGTGATGAAAGTCCCTTTAAAGGAATTTAAAGAGAGATATCCGAACGGTTTTCAACATGTCGAGGCGTGGGAGGTCGTTCGAAAACACGGCAAATGGGCCCAAGTCCCATTGTTGGGTGAGGAAGGGGAAGGTTCGGCACAAAAAAGAAAGCCCGTTGACGTGGACCCTTCCATACCCGATATGAACGAAGACCCCTCGCCACAAAGAACACAACGGCGAGACAAGCGTCAAGCGACATCGTCCGAGGGAAGCTCGGCCGAGTTGGCGGCACAATTCAAAGAGTACACCGCCATGAAAGAAGCGAAGCACGTGATGGAATTGGAGGCGATTGAATTGAGGAAGAAAAGAGAGTCGGAGGCTCGCAAGCTCATATCGGAACAACGCGAGATGATGAAAAACTACAATTACGATCGAGATATGAAAACATTCCTCAAGCCGCACGACGATGCTCCGCCAAATATGTTGCCGTTCATCCTCGCCCGAAAGCGCGACATCGCTAACAAGTACGGGTGACCGTGCGATTTCTAAAATTTTTATTTTCTAGTTTTAATGTAATTTTTATTTTCTAGTTTGAATGTAATTTTAATTTTCTAGTTTGAATTTAATTTTTATTTTTATTTTCTACTTTGAAATGTCTTTTGTTAAATTTTATTAATATTTTTTTATAAACATGCATAATTACAACAAATAAAAAAACAAAAAAATAAAATTTAAAAAACCAAGTCATCTAAGAGGGGAGTGCCGCCATCAATTTAGGGTGTGCGGGGAGTTTAAGAGGGGAGTTGACGTGGCATAACGTAATTGGGTGTGCGTAAGAGAGGGGACTCCCCTAAGAGGGGAGTGCCCCTCTCACCCTTACGATCGGGATTTTAAAGGTGGAATTTTGTGCAAAGGGATAACTATAATATGTGTTTTAGTATTAAGGTACGTTATCAGGGCTCAAACGTGCCCCGGGTTCGTCATACAGACTTTTTCGTGCATTTTTTCATGTTTTTTTTTTAAATCAAACCCATCGACAACGAAACCCGAACACTTTGATATTTTTCCTTAGAATAACTTGTATTAATGTTAAATAAGTGTTTTTAGGCTTGACTAATTATACAATGCATGTTTCGTTGTTTTCGGGTGCGTTAAAATCAAAGACATTCTGCTAAACCGAAATCTGCTTTGTTTAACGTGCCATCTATCTTATGTCTAAGCAATTTTGTCTCCCTAGAATCACTTAAGGAACTTTCGTTCGTGTTTAAATCGTACTTATCTGGTTTACGCAATGTTAAAATAGTAATCCCCCATTTAAGGGTAAATTACACTTTTCGTCCTTTATGTTTGTATAAGATTGCAACGGATGACCTTTAACTTCAATAACTACAGTCACAGTCCTTTATTTGGAAAACTCATTACACCCTACTTCCTTTGGCCCTAACCTTGTTAAAATTTTCAGTTAAGTATGACATATACAATGCACATGAGGGCATTTGCGTCTTTTTATCCATAATCTCTCTAAAACACCATTCCCCAATCCTAAAACATCATCATCCTTCCCTTACCCCAGAATTGCATAAAAAACTTATCCAACCACCATTATTATCTTCAGTGGCTTAACCTTTGCTTTATATTCTTCATCTCTAATAATAAAACCTTCATCTCCTCCATTATTATCTTCATTTTCTTCTTCAAATGTCTTCTTTAACTCATCTTCTCCACTAATTTTGTTATTATCCGCAAACGATGCAAGAGTTACAACGTTCATTTATGTTTTATGACGAGCAGATCTGGATCTCGTCAACAAACCCCACATTTCTCGGTGGCGGTTCTATAATCAAATCATCGTTAAAAGCTCTGATTACATCTCCGATTCCACGTTCAACTTGATTCAAAATCATTTCTTGTAATTTCTCTGATTTGCTATAGCAATCGCATCTGAAAGTATGCACAGATCTGCCCTTATCACGGTTCGATTCAGATCTGCCCTTAGAACTCCAGTGGTGAAGAACTAGATCTCCGACGGAGCAGGGATGTGCGATGAAGAACTAGATGTTCGGTGGAGCAGGGCTGTGCGATGAAGATGGAGGTCGAAGTTGGGGATTGTCTAGAGTGTTAATAGACAGAGTTGAGAGAGAGATGATTCTTATATTGATATGTAATTTTTAAATTGTTTTAATTTCTTTTTGTTAAATAAATGAGTGAAATTACCGATCTACCCTCATGTGCAAGGCACATGTTCTGACTTAACTTAAAATATTAACCTGGTTTGTGTTTTGGTCAAAAATAGTACAAGGATAATCCAACCAAATCCGATTTTGTGAGGTGTGATGCTTGAATAAATGGTCAAATGTATGAACAAAATATGAATGAAATGAATGCTGGACACAAGGATTTATACGAGGAAAAAGCCCTTGATCAATGTATGGTCTCCGACACAAAAAACCTCGGATAGTGAAAACTATTACTATCAAGTATATTGAATAAACAAGTTTACGACTTCGGAAGTATTGAGCTTGATACAATGAGTTCTAGTGTGTGTTCGAGAGAATAGCAGAAGTGTTGTACGTAAACAGAGTGCAAAAAGTGTTTCTAAAAATAAGCTCAATACCCCTTTAATCTTTGCTAAAAATATCCTAACTAACTATCCGAAAAATCTGCCCATCACCCACGATCACCACCAACGGTAACTAGCTCGTGCATATGTTGAAAATGTAGATCATATTCCCCTGGAATCTCGCATGGAATAAGTATTCTTCGAAACATACATGCAAAACAAGCAAAAGGTGATGGAAACAATTATTAAGTCAGAATAATAATGAGGATCCTGGATCCTTATTCCCGCAGCGTCTCCTAAGGATCCTTAATTCAAACAGAACTGAGGATCCGTGATCCATGCTACACTTGAGGATCCGTGATCCATAGGCAGTAAAATTCTATCCCTAACAATTGCCCCCAAACATGACTAGTTGATAGCCAATTAGATAGTCATGTTTGAATGAAATTCGGACTAGCCGTTACTTGGAGATATAGCCGTTGCCAAGCTTACGTCAGCGAGGGTCATTCCTGCAAAAAACAATGATTATAAATAGGATAGAGATAGGGGGTGATATTTTGCCTTTAAATTCGAGAATTTCTCCCTTTAAATCTTCATTCGAAGACCGCAACAGGTATTCTTTCTTCCATTCTCTCTAAATCCTTCTCTTCTGATCCTCTCTTCTCGAGCATCCATGACGCAAATGGTTCTCCGATCTTCACCCTCTAAGGATCCTAAAAAGGACAGTCCTTTGAAGAGCCAAGGCGTTACCAAAAACCCTTTGTTAGAACTCTGCCGCTTCACTGATCCAGAAATTGACCGGATCCGCCATTGTTTTCCAGCTGAAACAATCTTCCGATCCTTTGACTCTTCGATGAAGAGTGATTGTGTTTCCGACGCTTGGGTTGCTTTTCCAGCCACTCCTTTCCTGATAGGGTTCTGTTATCCTTTCCCTGCTTTCACTCAATCTTTCTTCGCACTTGTTAGGGGAGGATTTTCCAATCCTAAGGATCATGGATCCTCGAGTACTGCCAGGATCACGGATCCTTAATTCTGTTTGAATTCAGGATCCTCGGAATGTGTTGCAGGACCAGGATTCAGGATCCTCATTGTTATCCTTACACTAACGGTTGTCTACCTTGTATGTGAGCTTGTTTTGCAGGAGTATGTGCATGGACTTAGTCTTGCCGATATTCGTGGAGCATATTCCCTCAATATTCCACACGTGCTTGGCTCTTGTGAACGTTATGGAGATCGTGGGGGACTTGCACAATTAGCGGACAGTTAGTTAGTTTAGTTATTTCTAATTTTAAATAGGGGATAACAAGCTTGAGTTAGAACACTTGGCTATTTTAGCAAACACGCACACTCTCGAACAGCTCTCGACAGTTCACTTGGTGATTTCATACACTTTAACACTTTTGCACACTAGAGATCCTTGTAACAAGCTTGTTATCATCCCGAGTTGTAACCATTTTTCTGTTTAATCTTAGTTGGTGATCGGTAGTTTCCATCACCCGAGGTTTTTTATGCCAGAGATCAACTCTTGATCAAGGGCTTTTTCCTTGTATAAATCCTTGTGTCACCTCTTTATTTGATTTGCAAGTTGTTCATACAATTGTTCATAGATTCAAGCATCACACCTCACAACAAAAGATTTGGTTGCATTATCCTTGCTTGATTTTTGACCAAAACAGTTTGGCGCCCACCGTGGGGCAATTGGTGCTTCATTCCTAAGAAGTTTTTGTTTTTGTGATCATTTCGGTTCGTTACAACCAAGCAGATGGCTTCTTCAGCAAAGAATACTTCAAGTTCGATGCCGGCAATCAGTTCTTCACAGGGCGTTCCTGTTTTGGCCAAAAATCACACAAGGATAATGTAACCAAACTTTATGTAAATGGGGTATGATGCTTGGTTAGCTATGAAAGTAAAGGATCACTTCTGTGATAAAGATGCAAAGACACAATGATTTATACGAGGAAAAAGCCCTTGATCAATGTATGATCTCCGGCATAAAAAACCTCGGGTGATGGCAACTACCGATCACCAATTTCAATATAATAAAAATGTAGTTACAACTTCGGATGATAATGAGCTGAGTACAAGGATCACTGAGTGTCTAAGTGTTGAGAGTTGTGTCGTATGTTGTGTGTGTTCTTCCGAATGAGGAAGATGGGTATTTATACATGTGTAGGTAACTTATTTTTGGTAGATAGACCACTAATCAGCTCATTACCCCTTTAGAAATAAAGATAATCTAGCCTAAATTGCTGCCCTTAGATCAAGCCATGTTTCCATATCCGGCACAACGTTCATCTTCAATTCAGCTCTTGCCATATTTGTAAAAGCGCGTCCCTGGATCATGATATGTAGGGCATATCCTGCTAGATATTCCTGCAAAATAATATTGTAGTAATCGAAAATGACCGTTAGTATAAGGATCACCTCAATGTCCCGTGATCCTGATCCTGAGGTCCGGCTGAGGATCACTGCCTGCCAAAGAAATAAGGATCACTGGTTAGGATCACGTATAAGGATCATTCATAGTAAAAATCCAGCCCTAACAATTGCCCCCAAAATATAAGGAGTTAAATGTAAATAGATGAGTTATATTTTGTTTTGAGCTTATCTCTAACGGACGATTCCGATTTACTAGCCGTTGCACATGGACTAGCCGTTATGATATTTACGTCACTGATGTGACAATCCCTGCGAATCATCATTATAAATAGGAGATAGGGTTAGGATCACTTTGTATTTAAATTCGAAGTATCTCCCTTTATAATCGTCACCGAAGGCTTTGATCAGGTATCATTTTCTTCTTTCTCTTCTTTGCTCTGTTCTTTGTTACTTTTACTCTGTTTTTTGTCTCGAACATGCTTCTTCGGAATTCACCGCACAAAGGCTCTAAGAAGGATAGTCCCTTGAAAAGCCAGGGGATTATCAAGGATTCTCCTATGGAGAGGTGCTGTTTTACCGATATCCAGATAGACAAGATTCGCCATTGCTTCCCGGCGAATGTTGTTTTTAAGCCTTTTGACCCTACTGCTTTGAGTGATTTTGTTTCGGACACTTGGGTGGCCTTTCCTGCTACCCCTTTCCTCATCGGGTACTCATATCCTTTTCCGACATTTACCCAATCCTTCTTTTCTCTTGCCGGCATCTCATATATCCAAGCTATGCCGATGATCTGGAGGGTTCTATATACCTTCGAGAGGATCATCGAGCAAGAAGGGATTGATTTGGGGATGTCAGAGTTAGCTGAACTTTATGATCTCACCACCTTTGGTTCTCACCGGTACTTGTTGAAACGGAAAGCGGGGGAGGATCATCCAATCTTCAAGGTTACCAAGAATGATGCCAACTGGAAACGTCGATTTTTCTTTGTTAAGAGGAATTCCATCCCGGATGGAAAGGATCTGCCCAAGGAATGGGCCACTCATGGTAGGGTAGAGGATCCTTGAAGGATCACTATCAGTCCTGTCTCTTATGATGAGGATCACTGATGTCTTTTCTTTTTTGCAGCTATCTCTGTTGCTCACTTAAAGTTGACCCCTGCTGCCAAAGAAAGAGTGTTAGCTTTCAAGAAGCTTAATCCTGAAGTCAGAAGCTTTCAGATTATTATCCAAGATTCTCAAGAGATATCCTCTGCATCTGCCACAATGTCAAGTAAGTATCCTCATAGAAAATAAGTTTTATGTGAAAGTATTTAATTTAACAAGGGAACTTATCTTGTTTTTGAATTGTGTAGGTGCCGGAAAGTCTGCCAGGTCCGTTAAATCTGCCTCCAAGTTTGGGATTAGTGACCTTGCCAATGTCACCTCCTCAAAGAAGAAAGCTTCTGCTGCCAGCCCTTCAGTCTCAGCTCCTAAAGCGTCCATTCGGGGTAAGGGAAAAAAGAGGAAAGCCTCTGATGAACTCCAAGGATTCCCTCTCCTTCGTCAGCAATTTCTTGACTATGTAAACGAGGTGAGGATCACTGCCCCTGTTGGTTATCTAGTATCTTTCGAGGATCACCTGATTCCGAGCTTGTCTTTATTTCTTTTGTTTGCAGAAACTTGCTGAGATTGAAACTTATCTTGGCAATGTTGAGGACCAGGAGAGCCAGATTGCCGATCTTCAGCAAATGGGTGTGTTGAAGGATCTCAAGATAGCGGATCTTGAGAAGGAACTCCAGGCCACCAAGGATGAAGCTGCTCAGAGGCTGATTGACATGGATAATGAGAAGCAGGAGATCATCCAGGATGCCAAGGTCTCTGCCGCAACTGCTATGTACAAGATACAACTACAAATGGCTGCGGAGGCTCAGGATCCTGCCTTTGACAAGAGCTCATGGGATGTTGAAGGTTGGAAGGCAAGGCTGGTGGACTTGGATGATGAGGAGGATGCTGAGGATATCCCAAGACTGGAGGGAGGTGATGCTGGCAAGGATCATGGTGAAGATGCTGGTGGAGATGGAGCAGCGGAGAAGTAAGCTGCATGATTGGGCGATGATGGATATTGTTGACTAGGCCGGAGCCCAATTTTTTAGGTTTTTGGCAGTGGTTTGTGGTTGATGGTTTGTGAACAATTATGGCCTGTAACGTTAAACAATAGTTTCTTAGGTTTAAGGATCCTGGATTCTTCGAACAATAGGTAGGATTACACATGGTGGAGGGATCCTCTGTTTGGGGGATGAAGCCGTTGTGATCCTGCCGCCTTTTAATTTCCCTGCAATACTTTTGAACCTATTATCATGGACACCCTTTACCTACCCCAGCGGACGGGCCACGTATTGCTGGTAGAAGCTTTGGGTAGGTAATTTTGACAACTTTTTGAAAGGGTTAAAGATCCTTTTGTTTAATAAATAAAATCTTAAACTTTTGTCGCTTATCTTGTGTTATTATCCTTTATGATTTTCAATTGTTTTGACACATGTTTGTTTGAAAAGTTGAGCAAATTATGTTTAAGAAATTTAGGATATGATCCTGGATCAAATATCCTATAATCGAAAGTTTTCAAGATAGTTTATTTTAAGGATCATAGGTTCAGTTGCCAAGGTCTAAAGGTTATTCAAATGAATAATGAAATTAAAAGTAGTTAAGGATCATACCTGAGGATCCAAGTTAGGATCCTAACCTTTAATCGGAATTACCATAGGTAAAACTTTAATGGATAATAAGGATTAAGGATCCTTAATTGTTTAACTTCGAAAACCTGAAAAAATGGAATACAACTTGGGACTAAGCCAATATAAAGGATAAGTTAGTAACTGGGGACAAGCCCAAAGGATAACTGAGAATGATCCCAGAGGATCACTGGGGACGAGCCCAAAGGATAACTGGGGATGATCCCGGAGGATCACTGGGGACAAGCCCATAGGACAACTGAGGATGATCCCGGAGGATCACTGGGGACAAGCCCAAAGGATCGTATGTAAACTGGAGTATGGCCCTTTCTGGCAACTATCCAAACTTAGTGACATGAAAATGTCAAAACCTTAGCTAACGTGAAAACGTTAGAAACCTTAGGAACGGATGTATGGTGCGTCCACCATTATACGTAGGATCCTGGGTATAGCCAGTACGATGAGGTCGCCAGCCCCGAAAATGGGTACTGATCCCAAAGACGTGAACTATATCAGGATCATCGTGCGCTGCTGGCGGAAACTGGGGATAATCCCAAGGATAACTGGGGTTGTACCCAAGGATCTGTGGTGCTTTTGGTGATCTTTGACAATTTGCTGAAGATACCTGAACTATCATAACTCAAATGGTTTGTGAGTAGAGGATGAAGGATACATGATCCTTATCCTTAGGCAAAAAGTAAGAAAATGCAATAGTTTTAGGATAAGCATATTACCAGAATGAGGATCATCAATGGCACCGGGATCCTTCAAGGATACTCCAAAGTAAGGATCACATGCATGAAGGATCCTGTTCACATGAAATATTTCTTTAAGTGAACAGCATTCCATGCTCTTGGCAACAAGTTCCCTTCCATGGTTAGCAGCCTGTATGCCCCCTTTCCTGCTTCGGCTTCAATTAAGTAGGGACCTTCCCATTTTGGTGCTAGCTTCCCGTCAGCAGGATTAATAGTATTTTGAAATGCTTTTCTTAATACCATATCTCCGACTTGGAACTTCCTTATCCTGACATTTTTGTTGTAGGCACCAGCCATTCTTTGTTGGTAGCTTGCCATCCTTATTCTGGCTAGATCCCTGATTTCCTCAATAGTATCCAAATCCTGAGCTAGAGTTGCAGCATTTTCTTCAGGATCACGAGCACTTGTTCTAGCAGTTGGGATCACCATTTCTGTTGGGATCACTGCTTCTGCCCCAAATACTAAAGAGAAAGGTGTTTGACCAGTGGCGTTTTTGGGAGTTGTCCTATCAGCCCATAGCACATAAGGCAATTCTTCTGCCCATTTCCCTTTCTTGGATCCTAGCTTTTTCTTCAGATTGTTGATGATGATCTTATTGGATGATTCTGCTTGACCATTGGCTTGTGGATGAACTGGTGTTGATGTTATCATCTTGATTCCCCAACTGTCACAAAAGTTAGTGGTTCTCCTTCCAATGAATTGAGAACCATTATCACATATAATTTCAGAGGGGATGCCAAATCTGGTTATAATGTTTCTTTTGATAAAGGATATAACTTCCTTCTCTCTGACTTGAGCAAAGGCTTCAGCTTCTATCCACTTGGAAAAATAGTCAGTCATGGCAAGCATAAATACTTTTCCACCAGGTGCTTTAGGAAGCTTGCCAACTATATCCATTCCCCATCTCATGAATGGCCAAGAGGATGGTATGGGGTGTAGTAATTCAGCTGGTTGGTGAAGGATATTGCTATGTCTTTGGCAAGGATCACATTTCTTAGCATACTCCGTAGCATCCCTTTTCATGGTTGGCCAGTAGTATCCTGTTCTAAGGATCCTTGAGAACAAAGCTCTGCCCCCAGTATGGTTTCCACAATCTCCTTCATGGAAATCCTTCAACACCTCTTCAATTTCAGGATCCTCGATACATCTCAAATATGGTCCTGCAAGAGATCGCTTATATAATACATTATTCAGAATTGTGAATTGAGATACCTTAATCCTGAAAGCTCTAGGATTTTCTCCCATCGGGATCTCCCCGTGTTGCAAATATCCCATGATCGGTGAGATCCATGATCCTGAATTAGGTTGGGCTTCTTCACTAGGGATCATTGCAGTATCCTCTTCTATTTCCATGGCCACCTGTTTTTCAATAGCAGGAGCCAGGATATGGATGATAGGGATACTTATATCTTCTGGAATCTTCAAGGATGATCCTAGGTTGGCCAATGCATCAGCTTCCGTGTTATCCTCCCTTGGTACCTGTGTTAAGCTAAAAGAAACAAAAGAGAGTGCCAATTCTTTGACTATCTCTAAATATTTGGTTAGTTTTTCACCTTTAACAGCATAGGATCCATTAAAGTGATTGGTGATCAATAATGAATCTACATATACTTCGAGATACTTTACCCCCATATCCTTAGCAATTTGTAAGCCAGCAATTAAGGCTTCATACTCAGCCTCATTGTTAGTTGCCTGGAACTCACAAGCTATAGAGTGGGGTATTATGTCCCCCTGTGGCGATTTTAGTAGGATCCCTAGCCCTGTGCCTTTGATATTTGAGGATCCGTCGGTGTGTAGTATCCAAGGATCCTTGGTCTCATCCAGCTGCTGGACCTCCAATTCTGCTTCCTTTTGTAGATCACTACTGAAATCAGCCACAAAGTCAGCTAGTGCTTGAGATTTAATGGCTGTTCTTGGTTCGTATCTTATATCGTGGGCACTAAGCTTCACTGCCCACTTAGCCATTCTTCCTGACATATCCGGTTTCCTGAGGACATTCTTAATTGGAAAATTAGTTTTAACAACAATAGTATGGATTTCAAAATAATGCCTTAACTTAATGGATGCCATGATTAATGCAAGGATAAGTTTTTCGAGGTGTGAGTACCTGGATTCGGCATCAAGTAGACTTTTACTTACATAGTAGATAGGATATTGTGTACCTTCGTGATCCTTAACAAGGACAGCACTTACAGCGGTTGAGGATACCGCCAGATATAAGGATAACACATCTCCTTTTTCCGGTTTTGCTAATGCTGGTGCTGAGGACATATACTCTTTTAGGGCTTGTAAAGCATTTTCGTGCTTCTCAGTCCATTCGAACTTCTTATTCTTCCTTAGGATATCGTAGAATTCTTTGCACTTTTCTGAGGATTTCGATATGAACCTGTTTAAAGCTGCTATCCTGCCTGTTAGTCTTTGAACATCCTTGGCATTGGCAGGAGATTTGATATTTATTAATGCTTTGATTTGTTCCGGGCTTGCTTCAATGCCCCTCTGGGTTACCATGTATCCTAAGAACTTTCCTGCCTTAACACCAAAATGGCATTTTGAAGGATTAAGTTTCATGTTATAATTATCAAGGATATCGAATGCTTCTTCCAAGTCCCTTAGGTGATCCTCTGCTTTCTTTGACTTGACCACCATATCATCTATGTACACCTCCATAGTTTTTCCAATTTGATCTTTGAACATCATATTCACCAGCCTTTGATATGTTGCACCTGCATTTCTTAGTCCAAAAGGCATGGCAATATAACAATATAAACCGGTTGGGGTCATAAAGGCTGTATCCTCTTGGTCAGATGGTTCCATCTGGATTTGTTGGAATCCAGATGATGCATCCATAAAGGTTAACAGTTCATGCCCCGCTGTTGCATCCACCATGGAGTCAATGTGGGGTAATGGGAAAGGATCCTTGGGACATGCCTTATTCAAATCAGTGAAATCGACACATACCCTCCACTTTCCGTTTTTCTTTTGGACAACAACCACATTGGCTAACCATTTAGGATATTTTACCTCTCTGATCATACCTGCTCGAAGTAGTCTCTCTACTTCTTCTTGGATAATGGCATTCCTTTCTGGTGCAAACTTCCTCCTTTTTTGATGGATTGGTTTGATAGACCTGTCAATGCCAAGTTTGTGAGTAATAATATCCTTAGATATACCTGTCATATCTTCATGTTTCCAAGCAAAGGTGGATTTTCTTCTTTTGAGGAAGGATATTAAGTCTTCTTTCATTTGGCCAAGGATCCCTGATCCGATATAGATTTTTGATTCAGGATCACTAGGATCCAAGAAGATTTCGTCCACATCTTGTTCCCTTGCCTCCAAGATATTCCTCGGAGGATACTGTAATTGCTATTGCTCCCTTGGCTTCGAGGTTGGCTTCATGGATGAGGTATAACAATCCTTAGCCTCCTGCTGATCACTGTCGATCTTGATTATCCCCCATGGGCTAGGGAGCTTCACACATTGATGGTAGGTAGATGGAACTGCTTTCATGTCGTGTATCCAAGGCCTGCCAAGGATAACGTTGCAACAAGACAAACAGTCAATAACACAAAATTTTTGGTAATTATGTAATCCTTCTACGTAGATTGGGAGTTTGATGTCCCCCAGAGTTTTCTTCGTTTCTCCACTAAATCCTACAAGCACGGAGGATCTTGGTGTGATGTCTGATTCTGGGATACCCATTTTCTTCAGTACATCAAGCTGGATAATGTTCACTGAGCTTCCTCCATCGATAAGGATCCTGCGGACAAAATGGTTAGAAATAAAGAGAGTAATAACTAAACTATCATGATGAGGATCCTGGATGTTAATGCGATCATCCTCATCAAAGGTTATCGTTTTCCCTTCTGAAACACTTGATGTTCTAATAGGCCTTTCTCCATTGTCCATTTTTGATTCCTTTGCATGTCTTTTGGCCGCTGAAAAGGATGTACCACAAATGTCTGATCCTCCGGATATGAAGTTGATTACTTGTGCATTTGCCGGAGGTGCTGGGGCTTTTTCGGGGATCCTTTCAGGATCCTGGGTCCTTTGCTTTTTTCTCCCCAGCAATTCTTTTAGATGCCCCTTGCTTAGCAGGTATCCAATTTCCTTTCTTAAGGCTATGCAATCTTCAGTTAGATGCCCGAAATCCTCATGGTATGCACACCATTTGGACTTGTCTTTAGTCCCGGATGGTTTATCATTCTTCCTGGGCCACCTAGCCTTTTCACCTAGATTCTGCATTGCAAGGATTAGTTCATGATTATCAACGGAAAAACAATATTCTGAGATTGGAGGATATTCTTCATCATCCTCTTCTTGGTCGACAGCATGCACATTCTTGTTCTCGTTTCTATGGTAGGATTTGAACTTGTTGTTTTTGAAGGAGGATCCTTGATTATCTTGTTTTGAGGATCCTACTTGTCTCTCCTGGATCCTCTTGTCATCCTCTAGCCGGATAAACCTGAGTGCTCGAGTTCTTACTTCATCTAAATTCCTGCAAGGTGTCATAACAAGATCATCATAGAATAATGAATCCTTAAGTAGTCCCATTTTGAAGGCTTCAACAGCCGTAGCCATATCCAAGTTGGGAATATCCAAGGATTCTTTACTAAATTTAGTTATATAATCCCTTAATGATTCATTATTATTTTGAGTTATCCTGTACAAATCACTAGTTAATTTTTCAAATTTTCTACTACAAGAGAATTGGTTATTGAATAAATTAACTAAATTAGCAAATGAAGTAATAGAGTAAGGGGGAAGACTTAGCAGCCACTTAAGAGCTGATCCAGTTAGAGTGGATCCAAATCCTTTACATAGGCATGCTTCCTTTAACTTTTCTGGGATAGGATTGATTTCCATCCTTTCCCTGTATTGTGCTATATGCTCCTCTGGATCCGTTGTGCCATCATACAGCTTCATGGTAGGGATATGGAACCTTTTGGGTACCTCTGCATCACAGATTGGTGGTGCAAAGCGAGATACCTTGTGGCTCCCATCTGCAATTTCTGGGATAGGCTTGACTACCCCTGGAACACTTGAGATCATGTCCTTTAGTTTCTGTAATTCCCTGGCCATAACATGATTGGTACCTGTATCCTGCATGAATCCAAGGTTAGTAGTAGGATAATTATTTAAAGTGTTACCTCCCATTGGGTTCTGGTTAGGGAATCCACATTGCTGGGATTCTGGAACAACGGAAGGACCAGTGGAAGCAATGGTCTGCATTGGAATGAAGTCCCCTTGATGGATATCTAAACTTCCTGTTTGCAAACTTTTTAGGGATCCTGGCATCTGTAAGGATCCTGGTAACTGGGATGATCCTGGAACGAAGGGGGATCCTTGGCTCTGGAATGATCCTGGAATAAAGTAGGATCCTTGAAACTGCTGTGCCCCCGGATAGGCTCCCGGATTCATGAAGGATCCCGTGTACTGAGGATAGGATCCTGCTGGCTGAAAATACGGGCCCGATGTCTGAGTCATTGCTGCTGACTTGAGATGTAATCCTCTCGTCTCCCCTGTGATCTGTACGTCTGGGATCCCTGATGGCTGAGAGGTGGCCATTGGAGTCTCAAAACTCAAGGATTTTGGCATCAGTGGGGAATGATCCTCTGCCGCTTTCTTTTGTCTTTTGAGATCTCCAATTTCCCTGAGGATCCTGTCATTAGTTTCATCCTGCCGCTGCATACGATCCTTCATCTGCAAAATTAAAGCAAACACATCACTAGTACTGGGAGTAGAAGAATTCATAACAGAAGAAGATGGAGGTTTAGAGAAAGAAGGGGTTGGTCTCTTCTCAGCATTTCTCTGGGATCCTGCCGGTGGAGGAGGTAGAGTGGCTTGTGCTGAGGTGACTGCAGACATCGCCGTGGAGGTGTTCTTCAATGATGAAGCCATGTAACTCTTCGAAATGATTTCGAACAAAAGATTTTCTTTATGAATGAAGCACCAATTGCCCCACGGTGGGCGCCAAACTGTTTTGGCCAAAAATCACACAAGGATAATGTAACCAAACTTTATGTAAATGGGGTATGATGCTTGGTTAGCTATGAAAGTAAAGGATCACTTCTGTGATAAAGATGCAAAGACACAATGATTTATACGAGGAAAAAGCCCTTGATCAATGTATGATCTCCGGCATAAAAAACCTCGGGTGATGGCAACTACCGATCACCAATTTCAATATAATAAAAATGTAGTTACAACTTCGGATGATAATGAGCTGAGTACAAGGATCACTGAGTGTCTAAGTGTTGAGAGTTGTGTCGTATGTTGTGTGTGTTCTTCCGAATGAGGAAGATGGGTATTTATACATGTGTAGGTAACTTATTTTTGGTAGATAGACCACTAATCAGCTCATTACCCCTTTAGAAATAAAGATAATCTAGCCTAAATTGCTGCCCTTAGATCAAGCCATGTTTCCATATCCGGCACAACGTTCATCTTCAATTCAGCTCTTGCCATATTTGTAAAAGCGCGTCCCTGGATCATGATATGTAGGGCATATCCTGCTAGATATTCCTGCAAAATAATATTGTAGTAATCGAAAATGACCGTTAGTATAAGGATCACCTCAATGTCCCGTGATCCTGATCCTGAGGTCCGGCTGAGGATCACTGCCTGCCAAAGAAATAAGGATCACTGGTTAGGATCACGTATAAGGATCATTCATAGTAAAAATCCAGCCCTAACAGTTCCACCTTTGCCTCCACCACCTTCTGGATCCCAGAAGAATGCTGAAAATGCTGCAAAGAGACAAAGCCCCATTTTTTCAAAACCACCAACTTCTTCTGTTTCTTCTAATCCTACTACTAGTAATCTTTTTACTTTGATTTTACAGATGAGGGATCACATAAAAGAGCAGGACAAAACCAACGAAAGGATCCTCCGGGAAATTGGTGACATCAAGAAACAGAAGAGATCGGGGGAGGATCACTCTCCTCTGATACCAAGGTCACTGGATTTCGACACTCCAGCTATAATTGCCCAACAATCTGCCGCCTTAGATATCCAGTACCAAACTGAACCATTGGGAAGGCGTTATGGAACAACAACTATGAGTTAGGCTTTTGGGTCTCACTTTCAGCCTTCGGGATTCTCTTTCCAGCATCCGGGATCCTTCATCAGCTCAGGAGGATATTTGGGGACGCACACAGTTCAAGGATCCTCTCAGGTTCAAGGATCCTCTCAGGTTCAAGGACCCTCTCAGGTTCTAGGATCCTCTCAGGTTCAAGGATCCTCTCAGGTTCTAGGATCCTCTCAGGTTCAAGGATCCTCTCAGGTTCAAGGATCCTCTCAGGGTCAAGGATCCTCCTTCCAGCCTCAAGGATCCAACATCTTTCAGGATCAAGGATTCTTAAGAAGTGTACAACCCCCGAGCACAGATGTTCATCAAGGAGACTTCATTCCAATGCAAACCATTGCCTCTTCTGGTCCTTCAATCATACCAGAATCACGTTAATATGGATTCACATCTGCAATTCCTAACTTGAATCCTCTGGGAGGTAACACTTTCAATAATTCTTATAACACTAACCATGGCTCTATGCAGGATACAGGTATCAACCAAGCTATGGCTAGGGAATTACAGAAGCTGAAGGATATGATATCCAGCGTTCCAAGAGTGGTTAAGCCCATCCCTGAAATTGCAGATGGGAGCCATAGGATATCTCGTTTTGCACCACCCATTTGTGATGCTGAGATACCCAAAAGGTTCCAGATACCAACTATGAAGCTGTATGATGGTTCAATGGATCCAGAAGAACATGTAGCTCATATAGAGAAAGGATGTAGATCAATCCAATTCCTGAGAGGTTAAAAGAAGCATGTCTATGCAAGGGTTTTGGATCCACACTCACAGAATCAGCTCTTAAATGGCTGCTAAGTCTTCCCCCTTACTCTATTACTTCATTTGCTAATCTAGTTAACCTGTTTAATAGCCAGTTCTCATGTAGCAGAAAATTTGAACGTTTAACTAGTGATCTATATAGGGTAACACAAGGTCAAAATGAATCACTTAGAGATTATATTACTAAGTTTAGTAAAGAATCCTTAGATATTCCTAATCTGGATATAGCTACGGCTGTGGAAGCCTTTAAAATGGGTTTACTTAGGGATTCATTATTCTATGATGATCTTGTCATGACCCCATGCAGGAATCTTGATGAAGTGAGAACCAGGGCCCTTAGATTCATCCGATTAGAGGATGATAAAAGGATGCAGGAGAGATTGGCAGGATCCTCGAAACAGGAAAAGCAAGGATCCTACTTCAAGAATAACAAGTTCAAGTCCTACAACAAGTCTGATAACCAGAATGTGCATGCAGCATGTTGGTCCCTGATTGATTGGGATCTTCCTGTTAATGAATGTCACACTATGATTGCTGTGCGGAATCCAGCAGATCATACACAGATACAGTAAGACATATGATTTTCATGTTCAACAGTCTGCAATTCAATTGAAATATATGACAAGATACAAGTTCCAGTTGATCACAGACTTCAGCTCTCTAGATTACAGACAGATTCAAAAGTGCTAAATGAGCTGACAGAACTTCTATTTATAGGCTAGTCAGAATAAGCTAAGTGCTGTCCGATCGGTTAGGCTAACCGATCGGTTGGGCTACCCGATCGAACAGCTGTTCGATCGGTTAGGCTGTTCGATCGGCTAGGCCAGCCGATCGGCTTACAAAGTAGCACTTTTACAATACAAACCCTGTATTCTGACGCCTTATACATTAAACTATACAACTTTAATAAAACAAAGACTTTAAGCTGACGGAAGCTACAGACGTTTATGTACTAACAGTTCCGGTTTCGCTCCGATTCGATTGCGTAACGACACGTTCGACGTGCGGAATCCGTGAACGTGCGTGACCGAACAGACGAGATCATACGAATGACGTGATTCTATTGATGATGTAACATATACAAGCTCCGTGAATCACGTTTTGCCACTTTCTCTCTCTAGTTTCTCTCTCTATGCACCTAGCTTCTCCAAGCTCTAATGTGGCAAAAGTCTACAACTCTTAACCTAAGGCTCCTATTTATAGGCACAAGGTTATAAGAGATTCCCTCTTATTTACAAGTTTGCCACCTTGCCTATTTCTTATAATTACAATACAAAGCCTATTTTACTACAGTTTCAGCTACGGTTCTGATTGACGCAGGCGATAGACATCACTGCACTAACACAGCAGAACAGAAGAGGATGATGAAGATTATCCTCCAATTTCTGAGTACTGTTTTTCTGTTGATAACAATGAACTAATTCTTGCAATGCAGAATCTAGGTGAGAAAGCAAGATGGCCAAGGAAAAGTGATAAACCAGCTGCAACAAAGGACAAGTCCAAGTGGTGTGCATATCATGAGGATTTTGGACATCTCACTGAAGAGTGTATTACACTTAGAAAAGAAATTGGTTACTTGTTAAGCAAGGGGCACTTGAAGGAGCTTTTGGGAAGAAAGAAGTCAAGGACCCAGGATCCTGAGAGGATCCTAGAAAGAGCTCCTGCTCCTCCAGCAGATGCACAAGTTATAAACTTTATATCCGGTGGATCAGACATTTGTGGTACTTCCTTTTCAGCAGCCAAAAGACATGCCAAGGAGACCAAGATGGATAATGGAGATAGACCCATCCGGACCTCTACTGTTACACAGGAGAAAGTCATAACTTTTGATGAGGATGATCGTGTTGATGTGCAGGATCCTCATCATGATGGTCTTGTTATTACTTTGTTTATATCTAACCACTTTGTTCGCAAGATCCTGATAGATGGAGGAAGCTCAGTAAACATCATCCAGCTTGATGTCCTCAAGAAGATGAACAACCCTGAATCGGATATTGTACCAAGATCCTCAGTTCTTGTGGGATTCAGTGGAGAAACCAAGAACACATTGGGGGACATCAAACTCCCCATCTATATTGAAGGACTTCATTCTTATCAAAAATTTTGTGTTATAGATTGCTTATCCTGTTGCAATGTTATCCTTGGCAGGCCATGGATACATGACATGAAGGCAGTCCCATCTACCTATCATCAATGTGTAAAGCTTCCTAGCCCATGGGGGGTGGTGAAAATTGAGAGTGATCAACAAGAAGCTAAGAATTGCTATACGTCGTCAATGAAGCCAGCCTCAAGACCAAGGGAGCAATAGCAATTAAAGCATCCCCCAAGAGATGTCTTGGAGGCAAGAGAACAGGATGTGAAAGAAATCCTTATGGATCCTCATGATCCTGAATCCATAGTCTTCATAGGATCATGGATCCTCAACAACATTGAACAGGATCAAGTATCCTTCCTCAAAAGGAGAAAAACTACCTTTGCCTGGAAGCATGAGGACATGACAGGTATATCTAAAGATATAATTACTCATAAACTTGGCATTAACAGGTCATTCAAGCCAATTCATCAAAAGAGGAGGAAGTTTGCACCTGAGAGGAATACCATTATCCAGGAAGAAGTAGATAAACTACTCCGGGTAGGTATGATAAGAGAGGTTAAGTATCCAAAGTGGTTAGCCAATGTGGTTGTTGTTCAAAAGAAAAATGGAAAGTGGAGGGTATGTGTCGATTTTACCGATTTAAACAAGGCATGTCCCAAGGATCCTTTCCCATTACCCCACATTGACTCCATGGTGGATGCTACCGCGGGTCATGAGTTGTTGACTTTTATGGATGCTTCATCTGGATTTCAACAAATTCAGATGGAACCATCTGATCAAGAGGATACAACCTTTATGACTCCAACTGGTAGATACTATTATATTGCTATGCCATTTGGGTTAAGGAATGCAGGTGCTACTTATCAAAGGCTAGTCAATATGATGTTCAAGGAACAAATTGGATACACTATGGAAGTCTATATAGATGACATGGTGGTTAAGTCCAAGAAAGCTGAGGATCACCTTAGAGACTTGGAGGAAGCATTCAATATCCTTGACAAATTTAATATGAAACTAAATCCTTCCAAGTGTCACTTTGGTGTTAAAGCAGGTAAATTCCTAGGCTATATGGTGACAGAAAGAGGCATTGAGGCAAGTCCAGAGCAAATCAAGGCAATTGTGAACATAAAATCTCCTGCCAATGCAAAGGATGTGCAAAGATTGACTGGCAGGATCGCAGCCTTGAACAGGTTCATATCCAAGTCATCAGAAAAATGCAAGGAATTCTATGACATATTGAGAAAGAATAAGAAATTTGAGTGGACTGAAAAGCATGAAAATGCTCTCAAAGCTCTTAAGGATTATCTATCCTCAGCTCCTGCCTTGATGTGTTAGTGCATTACGTCTATTGACTTCGTCTTGTATCATGTAATAGAATAGGATAGGATAGAATATCCAGTGCACGAGGTTCAAGAAACTAAAGTTGGTGGTTTAGCAAGAAGTTCCGCCTATATGGACATTGTCCATAAAAGCGAAACCTTTAGCAAATAGTTCCGCTCTTATGGACAGTCCATATAAGCGAAACTATCCAACTATAAATAGGTGCATGTTTAGTTCATTTGGCAACTTCTGGAACTTGTAACGAAGCGCTGCCAATTTGCTTTCAGGTTGTAAACATTGTTAAAATCAATCAAAGAAGCATTATAATTAGTTTGAGCGTCTGATTCATTGATTCCGCCTTTGAATTGGATAAACAACTCTTCTGATTGACTCATTCGGGTTCAACAACGATCCTACAAGTGGTATCAGAGCACAGGAGGAAGAGTTTAGCTCAATTGGATCTGTTTTCTGTCTTCTACACCTTCTTTTTCGATTTGAACAAGTTTCCACGGTTAAAATCGGCCAAATTTTTCACAGGATGTGTATTAGTGGATAATAACAAACCCTTGAAAGTTTCATATAAAAAATCCACCTAAAAATGGACCAAATAACCTTCGGATGTGATTCTGCTTATTCGGACAGTGAATAGGTTCGCTTGAAAGACACATAGTTCCGCTTGAAATACATTAGTTCCGCTCAAAAATCATAAGTTCGCTCATGAGGTTCGCTCGAAACTGTTTAGTTCCGCTTATCCGAACTGTGTAGTTCCGCTCATCCGGACAATTTGAGTTCCGCTCGAACGGACATATTAGATTCGCTTATTCGAACAATTGACTTTCGCTTAAACGAACAATTGATAGATTCGCTTATCTGAACATAGTCTGGTCCGCTTATTTGTCATCAAAGGTTTTGCTTATTCAGCTAAACAGGGTTCGTTTATTGGTCCAACCAGTTCCGCTTATTTGTCACTACATGCTTTCACTTATCTGGACATCAGCGGGTTTCGCTTATACGTTCGATCTGATTTCACTCGTGTGTCATATTTCGCTTAAAAGTGAACATTTTCGCGTCAAGATTATTTCACGACAATCAAGTGTCAGTGTATTTCAGATAACTTGATATTGTTTAAAACTGATTGAGGTTGTTTGTTTGCTTTCAGGTTATTGACTTTCAGGTGATTAAAGATGTCAAGCAATGGTGAGGAGTTCTACAACACATTTTACAACGCGTTTACTTCCGAATCGACAGATAGAAGATCTGAGTTGAAAGAATATTCAAGAGAGATTTCGGAGAATTTGAAGTTTGAGAACATGTACGGAAGCCAGCAGAAGCCACCAAAGCTAATGAAAGTTGAAGACTATAACTGGTGGAAAAACAGATTTGAGGGTTGGGTAAAAGTTTTCACTCCTGAAAGCTGGTTAAAATTAGTAAGTGAATATAAAGCACCAGAGAAAGAAGGAGGAGAGTTAATAGATGAGAAAGATTTTACTGAAAAAGATATAAAAAATGTTGTGGCTGAATATAAAATGATAACGTTGATCAAACAGTCAGTGAGAGAGGATATTATCTCGTTACTTGAACAAGAAAAAACTTCAAAGAGATTGTGGGAAGCGTTAGAGAGAAAGTGTGTAGGAAGTAATGAAATTGTCAAAAACAAAAAGAAATTGTTGCGTAAAGAGTTTGATTTATTCAGTTGTATGAAAAATGAATCTGTCTGTAAAATGATCGAGAGATTTGGACATCTGAAAATGGAGTTGGCCAGACATGAAATCAAATATTCTGAAGAGATGATGGTGGATAAATTGTTTGATTCATTGCCCAATGATCAAGAGTGGCAATACTTCGCTCTAATGCTGAAAAATACAATCAAGCCAGATGATTTAAAAGTGGATTTGCTGATTGAAAGGCTTGAAAGCCATGAGTTGGAGATAAAAAGATCCAAAGTCAACAGTCCAGCTTATCAGCAGAATGTGGAACTTTACTACAGAGGAAATGCACCACAGGCTGGATCTCCAAAAACAACGTTTTCTACAGAAAGTTCAAGCTCAGTGAACAATGAAAGTCTTCACAGTGGTTTTCACAGTGAATCTTCTTCAAACACCTCAGACCAATCTGCTTCAAAGAATCTATTCCAGTGCAATATCGTAGTTAATTTGAAGAATGGGCAGAACTTCAGCGAAGAATCGGCGAAACAACAGATGGTTTTCTTGGCATCTGTACTTGAATCGTATGAAAGCCTCGTTGCAGGGAAGATTGGCAATACCAATTTGACGAAAGAAGATTATGATCAATTAGACCCCGAGGAGATGGAACTAATGGATATAAGATGGTGCATGGCCAGTGCGGTTCGTCGAGCACAACGGTTCATGGAGATCACGGGGAGAAAGTCAATTGGGGGACCATCTACCAAACTGGGATTTGATAAATCCAAAGTGACATGCTTCAAATGCAAACAAAAAGGTCACTTCAAGCGCGAGTGCAGAAATGCGTATGTTGCTGATGATTCTGAGAACCCGTTCAACGAAGATTATTACAAGAAAGCAATTTACCATCAGAACAAGTCTGAGCCACCAAGATTGAAACAGCCAGAAGAAAAATCAAGGGCTCTTGCAGTTATATATGATGATGAAGGTTATGACTGGAGTCAAGAAGTCTGCCCAGAAATGATGATCATGATACCTGGTGGGGAAGAGACAGTGCGAGATGGGAGATTAGCAAGTTGAATGAACCATTTCAAGAAGCACAAAGAGCCAAGAGATGGAATGAAGAGTTGGAGTGTTACATGGATCCACAGGGTAATCCAGTAGTTGATCCGTCAAAAGTGGATTTTGATGCTGTAACTATTGGGATTGAACCCTACCAAAGGAACAGATAATAAAAGCCAAAACTGGATCACAACAGTAGATTCAGAATAAGCAGATGTTTGGTTGCAAGTCTCTCCCCTTGAAAGTGGTTTCAACATCTGCTGACCTCCTATCTGTTGATCATACAATCTGCTGACTTACAACTGCTGACCAAGACAAAGTCTGATAGAAGAACTAAAGCTCTGCTGCTCAATCTACTGCCTTGGTTCAAGCACTGCCAATCATGACAAGCACTGCTGGGTTCACAGCAGTGGAAGGATGCAGCAGCAGTTTATATTTGGTTTATGCATTGTAATGTAATATCAGTAGTTAGCATAGCAGTGTTTGTATAGATCAGAGGTTAGAGTTTGTTAGGAGGTTAGATGTCACTTTCATGGTGACGTCAGCTTTGATGCTCAGTGGTTTGCAAGTGCCTATAAATAGAACAGTACTCTGTACTGTTCTATTTAGCTCATTCACCATCTTCTTTCTGCACGAACAAACACTGAGCTCAGGCTGAGGGGGAGTTTGCATATCATACACACATTGTAATCAGAGTTTAAAAATAAATTTAATCATTTGATTCAGTGTTAGAAAATGTATGATTGATAGCATTTCTTCTGTTTGATTGTGAAAAGTTTGGTTCCATTAAATTCCGCTGCACAACTCTTTCATTTGCCCATCTAAATTCAAACGCAAATCACAATCAATCCAAACTCAGATCTTAACAATTGGTATCTGAGCTTGGACAGTCAAACTTGATCTAACAATCATTTTGACGTAAATAGTTCAGCACGAAATTGTTGATACTGATCGTTTGTTCGTTGTGTTGAAAAACAGAGTAAGGTTTAATCACCAATAAAGTTGATTAATCAGTACCTCTAAAATAACCGGAAAGATGTCGCAATCTCAAGATGATAAAAATAACATTGGCTCTTTGTTTAAACCACCTATGCTGAAAAGAAATGAGTACAACATCTGGGAGCGAAGGATGCGTCACATCCTCGCTCAACAAAACACTGGATGTTGGAGGTCTGTCGTTTTCGGTCCTCATGTTCCTATGGTGCCAAGCGCAGAGGACGCCAAAAAATCTGTTCCTAAACCAACTGAAAATTACACTGAATTAGATTTTCAGAAGTTTGAACTGGATGCCAAAGCGTTTAGCATCATAGCCTCTACACTCCCCAACGAAATCTATGCTGGACTGTTACATTGTGACAGTGCAAAAGAATTATGGGATGCATTGAAGGAACAATTCGGAGGAACAGAGGAGGTTATCGAAAACAATAGGGAAATTCTGAATCAGCAGTATGAAACGTTTTGTCACATCAAAGGGGAATCACTAACCCAACAATTTGAACGTTTCAGTTGTCTCATCAGTGAACTAAGGCTTGTTAAGGTTACATTTCCAAATGCAACCCAAAATAGCAGGTTCCTTAGATCACTGCCAGAAAAATGGGACACCATTGTTTTTGTCACCAGGAATTCAGCTGAATTCAAAGATCTGACCCTGACCCAACTCCATGGTAGACTCCTGACCTATGAAAGGGAGTTGAACCAAAAAAGGCGGTTGCAAGAGTCTGGTAAGGTTGCTGATGATTATTCATTTGGCAGCACAGCTTTGTTTGGGCAGGAAGAATCTGGTAGTAGTAGTAAGGATCAGAGTTATGATCATTTTATTGACATAACAGCTGGGGGTAACTTCGTCAACTCTGATTCTCACTCTACAAATTATGCTTTCACAGCAAATACTGAAAACCAGATATCAGATAATTTGTGTTTTGAGCTGAATGATTTGCAACATTTTGATCCCACTGACTTAGAGGAAATGGACATATTGCATCAGTTGGCCTTGCTTAGTGTAAGAACAAGCAAGTTCTACAAAAGAACAGGGAGAAAATTTCCAGGGCTTCATGGAAATTTAAGGGTGGGGTTGGATAAATCGAAAATCAAGTGTTACAAGTGTAGTAGGCTAGGTCACTTTGCTAGAGAATGTAGGAGTCAAACTACTGGTCCCATAATAACTCACCCTAGCACAAATCCTAGACCACAACAACAAAACACTGTGCACTATACCCAATATGCCCCTGTAGCACATGTTAACACTGCTCATTATGCTGCAACCCCTGTGCCGGTGCATTATGTTCAAACCACTGTTCCACAAATTCAGTATGTTCAAGCCCCTGTTCCTCAGGCACAAGTGCAACCTACTGCACCTCAAACAGCTGCTCCAACTGTGACACAACCAGATCAGCAAAACTTTTACACACAAGGCTTTGTTGATTGGAGCAGCATGCCTGAAGAGCTTAGTGATGAAAATTTTGCTCTATATGCTTCTAATGATGCTTGTAATGATGAATTTTGTTTGATGGCATTAGAGTCAATACCAGAAGGGGATGAAGCTGAAGGTGAACAGGTAAGTGCTGAAACAGTGGATGAAGTTGCTGAAGCAGTGGTTACTGTAGTTGCTGGTGAACTACTGCTGGAAGAAAATTCAGAAATCCTGATTGAACCACTGACCGACCCCTGGTCCAAAGAAGACAAAGAGGAAGAACAACCAAAGGAAGCTGGTGATGAAAAAGAGAGAGATGATGAAGAAGATAATCATCAATGTGATTGTGCCATGATGGCTGCTGCTAAGGTATCACCTCAAGTTCTTGAAAAACTGTGTTCAGACAATTGTATTATTGCATTTGCTAACATTAAAGAGGTGAATGAAAACCTTAGAGATAAAGAGAACTTGAAAAGTCATTGAGAGAACTTAGAAACAAATTGGCTGAAAAAGATAAAGAGATCAGCAGTTTGAAAGAAGAACAAAGCATAACCAAAACTCAACTCCAAACTATGGTAGAAAAATACCAAGTTTGCAAAAAGGAGTTAGAGTCTACCCAGATCACCTGTGAAAGGTGGGTTGAATCTTGCAAAGGGTATGAGGTTATGCTTGAGAAACAGCTTAAAAGCAATGTCAAGTTTGGTATAGGTCATAGAAAATATGATGACATTGCAAGCACTGCTGCAATGCAAGCTGTTTCTTCTGAAATCATACCTACCAACAAAAATGGCCAAGAGGTTAAAATAACCGACAAACTTGGTAACAAAATTACTCTGGAAAGATATGTGGGATCCTCAACTTTTGAGGAAATTGAGAAATACCAATTTAAACCCACATGGTCTGATGAGTGTGATATCCTTGAAAATTTCAAACCAATGGATTTCACAACCACTGATGGTGTAAAATCTCCAAAAACAAGAGTCATTCCCATCAAAGATATCCCAACAGAGGTTCAAAACTCTGTTGCAAAGGAATCTGAGAAAAGGAAGAAAAGAGAAAAGATCAAAAACTTGTTTTGTGAATTCTGTGAAAAGAAGAATCATCTAACAAAAGATTGTTTTCATCTAAAAGCATATGATATAAACAAAAAAAGCAACATTTCACCTGCTGCCAGCTGCACCATCTATGGTAAAAATAACCACAAAACTAAGGAATGTGTGTATCTCAAAAACTTTGATGAAAAGAAGAAAGAGTACACTGCAAAAACATCCTTAAGTTCATCAGCATCATCTGTTAAGTTCACCAAGAAACAATCACTGTTCATCCCTGTCCAAACTGCTGTCACAAAACAGCTGAATCAAACATCTGTTCCAAGGGATGTACAGGTGACAGATGCACCTCCAGCCAATCAATTCAGAAAAGGCAAGGAAAAAGCATCATACCAAAGGATTCCACACGTTTATGAGACTTACAAAAAGCCCTCTAAACCAAAAGTGAACAGGCATCCTTTTGGTTATCAACAGATGATAGGTCAAGACCCTCAACAATGGTTAGAGAAATACATTCCCAAAAATGTACAAACCCCTGAGCTAACCACTGTCCATGCACCTGTCTCCATCCCAGACACTGTTGAGACCCCATCCAAAGCCCTGTTGGCTTTGGAAACCTTTTTGAACTAATCCTTTACTTCATGTGCAGGGAGCTTCTGCATGCTTAGATAGTCTTTGGTATGTAGATAGTGGAGGCTCCAGGCACATGACAGGATGTAAAGCCCTTCTTCAACATTTCAAAATTCATGGAGGGGGTGATATATCCTTTGGTAATAATAGTAAGGGGAAAGTTCTGGGGTCTGGTATTGTAAAGTCTGGAAATGTAAAATTTGAAAATGTCAATCTTATTGATAATCTGAAATTCAACCTCCTGAGTGTGTCTCAAATGAGTGATAAAGGGTTTGGATCATTCTTCACAAAGGAGTGTTGTAGGATTGTCGGACCAGAAATGGTTAGTAAGATTGAAGCAATAATCAAGAAAGGCTCAACAAAACTTGTTGCTCAAAGAAGTGGCAATGTTTATGTTGTTGACATGTCAAGAGAGAGTCCCAGAGCTGATGCCTGTCTGTTCTCAGCTGCCTCTAACAAAGAGACAGAGCTATGGCACAAAAGACTGGGACACACAAATCTCAAAACAATCAATGAAATTTCAAAAAATGGCTTAGTAAGAGGCTTACCACAAAAAATGTTTTCATGTCCTGAACACTGTGTTTCCTGTTTAAAAGGAAAACAGCACAAGAGCTCTTTTAAGTCCATTGAAGAGTCCAAAACAACTGTCACACCCCGACCACGTAAAACAACAAATCGTGGCGGAAACGTCGGGGAGTGTTGTAACAGAATCATTGTTTCACAACCATGGATCAAATAGTTTTGTTTTATTGAATTATTGAACTCATTGTTTTGGTACAACTTAGATAAATACAATAATTGTTTCTCAGTTTTAAAGTCGCTAAGGCACAAGTCCATCCTATGTGTAGCATGCATCAATAATCACCACACAGCAGTACCTGAAACATATATGAAAATAGGTACGTCAGTATAAAAATGCCTGTGAGTAACATAGGATTTTATGTATTAGATTCATGGTTTTAGATAATACGAGAAAAGGTTTTATGATTTTAAACTAGCCATGAATCTAATGTAAAAATTTTGTTGCTGAAAACGTGCCGTTTTGGAAAAAGGGTTTATAGTATAGACAAAAATATACTTTGGTTTTGAAAAGTTTGTATAAATAATATAACAAAGTATACTTTAGTTTTGAAATAGTTAAATAGATAGTATATCAAAATATACTTAGTAAATAAAATAATAGTTTTGGTAGTATATCTCAAATATACTTTGGTTTAAGGATAAAAATATTGGTAGTATATCAAATTATACTTTGGTTTGAAAATAGCATATCAACTATGCTTTGGTATAAAAATAGCATATCAACTATGCTTTAGTAGTATATCAAATTATACTTTAGTTTATGAAATAACAAAGTAGGTAGTATATCAAACTATACTTTGGTAAACAGTAGCATATCAAACTATGCTTTGGTTTAAATAACAAAGTAGTGCGTTAAAACATATGTTGGATTTTTGTACACAGTATATCAAAATATACTTTGGTAGATCACATTTGATAGCACATCAGACTGTACTTTTGTAGTATATCAATATATACAAAGAGAGTGTGATTTGGTATTCAACCAAGCCTTAGTGTATCAAACTACACTTTGGAGACTATAGAAATACCACGAAGGCAATTTCTATTTGGTTTAAATTTGGTTTCTGACATTCCATACAACAGGAATGGGGTGTCTAGTCCTATAGCGCTATATCATACTACCAATTGGCTGGGTGAATGTATAAAAATAGGTACAATCCAACAATTAGTTTTATAAGTTTTGGAAAATCAGTGTTTAAACCATAGGTAATTGTTTAATTTGTCAAAAGAATATGTAATAAGCATGTATAATCATGTAGTTTAAAATCAGGAAAATAACAGATAGGCATATATGTTTCACCCCAAAACATTTGAAAACAGTAAAAGAGGGGACAATGTACTCACTTGAGATTGCGAGTATCCTTGATTAAGTGTCCTAACAAAGCTCGGGAAATCAAGGAATCAAGTGGCACCTAGTACGGAATCGATATGATAAACAATCGGATCCTAAATCGGGAGATAGGATAGAATGAGTTTCTATAAATCAAGTGAGTATCTGAACTCATATGGTATGATTTAATAGTCCCAACATTCTGATTTGGAAGTCTACCTAAGTGCTTTTGACCCGTTTCGACCCATTATCGTAGTATAAGCCACTATAATGCGTCGTTTGCGTAAAACTATATTCGGATGGTTAACTATGTGCTATGTCAAGTCTTACATGCCCAATTATCCCTAAACATGTTACTAATTTAGATTATATGTCAAAAATATGTTCATATAGTCAAAATACGGATTTATGCTTCAAAAGGGCATTTTGGTCATTTCCTATGGGCATACAAGCTAACTAGCATATGTCTAACCAATCCTATGTGATCATAAGGTATAACCTCAGTGGTTATTCCCTATGCAACTATGATCACTAACTAAGCTTGGTCGGATCCTAAAGATCGACCAAACGGGTCGGGTTCGAAAGTCTAAGCGGTTGTTTAGGCCGCTTAACTTACGACCCTAAACAAGCACTAAACTAATAGTGTCGAGTTAAACATGTCAAAACATGTTTAACTTACTGATTTGGTATCAAAACAAAGTGTTTTGATACAATAAAGTAGTTCCGTTGCAAAATGCGTGCTAAAACGCATTTTGACCGAAACTTTGACTCGACACTACGCCTAATTAACGTGGTAATCAGCGGTTATGATCACGAAGGATTATAACTATCGTGATTACAATCACGTGTCAAAGTTCAATTGAACTTTAACTTGACAAATTGATGGTCAAAACCGAAAGTCAAACACTATTTGACTTTTTAAACTAGTAAGCAATAAAAGAATGAAAGAATGCTTACAAAGGGTCCTTGCTATCTTTTCTACAAGAAAAACCAAGTTCCCAAAAGAGATTAGAAAGCTCCAAACTCTTGGGAGCTCTCCAAATCAGATTTGAAGGAGAGAAAGGAAGGAATGAGCAAGGAATGAAGTGAACTTGGATGGCTATTTATAGTGTTCATGAATTCACAAGATCATGACACTTGTTTTGCTTGGTCATTAAGCAATAAATCCTAGCCATACATGTGTTTAGGGGCAGCTAGCATGCCTTGGAGAAGTGTTAACTTGGTCACCACACAAAGGAATTGCAAGAAAGGTCCCTGAATTATCAAACTGATGCTGAAAACAATCTTTCTGCCCAGATGTGATGGTCGCGTAGCGCGACCACAAGGCCTTATGGTCGTCGCGCTACGCGACGGTGTAGGCTGAACTTTCAAAGTTTGGCAGAAATGGTCCCTGCACGTGTTTAAAGCCTTTTTCGATGCGTTTAAACCCCGTTAACCTCATTTCAAGGCTCTAAAACGAAGTTAAAGTATAGGGGACTCAAAACATGATCAAACATATCTCGGATGTCGGTTCGTTTGATCGTACCATCGCGTTGTTCGGTTAATTACGACGAAAGTCGTAAAGAACGCAAAATCGATCCAAATTAAGCGACGAATGGAATTTTTGCATGCCGATCACTAAAATAAAAATATTTTAGTGTGTACAAAAATTTTGGATGTCCAGATGTGGTCAGAACGTAAGATATGCGCGAAAATGCAAACTTACGTCGTTTTTGACACTTTAAGTCCCTGAAAGATCATATAAGCATGTTTTCGCACACCGAACCACTCAAAGCTTGTTTCTAAGCTATGATTAGGTTATATATGGCATGTTTAACTTATAATCAACTTCTGGACTGTTCGACACCATACGAATCGGTATAGTTTCGCAGTTTGACGCAAATAGTCCCTGCGATCGAATAAACTTGTTTTTGCCATACCAAACCTTCCAAAACTTATTTCTAAGTTATGTAAAGGTCATTTAAGGTATGTTAAGCCTATTTCACTATTCCGGAGTGTTTGTCGCGCTAAACTGATTACGTTTACGCACCAGTGCGTGTATAACTTTCCAGAAAGCGATTTAAAGCTCGGAATTGAACAAGAATTGATATGTGCGAAAGATACACATATTTATACAATTCCCAAGTATGAAACATAGTGTTTCATAGGTTTGGAATTTGTTTGGTGTTCGAGGTGACACAGGTGTCACAGTCTCCCCTACTTTAGGAAATTTCGTCCCGAAATTTAATTCTAAAGGAAACTTGTGAAGACAACTGTGATTGTTTCGCTTTCGAATGAATCCTCCGTTTCCCAAAGTAAATCTCTAAGTCACGTTTGGATTCTTAGCGAATCTGATAACTGCCAGAATGTTGTTGTTGCAATAACAAAAACATGGAGTTTCGAGAAATGGATAGGAGGAGGTTTCCCATGAAGACTATTATAGGAAACTTGTGTGTGCTCGAAATCAGAGTCGGAGATCGCAAAATAAATGACATTGGCTAAGGTCTAGGACTTCTAGTAATTTAAATAACGCTACTTTCGCAATGTAATAAGGAACACTTATACATAGGAAGTACCAGCGGCGTATCCACCATGCCCTTTTTACATTGTTCCCGTCTCGTTATTCTCATCACTATGGGTCTTAACACATGACAAAACTTGCTGTGGTTTCTGTGCACTGAATTCCATAATTACGTATGCATCCATAATTACGTAATTCCTTGCACAGTCCGCACAGTTCATTTCATAATGTGTGGGGTAAAATCAATCAAATAAACATGAAATGATTTGACTAGACCACCAAAGGATCTTTTTAACTAGATCAATGAACGATCCTTTTAATCAGATCAACACATGATCTTCCTTAACTAGACCGTTGTATGATCTTTTTAAATAGACCACTTAAGGGATCTTTATAACTCAGAACCAAATAAGTGTTTTGACACAGCACTTTGGAATCCAAGGTTCTTACTATTTGCATAGAAGCCCCTTAGGGATTTAAGAAGGTGCTTTAAGTATCCTTCTAAGAATCTAACATATGAAAATACGAAAGATTCCACCAGGACTTAGATAACGAGATTTGGAGTTACACATAAACACAAAATCACCAAATTGTGTATTCGTGAATTTAGTTACTAGCTCGATCGTTAATATGAATTAATGCATTTGAAGTACACCAGAAATCCAATCACGGACTTCAATTAGTACTTAAGACATCCTCAAGTATCTAACTATGAAGATAGGAAGATCTTATAAGGATTTGGAATTTGTTTCTGTCGTGTTATAACATTCGTATTAGGATATATAAAGAATCCAATTAAGGACTTATGATAGCACCTTTATCAAATCAAAGATTTGAAATGGTACTTCAAGTATCTGATTAAGAATTGCACCTGTACTTTGTTTCTTAAAAGAAACTAGTAATTAGGATTTTTGGGGAGATCACAAATGATCATAGAATGAAGGAACCACAAGAGTAGTTTGTTCTGGAAAGAACATGGTTCTTTGGTGTCGGTATTGTAGGGGTATGTCGACACATACACACAATCGTATCAGTTTTGGAAATAAAATTGGAATAACCATTTTGTTTATAATAACTGAATTGTCTCAATGTCAAAAGATAACAACAAAGGAAATACAAAAGTCTAATTGTTCACTGCTGCATTGTCATTCGCGTTTGCCTCGTTTATGTTAAATACTCGTCCGCGTGCTGGATTTGCATTAACAAGTCTTGGGCAATTGTTCCGGTAGTGAGTAAGATCACCACAGTTATAGCACGATCCAGGAGGAAACTGTGCTCGAACAACAGCAGGATTTGCAACATTTTGGTTTTGGATAACATGGCGACATGTATTGACCAAATGTCCCAATCGTCCGCAGTGGGTACACTTCTGACACGGTGTCTGATTCACATGATGACGGTTGCATTTGTTGCACAAGGGTGCAGTACCAATATAGTTCTTCCTAGCACGAGGCTGTGCTGGTTGATTTGGTGCAACCTGATCATTCTGAGCGACTACTGCGAAGTTTTGTGAAGCCTTACGCTTCTTCGACTTCTTAGAGGACTCGGTCTGTTTATCCTTTGGTTATCTTGTGCTGTCTTGTCAGATGGTTTCGGATCGCCTTTTCGGAAAAGCTTACCCTTCCTGATTTGAGACTCAGTCAGGGTAGCAGATAGTTCAATGGCTTGTCTGACGGTAGTAGGGTTGCTACCAGTAACAATATCCAGAACTGGATCAGGAAGGCCATCGATGTATCTTTCAATTGCCTTATCCAAAGGCGTAACCATGGTAGGACATAACAGACTCAATTCCTCGTAACGATCAGTGTAGGCTCGATGTTCACCGCTGTCTTGTTTGAGATCTTCAAATTCCCGTTCTAGAGCCCTAAGCTCATGACGAGGACAGAATTCCTTCATCATTAGAGCCCGAAGCTCTTCCCAGGTTTGTGCCATTGCTACATCGGCACCTCGATCCCTCATTATGCCGTTCCACCATGTGAGTGCTCTTTTCTGGAACACACTTGACGCGAACTCAACTTTTCGCTCGTTTGGGCATTGCACATGACGAAACGTGCTTTCGAGACTCTCAAACCACTGTAGGAGCCCCGTGGCCCCTTCAGACCCAGTAAATGTGAGTGGCTTAGCTGAATTGAATGTTTTAAAGGTGCACCGAACATTGTTATTGTTTGCCTGATTTATCTGGGTGATAAGGTTCGGGAGTACAGCAGTGAATTGCTGAGCGATTAAGGCTGCCAAGGCGGCATCCTGAGCTTGATCACGTCGAGGAGGCATATTCTAAAAGGGCAAAGAAACATGAGGGAAAAACGAGTGAGATGTTTGAGAATATCGAAAGAGCATACGGATTGTGATCATTCGTTTGTTACTTAAAACAAACAAACGTCACTGTGACAAATCAAAGTAAATGGGTCAATATAATGTATCGCTGAAGACATGCTCGCCTATAAGTGAACACTCACCCCAAGAGTTCCCAGGTAAGAGTGACTGGTCCGATACTGCGGATTTGTACGAACACTCTAGCCTTAGACAGAAAACTCAGGGTACAGGCATTCACCCTTCCAGTTTGCACGTGTTCACATTATTTAGACCCAAACTTTGACGAGATTTTGAAAACACCAAAGGCTTAAAAGCCTAAAAACAAATCATCTAAGGATAGATGACTTCTTGTGATGTTTTGAAAAATTTTGACTCGAGAGAATGAATTGTGTTTTGTTTTTGTTAATCACCTAAGGATAGGTGATGTGTATTGTGTTTAAGACTAAACACAAGATAACTTGTGTTAGGGTCCTAGGAAGGTTATAGTCTAGGTCAAAGTATTACTAATAACCTAATTCCCTATAACCATTGGCTCTGATACCAACTTTTCTGTCACACCCCGACCACGTAAAACAACAAATCGTGGCGGAGACGTCGGGGAGTGTTGTAACAGAATCATTGTTTCACAACCATGGATCAAATAGTTTTGTTTTATTGAATTATTGAAGTCATTGTTTTGGTACAACTTAGATAAATACAATAATTTTTTCTCAGTTTTAAAGTCGCTAAGGCACAAGTCCATCCTATGTGTAGCATGCATCAATAATCACCACACAGCAGTACCTGAAACATATATGAAAATAGGTATGTCAGCATAAAAATGCCTGTGAGTAACATAGGATTTTATGTATTAGATTCATGGCTTTAGATAATACGAGAAAAGGTTTTATGATTTTAAAATAGCCATGAATCTAATGTAAAAATTTTGTTGCTGAAAACGTGCCGTTTTGGAAAAAGGGTTTATAGTATAGACAAAAATATACTTTGGTTTTGAAAAGTTTGTATAAATAATATAACAAAGTATACTTTAGTTTTGAAATAGTTAAATAGATAGTATATCAAAATATACTTAGTAAATAAAATAATAGTTTTGGTAGTATATCTCAAATATACTTTGGTTTAAGGATAAAAATATTGGTAGTATATCAAATTATACTTTGGTTTGAAAATAGCATATCAACTATGCTTTGGTATAAAAATAGCATATCAACTATGCTTTAGTAGTATATCAAATTATACTTTAGTTTATGAAATAACAAAGTAGGTAGTATATCAAACTATGCTTTGGTTTAAATAACAAAGTAGTGCGTTAAAACATATGTTGGATTTTTGTACATAGTATATCAAAATATACTTTGGTAGATCACATTTGATAGCACATCAGACTGTACTTTTGTAGTATATCAACATATACAAAGAGAGTGTGATTTGGTATTCAACCAAGCCTTAGTGTATCAAACTACACTTTGGAGACTATAGAAATACCACGAAGGCAATTTCTATTTGGTTTAAATTTGGTTTCTGACATTCCATACAACAGGAATGGGGTGTCTAGTCCTATAGCGCTATATCATACTACCAATCGGCTGGGTGAATGTATAAAAATAGGTACAATCCAACAATTAGTTTTATAAGTTTTGGAAAATCAGTGTTTAAACCATAGGTAATTGTTTAATTTGTCAAAAGAATATGTAATAAGCATGTATAATCATGTAGTTTAAAATCAGGAAAATAACAGATAGGCATATATGTTTCACCCCAAAACATTTGAAAACAGTAAAAGAGGGGACAACTTACTCACTTGAGATTGCGAGTATCCTTGATTAAGTGTCCTAACAAAGCTCGGGAAATCAAGGAATCAAGTGGCACCTAGTACGGAATCGATATGATAAACAATCGGATCCTAAATCGGGAGATAGGATAGAATGAGGTTCTATAAATCAAGTGAGTATCTGAACTCATATGGTATGATTTAATAGTCCCAACATTCTGATTTGGAAGTCTACCTAAGTGCTTTTGACCCGTTTCGACCCATTATGGTAGTATAAGCCACTATAATGCGTCGTTTGCGTAAAACTATATTCGGATGGTTAACTATGTGCTATGTCAAGTCTTACATGCCCAATTATCCCTAAACATGTTACTAATTTAGATTATATGTCAAAAATATGTTCATATAGTCAAAATACAGATTTATGCTTCAAAAGGGCATTTTGGTCATTTCCTATGGGCATACAAGCTAACTAGCATATGTCTAACCAATCCTATGTGATCATAAGGTATAACCTCAGTGGTTATTCCCTATGCAACTATGATCACTAACTAAGCTTGGTCGGATCCTAAAGATCGACCAAACGGGTCGGGTTCGAAAGTCTAAGCGGTTGTTTAGGCCGCTTAACTTACGACCCTAAACAAGCACTAAACTAATAGTGTCGAGTTAAACATGTCAAAACATGTTTAACTTACTGATTTGGTATCAAAACAAAGTGTTTTGATACAATAAAGTAGTTCCGTTGCGAAATGCGTGCTAAAACGCATTTTGACCGAAACTTTGACTCGACACTACGCCTAATTAACGTGGTAATCAGCGGTTATAATCACGAAGGATTATAACTATCGTGATTACAATCACGTGTCAAAGTTCAATTGAACTTTGACTTGACCAATTGATGGTCAAAACCGAAAGTCAAACACTGTTTAACTTTTTAAACTAGTAAGCAATAAAAGAATGAAAGAATGCTTACAAAGGGTCCTTGCTATCTTTTCTACAAGAAAAACCAAGTTCCCAAAAGAGATTAGAAAGCTCCAAACTCTTGGGAGCTCTCCAAATCAGATTTGAAGGAGAGAAAGGAAGGAATGAGCAAGGAATGAAGTGAACTTGGATGGCTATTTATAGTGTTCATGAATTCACAAGATCATGACACTTGTTTTGCTTGGTCATTAAGCATTAAATCCTAGCCATACATGTGTTTAGGGGCAGCTAGCATGCCTTGGAGAAGTGTTAACTTGGTCACCACACAAAGGAATTGCAAGAAAGGTCCCTGAATTATCAAACTGATGCTGAAAACAATCTTTCTGCCTAGATGTGATGGTCGCGTCGCGCGACCACAAGGCCTTATGGTCGTCGCGCTACGCGACGGTGTAGGCTGAACTTTCAAAGTTTGGCAGAAATGGTCCCTGCACGTGTTTAAAGCCTTTTTCGATGCGTTTAAACCCCGTTAACCTCATTTCAAGGCTCTAAAACGAAGTTAAAGTATAGGGGACTCAAAACATGATAAAAAATATCTCGGATGTCGGTTCGTTTGATCGTACCATCGCGTTGTTCGGTTAATTACGACGAAAGTCGTAACGAACGCAAAATCGATCCAAATTAAGCGACGAATGGAATTTTTGCATGCCGATCACTAAAATAAAAATATTTTAGTGTGTACAAAAATTTTGGATGTCCAGATGTGGTCAGAACGTAAGATATGCGCGAAAATGCAAACTTACGTCGTTTTTGACACTTTAAGTCCCTGAAAGATCATATAAGCATGTTTTCGCACACCGAACCACTCAAAGCTTGTTTCTAAGCTATGATTAGGTTATATATGGCATGTTTAACTTATAATCAACTTCTGGACTGTTCGACACCATACGAATCGGTATAGTTTCGCAGTTTGACGCAAATAGTCCATGCGATCGAATAAACTTGTTTTTGCCATACCAAACCTTCCAAAACTTATTTCTAAGTTATGTAAAGGTCATTTAAGGTATGTTAAGCCTATTTCACTATTCCGGAGTGTTTGTCGCGCTAAACTGATTACGTTTACGCACCAGTGCGTGTATAACTTTCCAGAAAGCGATTTAAAGCTCGGAATTGAACAAGAATTGATATGTGCGAAAGATACACATATTTATACAATTCCCAAGTATGAAACATAGTGTTTCATAGGTTTGGCATTTGTTTGGTGTTCGAGGTGACACAGGTGTCACAACAACCCAGTGTTTGCAGATGCTGCACATGGATTTGTTTGGCCCAGTGCAAGTCATGAGTCTCAAAAAGAAAAGATATTGTTTGGTTATTGTTGATGACTTCTCTAGGTTTACATGGACCTGCTTTTTACACTCTAAAGATGAGACTGCAGGCATTTCGCAAGACTTTGTTACACAGGTTGAAAAGCAATTTGACCTTCCAGTAAAAGTCTTCAGGAGTGACATTGGCACAGAATTAAAAAATAAGGAGTTGGATCCTTTCTGTGTGAAGAAAGGGATTGTATGGCATTAAAGCATTCCTAGAACACCAGAGCAAAATGGAGTTGTTGAAAGAAAGAACAGAACATTGATTGAGGCTGCCAGAACCATGCTTGCAGATTCATGTTTGCCATTAACTTTTTGGGCAGAGGCAGTAAACACTGCATGCTATGTCCAAAACAGAGTTTTAATCAACTCCAGGCACAAAAAGACTCCTTATGAAATTCTGTATAAAATAAAGCCATTAATCTCATATTTCAATGTTTTTGGTTGCCCATGCTTCATTTTGAACTTAAAAGATTCTATCTCAAAAGTTGCAGCCAAAATCGATATGGGATATCACTTGGGATACTCATCCACTGCTAAGGCCTACAAAGTGTTTAATACACGGACCAAAGCAGTGGAAGAGACCTTGAATGTAAAGTTCAATGAACTTTCATCACTGAAAATTCCTGCAAATCCTGCAGAATTGTTTGATCTTGAAAAATTCACTTTTGAAAATACTGCTGTCAAGACTAACACTGTAGGTCCATCAGAGGATTCATCACCAGACTATGGATATGAAATCATCATTCCTCAAAAGTCTGCCTCAAGAGGGGGAGCATCAGTTGTTCAAAACAGTTGTCAAAGCTCAACCACTGCTACCTCAACAGTTGTTGACCAAAGTAGTCCCTTAACCACTGCTTCCACCTCATCAACCACTGCTGACAAAAGTCCTCAAACAGTGGATCAAAGTCAGCAGGTGTTCACACCTTTACCTCCAATGCCTCCACCTTTTGAAGCCACTGCTGGGTCATCAAAGTCACCAACAGTGGTTAGCTCAGATGATACACATTTGCAGCCTTCACCACAAAATGCCATCATTCCGTACCAAGGAGAGCTAATCTTCTTGAAATCTCATCCACCAGATCAAATCATTGGCAACATCAATGAAGGGGTGCTTACCAGAAAGCAATCCCAAAACATTTGTCTTTTTGCTGGCTTTCTATCACTCCATCAGCCAGTCAAGTACCAAGAGGCACTGAAAGACAACAGCTGGGTAGAGGCCATGCAAGAAGAGCTCCAACAGTTCAGAAGACAACAAGTATGGGAGCTTGTACCACTGCCAGAGAATGTAAGTCCTATTGGCACAAAGTGGCTCTTCAAAAACAAAACTGATGAAAGGGGCATTGTTGTCAAGAATAAAGCCAGGCTTGTGGTTCAAGGCTACAGACAAGAAGAGGGAATTGATTATGATGAAACTTTTGCTCCTGTTGCAAGACTTGAAGCAATCAGACTCTTTCTGGCCTTTGCTGTCAACCACAATATCAAAGTGTACCAAATGGATATAAAATGTGCATTCCTCTATGGTAAGATTCAAGAAGAGGTATATGTCTGTCAACTTCCAGGTTTTGAGGATCCATTTCATCCAGATCATGTCTACAAGCTAAACAAAGCTTTGTAAGGCTTGAAACAAGCACCCAGAGCCTGGTATGAAACTCTTTCCACCTTTTTACTTTCCATTGGTTTCACCAGAGGCAGGATTGATAAAACACTCTTTTTAAAATGGAGAGGAAAGGATTCGATGATTGTCCAGATTTATGTGGATGACATCATTTTTGGAAGCACATGTAATAAAACGTGTGAAGAGTTCAGACAACTCATGACAGCTGAGTTTGAAATGAGTGCAATGGGTGAACTCCAGTGCTTTCTTGGTCTCCAAGTAAAGCAGCTGCAAAATGGCACTTTCATCCATCAAGGCAAATATGCAAAAGAACTTTTAAAGAAATTTGATATGGATGATTGTAAGCCATGTAGTACACCCATTGCAACCAACAAATTGGTCATGTCTGAAGAAAAGGATGATTTGGTTGATCAGACCTTATATAGAAGCATGATTGGGTCTTTATTGTACCTAACTGCATCTAGACCAGATATCATGTTTGCAACATGTGTCTGTGCAAGATCCCAATCATCCCCTAGAAAGTCAAACCTTATTGCTGTAAAAAGGATATTCAGATACCTCAAAGGTGCTCCCACACTAGGTATCTGGTATCCAGCTGATGGTAAAATTGAGCTTTCAGGTTTCTCAGATAGTGACTTTGCTGGATGTGATAAAACAAGGAAGTCCACTTCAGGAGGGTGCCAATTCCTAGGCAATTGCTTAGTGTCTTGGCAAAGCAAAAAGCAAGCAGCTGTTTCCACATCCACTGCTGAGGCAGAATACATAGCTGCTGCAAGCTGTACAGCCCAACTGCTCTGGCTTCAAAATCAGTTACTGGATTTTGGTATCACTGCCTTGAAGACACCACTCATGTTGGACAGCCAGGCAGCAGAAAATATCATCAAAAATCCAGTTTCCCATTCAACCACTGTAACGCCCATATTTCTTAGTCCGAAAAGTAATATTACCATACTATTATTTGAGAAAAATTCGGGCATGACCCGTTCGTAATAAGAACAATTCCCTGTAAGATCGTCGTGTAAGAACTTAAAGATAACGCAGCGGAAAAATAGCTTTAAAAATTTCTTTACGGTCTAATAACAATACACACATTCAAGAAGAAGCTTACAAAATTCACTTCCCTTTTTAATTCATAAAATTAATGCGTTACAAAATTAAGACCACGTAACCGTTCTTTCCGTACAACCCTTGTTATTCGACTCGATCTAAGCCCGCTTATCTTCGATAGTGGTAGAAGAAATCCGTGTAGTACCTGTGGACACCACATACAACTTAACCATTAGTCATTGACAACGTCATACGGCAATAATCTGATACAAATTAAAAATCATATAACATTCGACTATTCTCTCGGATTCCTTTGTTCCGAGTTCGGCTTCAAGGTTCGGCTTCAATTCTACAAGAGTCTGACGTTCTCATTCCTGCATTACATTTCAATCTCAAGCACATCATTAGTAACGTCCATACTTAAACGTATTGAAACCATGTATACATGCATACCTGTCCCATTCTTTTCATAGACGATAAATCCTACTTCGTGCATTCATATATTCATACGTCTGATCATACGCACCTACATATCTACATACAATCATAATTATACATACATACATACATATCTGATGCATATGCTTTTGGTACGCCTAAGTGGTTAATATTTACATGTTTTAGCATCGAATTTGTATCGAGACATGTTACTTTGATGCATTTTTACATGTAGGGTAGTGGTGGAAGGTTACGTGATGATTCCGGATCATAAACCTATCACATGGAGCTTTACACACATCAAAGGAACTCAAGGAAAGTGATCTAGGCTTGTTTGGAACACCCCGACGTTCACTTTAACATGGAACCAGCGTTTGACAGTGAAGCATGGGCATTTGGGTTTCTGCCCGGCGTTCCATACTCCCAAACCCGGCGTTCCATACTCCGGGTGCAGATACAAAACGCCCACTAAAACTCGCATAACTTTTAACCCGATTGTCCGTTTAACCTCACGTTTCTTCCTACATGCTTGTAAATTCACATTCTATCATATGAACTTAAAATCCCATATCTGGATTAAGGAAATTCTTAACTTACACGCTATCGGCTTAATAATCATTTTCTAATTATTTGACCCGTTTATGTTTTCATCAAACCACTCCTTTGTTTTAACCCAAAACATACATGAACATTATATCCATAATACTCTTATATTATCTAGAGTTTCGTACTTGGGGTTTACGCAACCGATACCTGGTATTCATTAAATTCATTCATTCATTTCATTTAAATCTACGTATCAAACTTGTTACTAAAACCTCCACTTGCGCAAATGTATATCTATTAAACCAACTCACATCTGAATCTTTTGACTATTAAACCACATCTCCGATTCCCGGATTGCGTACTTATGTGCAATTCTACCCATTAACCGTTTATATTACCGTAGCCATTTCTTATACAACTTTTCGATATAATCATAAGACCTCATTTTGACCCGTTTGGTCTACTTAGAAAAATTCACCAATTTCATTCAACTAAATCCATATTTGACATTAAACATCATGTTTAATTAATTAAAACGCTACATTACTTAAACAAACTAAGAAGTGATTACGGAATCACTTACCTCGTGCGTCCGAGTTCATGCATAGTTTCCGTATTTTACCTTTGACCCATTGTCCTTCCGTGCTCGTGTCCATGTTGACATGGCTCCTACACTTTCAAGTTATCATCAACGCATTCTTGTTAGAATACACCATTGTACTTGATAACGAGCATACATTTGCATAATTTCACATTCAACTTGCATCAATCCTAACAAGCATACGACATGTACCCGATTTCACATTCTCTCAAACCCATATAACCATCATGTCATTCCATTTATCACATATTTATATACCATGTACCCTACGATTATCTATAATCCTATAATTACTACAACAAGTCTAGCCATGTTCCTTATGCGTAGTTGACTTTCAAAAGTCAACGACTCATTATTTTAACTTTCTGCTTAAACTCATATACTCATGAAGTCATAATAGGCTATACAATCGACTTCATATACAATTTCCTACTCATAACGAAATGCGTTTATAAACAAGTGATTATCTAATTATATACAATACACACACTCATTCACAATCGTTTCATACAAGTCTCACATCCTAGCATCACTTAGACATTTCATCATACACTTGGTGTGCATACCACCAATAAAGCACATAGTACAAGTACTTAATGCGTTACCCTACTAGTTCATACATAATTCGTTGATTACCACAAGAATCAACTTTTGTTCATACTAAAATCAACCTAGTCTTTCAAAATCAATATCATAATCACATTACTCATGATTCATATCAAATTACCCATCTAGGCACTCTCTATAACATGAATTTAACATCAATTTCACACAATTCATCCATAATTTTACTAAGTTTCATTATCTCACCATTTCAAGTGGGTTTTACCCCAAACTACCAATACAACCAAAATAGCACATAACATTACCTCTATTGTTCATATCAACTAACATTCATGTCTAATTTTATCCAAAAATCGCGGATTATATATAACCCATTTCATCAAAATCATTATACCATAAAATTCGACTTACTTGTTGATGAGAACACTTAGGAGGTTATAATTCCTAATTCATGCATAGCAATTTCGAACCCTAGGCCCCTTGATTTGAAGATTTTCCTTGCTAGGTTATAAGAGCAAAGTTTTTTCCCTGCTCCTTAATTCTGTCGATCGCACAAGCCCAGGGGAAAACCCTGCCCCCTTTTTTTATCAAACTTCAAGCATTATTAACATATTTAGCCCCTCACCTTTTAGAGTGTGTGCTCATATTGAAGTTTCTACGTTAACTCGGTTACTTTCCTTTGGTTAACTTAGTTACATACATATATTTTAAATTTACTATCATTCTCTTACGGTACCATCTACAGTTACCGTTTTCTGCTATTTAGCATCATGAATATAATATTATTTATAACATACGGAATTTTGGGGTGTTACAAGTCTACCCCCCTTGAAGAAGGTTTCGTCCTCGAAACCTCTTTCTTTTCTTCTATAACACGTCTAGTTTTATTCTTCGTTTGTTCATTCATTTGGGTTACATTGGAAGACTTACATAAGCATGTTGTGAGAAATTGCCGTTAGTCACACACCCCATAGTCCATAATTGGAAACTAGCATCCTGACATATTATTTATACTTATCAAGATTTCAAATTTCCTTGCGAAAACCAATCCCTAGTCATCATTAATTTATTCGTTTCCGCATACAATCTCTTTCATTCGTACATGTTAAACATATCGTACCTATTCATATGGAGGTACTTTTTCAATGATAGTGTAAAATTTTCTTAAACTAATCCAATCTTTCTTTACAAACATTCTAGATGTGTTACTGATTTCATTCGTTCGCATACATAACTTCCCACACATTCATCATTAAAACATGATAGTTGCCTTGAATTTCTTAGCTTCATAATCAACTTGGGGTGTTCCTAGTGTTTCATGAATGCTAGAACTGAATTAAGGACCTTAGCCTAATAAACAACAATTTCATCATAAGCAGATAAGGGGGACTCGTCGCCGACGGCACATGGTGCGTCGCCGACGGGCTCGGGAAAGTCCCGTCGCTGAACATTGCCCGTACACAGACAGTTAGCGCGTCAGGTGGAGGGATGCCGTCGCAGACGGCATAAGGGCCGTCGCCGACGGGCACTCTGATGTGCAAACGCTGTTTGACCAAAATTCTTGTTCCCGGGTCTTTTTTTTCCAACCTGAAATGGTCTTGGGCAGTCCCGAAACCTTCCATAACATCCCATAACGTCCCAACCCAGGTCATAATAGTAATTTATCCATAACCCATAACCGTTTGCATCTAAAAGCATAGCTCGGAATCCTTAAATCACTTACTTGCGTGGCGCTTAGAAACAAACACACTTTCACGAGAGCGTAGGTTTGAGAGATTCGAGCATCGTACATTCATATATTAAATAATTTGCTAACCTTACTACCTTGGTGCGGTACTTGAACTTGCAGCAACGAGTCGGTCCTCTTCTTCACCATCCATACCATGTTTCGTATTGACCTCGTTCATCCGTGTGACGAGCCTTGGCTTATGAACATTCTTTCACTGACCTTGATAGGTTTATCACACTATGATATCTGCTATACTCATTATAAGATTGGGGATTATCACATTTCATTCAAATTCATTTAAACATGATGTTTATTACTTCTCCTTGTTTACATATCACTACTTTCAAGATTCTTTTTTTTTTTCTTTTTTTAAAGCACTAGTGTGTTAAACCTATTCATAATGGGTCAATACATGACCATTTCTTAATATATATCATTCTCATTGTTTGACCCGTTCTTGACGGGTAAACACATAATCATTATTTCGTAATTCTTTAACTTATTTGGTGTACTACACTATGCATTTCCTTTCTTCTCTAGCACTCCCTTAGTTTGAAATTATTATTTCTCAACTTCTGCAGTTTGATTTTTCAAGGTCAAACTGCCACTTATTTCTTATTATATACATGCGTATCGAAGTACACGTTTGTATCCCTTTTTAATTCAGACGTGCTTACGATCTCATAGCTTCACTATTCCAGTGTTTTCTTGCAAACACTTACCCCTTCCCGTTTTAAGAGTTAGTCATAATACTTATTTCGCTTACAATACCAACATTTTGGTTCCTTTCTCTTATATACTTTCATTTCTTTTACGCATTCGATTACCCAATTAAGTGGGTAACGGCATATACTCTCATAATGAGATTCAAGCATACCACTTACGACCCGGTAACATCGGGTTAATTGCTTTCAACATAAATCTTTCGTTCTATCCGTATAACGGATTGAACTTCATACATTCGTTATTGCATTCACGACCACCCGTTCTAAACGGATGGTACTTTATCCTTACTCGACTTGTTCAACTTGAACCGGTCGACTTGCATAGCTTGTTATAGCCTTCGCTATCATAACCAAATCCGCAAGGGATTTGCATCATTCATATCCTTCATTCCTTGAATCTGTCTCACGGATTCAAATTTTGCATTCATATCTTGTTGATCCGTACTTTCTTACGGATTCAACATTCTTCATTCTTATCACTTATACTTTTACTCTTACGTAGTATCCTCAATTTTCCCGAGAGTCTTACTACCTATTTCCCCCGCACGCCCACCTGCTACCCAGTTCTACCTGACATACCTGCGATAATTACCATGGTCTCACGAACGTCATATGCTTCTTGCGTACTGTCCAGGTGCGCAATCCACACAGTAGTTTTGTGCCTTCGTGTAATCATCGCCTTATGTCTGAGAAGTGGGTTTTAGTTTCGTGCATATTTCTAAAACTTCCCCAAGACCACATCATTGTCTTTCGTTTAATAATTACCCTCCCAAGGAGATCTCTTCCTTTTTCTTTTAACGTCGGTACCCATACATATTAGTAGCATGTACCTGGGGTTAATTTGCCTATTTGCATCTTTGCCTGCCTTAGCGTTCATCCTATTCTGCATTCACGGATCATCCTCTTCAAACTTTTAAGCTTACCTTGCACATACAAAAACCGTTAGTTTCCTCATATGAATGCATACATACACGCTTTCATTCCATTTTTTTTACCTTTAGATTTTGATCGAGTCATGGATTGTACGGGTTCCTTATCACAAGAGCACACAGGTTTGAGTTCAAGCATTTATCTTCTCGTGCATGATTCACTCAAACAAGGGCTCTGATACCAACTTGTAACGCCCATATTTCTTAGTCCGAAAAGTAATATTACCATACTATTATTTGAGAAAAATTCGGGCATGACCCGTTCGTAATAAGAACAATTCCCTGTAAGATCGTCGTGTAAGAACCTAAAGATAACGCAGCGGAAAAATAGCTTTAAAAATTTCTTTACGGTCTAATAACAATACACACATTCAAGAAGAAGCTTACAAAATTCACTTCCCTTTTTAATTCTTAAAATTAATGCGTTACAAAATTAAGACCACGTAACCGTTCTTTCCGTACAACCCTTGTTATTCGACTCGATCTATGCCCGCTTATCTTCGATAGTGGTAGAAGAAATCCGTGTAGTACCTGTGGACACCACATACAACTTAACCATTAGTCATTGACAATGTCATACGGCAATAATCTGATACAAATTAAAAATCATATAACATTCGACTATTCTCTCGGATTCCTTTGTTCCGAGTTCGGCTTCAAGGTTCGGCTTCAATTCTACAAGAGTCTGACGTTCTCATTCCTGCATTACATTTCAATCTCAAGCACATCATTAGTAACGTCCATACTCAAACGTATTGAAACCATGTATACATGCATACTTGTCCCATTCTTTTCATAGACGATAAATCCTACTTCGTGCATTCATATATTCATACGTCTGATCATACGCACCTACATATCTACATACAATCATAATTATACATACATACGTACATATCTGATGCATATGCTTTTGGTACGCCTAAGTGGTTAATATTTACATGTTTAAGCATCGAATTTGTATCGAGACATGTTACTTTGATGCATTTTTACATGTAGGGTAGTGGTGGAAGGTTACGTGATGATTCCGGATCATAAACCTATCACATGGAGCTTTACACACATCAAAGGAACTCAAGGAAAGTGATCTAGGCTTGTTTGGAACACCCCAACATTCACTTTAACATGGAACCAACGTTTGACAGTGAAGCATGGGCGTTTGGGTTTCTGCCTGGCGTTCCATACTCCCAAACCCGGCGTTCCATACTCCGGGTGCAGATACAAAACGCCCACTAAAACTCGCATAACTTTTAACCCGATTGTCCGTTTAACCTCACGTTTCTTCCTACATGCTTGTAAATTCACATTCTATCATATGAACTTAAAATCCCATATCCGGATTAAGGAAATTCTTAACTTACACGCTATCGGCTTAATAATCATTTTCTAATTATTTGACCCGTTTATGTTTTCATCAAACCACTCCTTTGTTTTAACCCAAAACATACATGAACATTATATCCATAATACTCTTATATTATCTAGAGTTTCGTACTTGGGGTTTACGCAACCGATACCTGGTATTCATTAAATTCATTCATTCCATTTAAATCTACGTATCAAACTTGTTACTAAAACCTCCACTTACGCAAATGTATATCTATTAAACCAACTCACATCTGAATCTTTTGACTATTAAACCACATCTCCGATTCCCGGATTGCGTACTTATGTGCAATTCTACCCATTAACCGTTTATATTACCGTAGCCATTTCTTATACAACTTTTCGATATAATCATAAGACCTCATTTTGACCCGTTTGGTCTACTTAGAAAAATTCACCAATTTCATTCAACTAAATCCATATTTGACATTAAACATCATGTTTAATTAATTAAAACGCTACACTACTTAAACAAACTAAGAAGTGATTACGGAATCACTTACCTCGTGCGTCCGAGTTCATGCATAGTTTCCGTATTTTACCTTTGACCCATTGTCCTTCCGTGCTCGTGTCCATGTTGACATGGCTCCTACACTTTCAAGTTATCATCAACGCATTCTTGTTAGCATACACCATTGTACTTGATAACGAGCATACATTTGCATAATTTCACATTCAACTTGCATCAATCCTAACAAGCATACGACATGTACCCGATTTCACATTCTCTCAAACCCATATAACCATCATGTCATTCCATTTATCACATATTTATATACCATGTACCCTACGATTATCTATAATCCTATAATTACTACAACAAGTCTAGCCATGTTCCTTATGCGTAGTTGACTTTCAAAAGTCAACGACTCATTATTTTAACTTTCTGCTTAAACTCACATACTCATGAAGTCATAATAGGCTATACAATCGACTTCATATACAATTTCCTACTCATAACGAAATGCGTTTATAAACAAGTGATTATCTAATTATATACAATACACACACTCATTCACAATCGTTTCATACAAGTCTCACATCCTAGCATCACTTAGACATTTCATCATACACTTGGTGTGCATACCACCAATAAAGCACATAGTACAAGTACTTAATGCGTTACCCTACTAGTTCATACATAATTCGTTGATTACCACAAGAATCAACTTATGTTCATACTAAAATCAACCTAGTCTTTCAAAATCAATATCATAATCACATTACTCATGATTCATATCAAATTACCCATCTAGGCACTCTCTATAACATGAATTTAACATCAATTTCACACAATTCATCCATAATTTTACTAAGTTTCATTATCTCACCATTTCAAGTGGGTTTTACCCCAAACTACCAATACAACCAAAATAGCACATAACATTACCTCTATTGTTCATATCAACTAACATTCATGTCTAATTTTATCCAAAAATTGCGGATTATATATAACCCATTTCATCAAAATCATTATACCATAAAATTCGACTTACTTGTTGATGAGAACACTTAGGAGGTTATAATTCCTAATTCATGCATAGCAATTTCGAACCCTAGGCCCCTTGATTTGAAGATTTTCCTTGCTAGGTTATAAGAGCAAAGTTTTTTCCCTGCTCCTTAATTCTGTCGATCGCACAAGCCCAGGGGAAAACCCTGCCCCTTTTTTTTTTATCAAACTTCAAGCATTATTAACATATTTAGCCCCTCACCTTTTAGAGTGTGTGCTCATATTGAAGTTTCTACGTTAACTCGGTTACTTTCCTTTGGTTAACTTAGTTACATACATATATTTTAAATTTACTATCATTCTCTTACGGTACCATTTACAGTTACCGTTTTCTGCTATTTAGCATCATTAATATAATACTATTTATAACATATGAAATTTTGGGGTGTTACAACCACCAAACATATCGACATCAGACATCACTTTGTGAGGGATTGCTATGAAAAAGGTTTGATTTCTCTGCATCATGTTCCAACTAAGGATCAGCTGGCAGATGTGCTAACCAAAGCATTAGACACATCTACCTTTGAAAGCTTGATCTCTAGGATTGGCATGCTCAACATGGAATAACAGGCAAAATCCTGTTTTTCTATAAATAAAAGCATCAAAATGTTTTCAGAAAATCAAAAATCCATCCTTAAAAATAGTTAAAAATGAATTTTTCATTAAAATCCTAAAAGTCTGCCATAACCACTGATTGGGTTCAAAAGTCTGTGCTACTACAAAAGTCTGTCCACTGCTGAAAGTCATCCCCTGTTCTCCTTTTTCTTGATAACCACTGATGATCATAATCAGTGTTGTCTCCACTGCTGATCTATCTACTGATAGTGAAAAGCATCCACTGTCCTCCATTTCCATTGTAACTACTGCTTTCACCAGTTGTTTTCACAAAAAGTACTGTTCAAAAGTACTGTCCTTCACTTCACCAGGGGATGGCATGCAGACAGTACTTAGTGGTCAGACCTTTTGTAACTGCTGCCACGTCAGCATTCACTCTTCCTCTATAAAACCCCCTTTCAACACCCAAACAGGGTTTCACTGTCGAATTGAATTCTCAAAAATTCTCTTCTCAAAGCAGTTTTCATCACATTTCTTCAAGTATCTCCACAATCTCATCTTCGATCCTCATCTTTAAAATGACAAAATCGAAATCATCCGCTTCAAAAGGGGCCCCTCAAAAGGCTACCTCCACCGACATCCCACACAAACCATCTCACAATCTACTGGGTCTTCTCACAAAACCCGGCAATATCGATACATTTGATTCCATCCTCGACATTATCAACGCTTCAAAGTACAAAACTTTGTTGACCGCTGATGCACCAATTTACCTGCAAACTCAGAGATAGTTTTGGAAAAATTGCATCCTTGAAAAACAAGGAAAAGATGTCATAGCCATTAACTCTACTCTGCAGAAGAAAGCAGTCCAAATAACACCGAAATCCATATCTGAAGTCTTTCAACTCGATGATCTGCAAGGTAAAGACTTTTTTCCTAAAACCGAGTTAAAAATTGACTTCATTGAGAGAGGGTATGCAGACACAATGATGAGGAGGGATACCTTAGAAAAAGGTTTCTTCCCTTCTGCAACCAGATTTTTATTTCATACCCTTCTCATGTGTGTTTCAAACAAAACCACTTCCTTTAATGAAATACCAATGAAAATTCAAAACTTGGGGTATGCTATTTTACAAGGCGAAAATCTTAACTACTCCAAGGCAATTTTCAATGATTTGGTTAAAAATGTTGAAACAAAATCATTCTTACTGTTCCCAAGATTTTTAAGTTATTATTTTGAGAAAAAAGTTCAGTAAGGATGATATTGCGGTAATAAACCAAGGTGACTCTTTTCAAATGAACAGCTTAACTGCTGAAACTTTTTCAAGAATGTCAACACCTTGTAAAACACGAGCAGAGGTGCCTGAGCAGATTTTAGCAGCAAACACTGCTCCTCAGGTATCTGCTGCTGAGCCCACTGCTCAAGGTGATCAAGGCAGCCAAACAACTGTCTTGAAACCCACACCTAAAATCACCAAAAATCCACAGAAAAAGAAAAATCCAAAACCCCCCAAACCCATCAAAAAGGCAACTCTGGAGGATGAGATACCAGAGCAACTGCCTGTGATTGCATAAAAATCACAACAAACCACTGCTGCTACTTCCTCACAGCAGTTGGTAGAAATATCTTAACCTATACCTGAAACTCCTCCTATCTCTTCACAAAAAGAACAGGTTGTACACACAGGGTCACCACATCATGAGGCTCTGGAAGCACTCGTTTCCATCCTCCATAGCCCAATACCCGGGGCAATTCCGCTTTCTAAACCTACCATCACATCCCCAATTCCACCAAACACCAAACTGCTGTTGGATGCAATTGATTTGAACCTAGCACAAACCAGTCCTTCTCAATCACCTGTTCATGAGAAAATACCTCAACAAGAGACTGGGCTTGATGTATCAATCTTTGCTAACCCACCAACACAACCTGAGGAGGTTACACCCCTTGAGTTACATGTAACTCTTGGTGGTATTCCAAGTGAAGCAGCCACTACAAGTGTTGAACCTACAGATTTACACTTGGACAGTGGTTACATCAATAAGACTTCCTTGGAGGCAATTCCTTCTATAACACCTTTGTTATCTGCCAGTGAGTTTGTACTAACCACTGGTAACATCAAAAGATTATCAAGTGTTGAAGGAAGAAGACCCCAGTACCAAGAAAAAGGGGCATCAGTTGTTGATGTTTGGAGTACACTCCCTACTTCAACTTCTGATAAAACCACTGCTAGTGGGAAATCAGATGATCCCATTAAATTGGGTGATGGTTTAAAGTACCAAGAATTGGCGGAACGTGTTGAAAAATTGGACACATCTGTTGCAGAAATTAAAGAAATGCTGCAACAGTTGTTAACAATTCAAAAGGTACCATCCACTAATGTTCCATCTCAAACACCTGCTCCACCACCAGCAGATGTTACAACTGAGCTCTGGAACCTCTTTCAACCTTTTCTCCATCAACAATTTCAGTTGGCCGAGCACCAACATGCCAAACATGATCAAGAGCTCAAAAAGGCAATGGAGACTAGGTTCAGGGATACAAATGATGACATCAAGGCTCTTAAGGCCCATTTGCTGAAAACCACTGGCACTGCTCCTCCGACTGTACTTTATATTGATGACCTCCCTGCAGATAATGCCAAAAAGGGGGAGAAAATGAAGGAGTGGGTAAAGAAGGGGATTGATAATGGGCTATACCTTAACACAGAAAAGGATGCAATGCTCAGAGATATTCCTTTGCCAGATGGTAGTAAAAGGTTGATGTTACCAAAAATGCACTTGATGACGCTGTCATAAGTGTAAAGAAGGATAGAGTGGCAAAGGATCTAGCAAGGTGGAATGAGGAAAAAAGAGCCTTCATGAAGCTGAATGTGCAGGGTTGTTCTGGTGAAAAGGATGATCAAAATCCGATTCCAAAAAGAAGTCTTACTAGAAAAGTAAGGAAACCTAAATCCACACCATCCAGCCTTCAAAAGCACACTCCAAAATCACTGTCCAAAAGCCACCAACATCAAACCTCCACCCAAACAGTTGTTACAACAACTGCTCCCACTCAAACACACACCACTTCAACACACACCACCACCACTGCCTTATCACCACCATCTGTTCCTGCCCTAAAGCAGAAGACAGTAGATGACAAAACATCTGCTGTAATGACAACAGTGGTTGAAACACCAGTTGTCTCAACAGCTGTTAGTTAATCACAAAACACTGATTCACCCAAAACATCATCTGCCCTCCCTAATATAAAAAGGAGAAGGGTTGTCATATCAGATGATGATTCTCCATCACCACCACCAAAGGCTTCAAAATCCCAAGCACTTGTCACAGTTTCAAAACCCATTCCTCTCTCTTCAGCTCAACTGTACAAACCCTTACCTCCTGCAGGTGTTCAATTTCCTCTTGAACTTGTAACAGTTAGACAAGAAATTAAGTCCTTCTACTATGAGGATGACCCTGCCAAAAGGTGCTTGCCATCGATTGAAGGATATCCCAGGCCAACTAATATTGAAGAATATTTGAAGATCAAGGCCAAGCAAGCAGAGGATATCTCAATCAAAAACAAACAAGGGAAATCTGATAGAGAGTATCAACAAAACTATCAGTTTCTACTTACACAGGTCAAAGTTTTGGAACAGTTTGCAAAGAATGTATGTCAACAAATCTCTAAAAGGGCAGATGAGTCCCTGAGAAAAGACTACATTGAAAATATAATGACCAACAAGACATACAAAGGGGAGAAGTACATGTTCAGAAACTGGTCTATTCCTGAGCTTGAAAAGGAAGTAGCCAGGATTCATGAAATGATCAAGAATAAAGTTAAGCAGACTCCCCCAGAAAAATTCAAAAGGGTAGAAGCCGATAAAGCCTTAGAGCTAAAGAGAATGAAAGAGGAGCTGATAATTGCTGAATATGGGTCAAAGAACTCTGTGTCTAAGTGGGGAGAAGCAAGGGTCAGGGCCACCTACAAAAGTTTGGAAGAGCTAAGGAAGAAAGATCCAAAAGCTCCACAAAAGCCTGACTACTCCAAAGCAGAGGGTTCAAAAGGATCATCAAAGTCACATCCCAAAAGAACCACTGCTCCTGCTGGTACTGCCATCTACAAAAGAAGGAGACAAAGCCAGTAAGGTTCTGAAACAGTTCAAGAGATTCTTACTGGAAATGCCATTGTGAAAAAGGGCCTGCTGGTAATGTTGAAAGAAGAATCTGAACTGGAAAACTCTGTAAATACTGCTCAGCCAGTAATGAATAGGCCAGCATCACCAAACTCCTCAACAAATAAAAATCTCCCAAGAAACCCATCTCGCCTAAAAAAACAAGAGTGGAAAACTGATAAATAGAACCACGTATTGACTATGGTCAGGGCAGATGGCGAAGTGAAGAAATTTACAAGGGAACAAGCTCTTGGCCTAAGACTTGAAGATTTGCAGGATCTCCTTGATCTTCCACTTAGCAGGGATGAAGATGATACAGATGCCTTAACCTTTGTACTACAATTCAAAGGGCAAATAAGGGAACTGTTGTTGAGGCAATAAAGATCTACAATAATGGAGAGTTTTGGCATTATCTGTTCCAGGGGGAGATTGTTGGGATTGAACCCTACCAAAGGAACAGATAATAAAAGCCAAAACTGGATCACATCAGTAGATTCAAAATAAGCAGATGTTTGGTTGCAAGTCTCTCCCCTTGAAAGTGGTTTCAACATCTGCTGACCTCCTATCTGCTGATCATACAATCTGCTGATTTACAACTGCTGACCAAGACAAAGTCTGATAGAAGAACTAAAGCTCTGCTGCTCAATCTACTGCCTTGGTTCAAGCACTGCCAATCATGACAAGCACTGCTGGGTTCACAACAGTGGAAGGATGCAGCAACAGTTTATATTTGGTTTATGCATTATAATGTAATATCAGTAGTTAGCATAGCAGTGTTTGTATAGATCAGAGGTTAGAGTTTGTTAGGAGGTTAGATGTCACTTTCATGGTGGCGTCAGCTTTGATGCTCAGTAGTTTGCAAGTGCCTATAAATAGAACAGTACTCTGTACTGTTCTGTTTAGCTCATTCACCATCTTTTTTCTGCACGAACAAACACTGAGCTCAGGCTGAGTGGGGGTTTGCATATCATACACACATTGTAATCAGAGTTTAAAAATAAATTTAATCATTTGATTCAGTGTTAGAAAATGTATGATTGATAGCATTTCTTCTGTTTGATTGTGAAAAGTTTGGTTCCATTAAATTCCGCTGCACAACTCTTTCATTTGTCCATCTAAATTCAAACACAAATCACAATCAATCCAAACTCAGATCCTAACAAAAACATACTCCCCCTCTCAACAATGTCATCATGTTTAGCACTCAGAATTTTGAAAATCAACTTTCCAATATCAGTTGTCGAAAATCTTTTTTAACTTTTTCAAAAGTTTTATGCTAAAACACACACAAAATCTTTTTGGATTTTCTGAAAGAAAGTAAATGACACCACTTGAAAAGACTAAGACTGACACCAATTGTAGAATCAGAATAAAGCAGAAATGGAATATTTACAAACATATTTTTGTGAGTTCGTGTAAGAGGATCATATCAGTTTATGAGACATGTCACTAACACCGTTAAGCTGATTACATGTTAAGCTTTAAACAATTCACTTAGATTGTCAGTATGTTTGTCCATTTAAATTTTCACACAAATTTCAACTGCTTCGAGATACGAATTAATGTTTTAAGCACTTAAACTTATTGAGTGTCCTACTTCTTGAATATACTCCCGTATCCAGATCCCAATATTCAGTCTTACAAGTGAGTATACCACAGATGATATCTGTCAGGGGTTAGATGCGAGGGCCGTGAGAGCTCAGGTCGATACTTCCGTATACGCAAAGAGATGACGGCTTCGACTTTTTGGTGTGTCCCCTTTAGAGGATCTTTTGATTTCAACAGCAGTGACTATCAATTTTATTGTTTCATCAGCTTGCTGAGGGCGATGCTATGTTTCAAGCATTTGCGGAAAGCATTATCTGGGGACTAGGTCAGTACTTCCATACAGCAGAAGTCCCGGGATAATACCCCAGATATCACTGAGCATAAAGAGCTAGTATCTCAGAATAAGGGACCTTTCAAACAAGATTTCAGGGGTTACCTATATATTCAAGAAGTTGTTAACCCACAGAACAAGCAAGTTTGAAATTTTTATGTTTATATCTCGTCACAATTTACTAAGTGTGCAAAAACCTACTGGCACATCTTTAGTGAGATTGTTTATCACATTTTATCTTTACAATTCTTTAGCATGTTATGACAGTCCACTGATGTACTATCATTTCCTCTTTTCTCAACAAAACTCGTTTATGAGATTTTATCATGTTTTTGTATTTTTCAAATTTTCTAATGTTTTTGGATTTTCTGAAAATTTCTACTCCCCCTAAAATTCTAACACATTAAAAAATTTGAAAACAACTAAACTCTAGACCTACTTGAACATAAAACAAACTGTACAAAAACTTGACAACTGACATCGAATCACATCAATTCGCCATTCACTAGCACATAAACAATCAGAACTCCCCCTGTCACAAACCATTTTCTCATTTAGATCTCAAAACACTTAAGTTTGTTTTAATCAAAATGATTTTTCCGGAAAATGAGTTTGTGTTAACCACTTGAAGGTTACGGGGATATGGTTCATCATATTGTCAGTTATTATATTAGTAAATCAAGTACAACTTAATGTCCCTGATTTACCGTTTTGCATTTAAGCAACTTCTGTACCACTTGTAAATGAATAACCACTTGTAGGTATATCTGAACAATTACCCACTATAGGAATGTTACGTCTACATTTACCAATCAGGATGCCGATTCCTGCTTCGCACTTACCAACCTGGAAGCTCCGGCGTAGTCCTTTCACCTGTAACATTTCAAACATTTTCAACAATTTACATGCAAATTTATCAAAAACATGAATGATGCTGATTCCTGATCCACGATATAAACTTGGGATCTCCGGCGTAGTCCTAAGACTTCATGGGAAACCGACTTCCATCCAAATCTTCTCAGACTTTATGGCTTTTAATTCTTGCGCAGTAGGGTTGTATGTTGCCTTTTTAGTTGCATAAAAATCTTTAACCCCCTTTGCTTTCCCATTCAACATTTTCCCAAAGATTTTCTTTACACTTTCATTAAATGTTTTCTCGACATCGAATTCATTTTTCTCTTTGTAAAACTGATTCGAGATTTCAATTTTACCAACTTTCTTTTTAACCTCTTCAAACTTCAGTGATGGAAATTCCTCATCATTCACTGAAATTTTCTCCTCAACCTGTGGCTTTCTTCTGGCTTTGTGGAACCAGATTCATCGCCGACTTTCTCACTTACCCTTTTAACAATCTACACTTGGTTGTTCTCAGCTTTCTGTTTGAAAACATTCTTTTTAGAACACTCACCGACCTCATAAGTTGAGTTTTCAAAAACTTTAAGTTTTTCAGTTGGTGGTTCAACATAAACAACCTTTTCTTTCAACTTCTGAGAAACTCCCTGTTTTGTTTTGGCATTTTTCTGACAGTTCCATGCAATATGACCAACTTCATTGCATCTGTAATAGGTACGAGTTTCTTTTGGTTGCCACACTTCAGTTCCATTATTTCTTTTATCAGCAGAAACTCTTGATTTGACTGTCTCCAGAACGGTTTCTTCTGTTCATTTTCTGAACTTCCACATGACAGAAATTCAGTTTTTGTTTTAGAATTTTTCATATTTTTATGATTTTCTGGTGGTTCAATGCCTAATCCTTTCTTTTTGTAGCTACGATTTTGGTTTGGTTTCTTTTGAGAACCCGAACCAGAATTGTAACCTTTTTTCTTATTTAATCGTTGTTGAAATCTTGAAGTGTACTTTTTAGGTTTTTCAGTAAGATTTAAATCTTTTATTTCAGAAATATTAATTTCTATCATTTTGAAAACCTTTTTGATCTTGTCAAAACTAACACTTCTTATTGGAAACTCTTTATCATAGTATAATTTGTCCGAATCATTTAAAGTGTATGCTACTTCAAATGTTTCATCATCCAAATTTTCTTTCGATAACAAAAATTCTTTACTGTAAGACCGTTTGGCCGACGACTTTTGACTGTTGACTGACGAATTTGACCCTCTAGACTCAGACTTTGACTCATCCTCATCAGTATCCAACACTTGATCGACCACCTTTTTTATTAACTCAGACACATGATCAGTGTCAGACGAGGTGAACGTGACATCAATTTTTTCTGGTAATTCATCAGTTGTGTCGGTTTTTAGCTTTATATTGACTGCTTTTTCAAGTTGCTCCTCGTTTGGTTTTCTAGGAGAATACCCTTCCCAGATCGGAGGCGGACACTTGTTATAGCTAACAGTCGGTTTCTTACCACTATCTTTCTTTTTCTTCGGCTTCTCATCTTGAAAAGCTTCCATACCTGCAACAGTTGGGTAAATACGATCACTGAGATAATCAGAACTAGAATAACTTTGCAATAAACGTCTAATTCTCTCATTCTCAATCTTTTCTGTCTCCAACTCTTGCTTCCATTTAGCACTCTCTTCGATGTAAAAGTTGATAGCTTTCTGCTTAGTCATCATCACCGCATTCATCATTGTAAGTGCTTGTTCTCTTTCTGAGTTTGTCTTTTGAAGACCAGTTACTGTTTTGTTCAAGACATCATAGGATTCTTTCACATAATTGAGATTGAACAGTAACTGCTCCTTCTTCTTCTCATACTCAGCAATTATTTCATCTTTTGCTGCACATCCCTTGCAAGCTTCCAAACACTTCTCGCAAGGCTTGACAACTTCAACAATCTTCTCAACCCCGATTGTCTTCACCACTTCTATCACTTTTTCTGTCTCTATCAACTTCTCAGCTTCAGACATCTTTTCTTCACTCACCTGCTCAGTCTTATCACTCTCAACATTCACATTCTGAACAACATCTTCAGTATTCATTTGTTGTTGTTCTTTAGCAGCTCGTTTCTCCTTCAGTTTCTCCATGCGATCTGCAAAATAGAAATGAAAACTTTTAGGAGAAAGATGAGATTTAGCAATATTGATATGTTTTTCTTCCTCATCATCACTATTGCTATCAACTGGTGATTGATCAAACTGTACAGATTTTTCAGAATCAGCATCTGATACACCAGAATCAGACGTTGTTTGATCAAATACAACTTCCTTTTCTAAACTAACATCATTCTGTACACTCTCATCAGCACTCTGAGAACTTTGAGAACTTTCATCAGCACTTTCTGAGCTTTCGTCAGACGTAACAGACTGTTCCTCCACACTTTCTACAGTCACTCCAATAGATTTCATCCATGTGGTAAACATGTCTGGTTCCCTGACAATCTTTGCAATGAAAGCTTTGAACTCTCCCTTTTCATCAACAAACATATCCCAGCTGAAGCCTTCAGGTAGTCTTTCATCATCTTGATCAACTAAACAGGCTTTGCTATCAGGAGATATGTAGTTGCTCCAGTTGAAGTCCACCAACATGCTCTCTTAGAATCCTCAATCTTCCTACCATGAGCCGTCTGTGAGTCTTGAGATTGTCCAACCTGCTGATAAATGGCTTTCCAGTAGTAGTCATCTTTTCCGAACGGATTCTGAGCACCACTAGCCTCTCTACCCTTGCACTCTCGCTTGAAATGGCCTTTCTCCCTGCATCGAAAACAAGTAACTTTAGATTTATCAAAACCTAAAGTAGATACATGAGCATCAAGAAAGTCATTTCTCCCGGTAATTGTCTTAAACTTTCCAGCACGCCTGAGTACACTGGCAAGACACCATTTGATATCCATTAATTCCATCTCTTCGGCGTCTATCTGATCGTAATCCTCCTTTGTAAGCATAGGATTTCTGATCCGACCAACAACAAGACCTTCATATGAAAGCAACGCAGAACCAAGTAAAGCCATGTGGTCTTTCGCAGTTTCCTCAGAAAAACTTTGACCTTCTGGAAGATTTAGAGCTATGTTGCACTGAATCACATAACCATTTCCTGTCTTTGTGCCTTGAGACTGAAAGCTAGTGTTTGACTCTTTAGGATTAACACTTGGAAATGATGAGAATCCACTACTGATTTTGCTTGAACCTTGATCAGATTTTTCCGTTGAATCCCCAACACTGAATGCAGTTTGAATTTTCGGACTTCTCTCAGATTCAGGAACCGGAATGCTACCCTTGTAGTACATCTTCACATCCTGTTGACCACTCGGACTGTTCATCCTGGCGATCTTCTGCTGTTCCAGATCCTGACTCTCGATCTTTTCAATAAACTGAGAGATTGTTAAATCATCATAAACACCCGTTTTCTTCAGAATCATCAAATAAGTTCCGCACTCTTTCTGTGGCAATGCATCAGCAAGCTTATCTACCCACTCTTCACGATCTTTTTCAATACTTAACATCGACATTGATCGCACAAGGTGGCAGTATCTCTCAATCAGCTTCTTTGTATCTTCACCCGGTAGACTGCTGAACAGATCAAACTCTTTCTTAAGCAGCGCTTTCTTGCTCTTTATCATGTTCTCGCTTCCCTCAAATTTGACTTTAAGTGCATCCCAGATTGACTTTGCAGTTTTGTCGTGCTGTAGCAAAATGAAGATGTCTTCTTTGATCGCTTGCTGAAGCAGACTTATCATCATTTTCTCAGCTTTGTACATAACCCGTTCCTGCTCCGTGAATTCTGATAGATTTTTGGTAGTCTGCAATTCTGTTCGAGGCAACATGTATTTCTTCAAGATACATTCCCATGACCTAAGATGGTTTGCCTGAACCCAGTTCTCGAATTTGTCTTTCCACCCGTAATATTCTTCGATACTCATCAATTTCGGGGGCTTTTGGGTGGTTCCCGTCTCGTTTTCTATATTCATGGCTTGAACAACGGCGGCTGGACCAGACAGTGTTGCGAACGCGTTATAGAACTCGGTATCCATGATGACTTAGCACGTTTTCCAAAATCAGTGACAAATAAGCGAAACCAGGTGTTTGTGCACAAAAGCGAAACCAGATAGTCCACAAAAGCGAAAACTAGGATTTTGTCTGTAAAAGCGAAACCCCAGATGTTCTTTTGAGCGAAACTACTGATAATACACTTGGAGCGAATCCTCAGATAATGCACTTGGAGCGAAACCTTCAAGTTCACAAGAGTTCGAAAACTAGATAGACCGAATGAGCGAAACCTACTGAAGTTCACTTGGAGCGAAACTGCTGATGTACTTTGAAGCGGAACCTTGATGTTCTTTGGAGCGGAACCTTGATGTTGTCCACAAGAGCTGAACCTCTCACTTTCGTGACACAGAAGCGAAACTATATGATTTTTGGAGCGAAACCTCTCAACTTTGAGACACAGGAGCGAAACTATGTGTTCAAATGAGCGGAACTACACAATGTCCGAAAGAGCGAAACCTAATCGGAGGTCATTTTAATCCATTTTTGGTCCGTATTTTGGTCTGAAACTTTCCAGGGTTTGTCTATGTTCAATTGCGCATAGTCTGTGAAATTTTGAGTAGATTTCGACCATTAAAATTTTCTGAATGAATTAAAGAAGGTGTAGAAGTAAGAAATGATGATGAAATCCAGCTAATCTCTGTAGAACTCCTCCTCCTGTGCTCTGATACCACTTGTAGGATCGTGTTCTGACCCGATTGAGTCGTTCAGAGGCGTTCTACTACGTTTCAGGTGCGGAATTACAAGAAACGGAGGTAGAAACAGCTGAATCTTCACTAAAACTGCTAATTGTATTGATTAACACTCGATTACACGCAGTTCTTCACACCGGCAACACTTCGGCGTGGAATACAAGACCTTCGTTATAGTTTCGCTCGAATGGAGTGCTATATATAGGCTTGACGGTTTCGCTTATATGGACATGTCCATATAAGCGAAACTATATGTGTACGAATAAGAGAAACCTCATGTCCTATGACCATATGAGCGAAACTAACTTCCTAAACACATATACTTTCCAGTTTTCTCGTAAAACGTGCCCTAATCTATACAATACAATGTATGACTCGATCCAAGACGAAGTCGACAGATGTAGTGCACCAACAGCTCCAGCCATCCTTTGTTGATAACCCGCCATCCTTATCCTTGCCAAATCCCTGAGTTCTTCTATAGTATCCAGGTCTTGAACCTAGTTTTCAGCATTTCCTTCAGGATCACGGATACTTGTTCTAGCAGTAGGAACCACCATTTCTGTAGGGATCACTGATTCTGCTCCAAATACCAAAGAGAATGGAGTTTGGCCAGTAGCATTCTTGGGAGTTGTCCTGTCAGCCCATAATACATAAGGTAGCTCTTCTGCCCATTTCCCTTTCTTGGATCCAAGTTTCTTTTTCAAGTTGTTGATGATAATCTTGTTGGATGATTCTGCCTGGCCATTAGCTTGTGGGTGGACTGGTGTTGATGTTATCATCTTAATCCCCCAGCTGTCACAAAAGTTAGTAGTTCTATTCGCAATAAATTGGGATCCATTATCACATACAATTTCAGAAGGGATACCAAATCTAGTAATAATATTTCTTTTGATAAAGGATATCACTTCTTTCTCTCTGACTTGAGCAAAGGCTTCAGCCTCTATCCACTTTGAGAAGTAGTCAGGCATAGCAAGCATGAATACTTTACCACCAGGTGCCTTGGGAAGTTTACCAACTATATCCATTCCCCATCTCATAAATGGCCAGGAAGAGGATATAGGATGCAAGAGCTCTGCTGGTTGATGAAGGATATTACTATGTCTTTGACAAGGATCACATCTTTTAGCATAATCCACAACATCCTTCTTCATAGTAGGCCAGTAGTATCCTGTTCTCAGGATCCTTGAGAATAATGCCCTGCCCCCAGTGTGATTTCCACAATCTCCTTCATGGAGATCCTTTAAAACTTCTTGAATTTCAGGATCCTCAATACATCTTAGATATGGTCCTGCAAGAGATCGTTTGTATAGCATGTTATTCAATATTGTAAATTGAGATACCTTAATTTTGAAAGCCCTGGGGTTTTCTCCTGTAGGGATCTCTCCGTGTTGGTTATATCTCATGATTCGGAGGATCCAGGATCCTGATTGCGGAGCATCACTAGGTATGATTGCAGAATCCTCTCCAATCTCCATAGCCACATGATCTTCAATAGCAGGATTCAGGATATGGATAATAGGGATTTTGATATCCTCTGGGATCTTCAAGGATGATCCTAAATTGGCCAGTGCCTCAGCTTCTGGATTTTCTTCTCTTGGTACCTGTGTCAAACTAAAAGATACAAAAGAGAGTGCCAATTCTTTGACTATCTCTAAGTATTTGATTAGTTTTTCACCTTTAACAACATAGGATCCATTAAAGTGATTAGTGATTAATAATGAATCTACATGTACCTCAAGATACCTGATCCTCATATGCTTGGCAATTTGCAAACCAGCTATCAAGGCTTCATACTCAGCCTCATTGTTAGTAGTGTGGAACTCACAAGCTATAGAGTGGGGTATTATGTCCCCCTGTGGCGATTTTAGTAGTATTCCAAGCCCTATTCCTTTGACATTAGAGGCTCCATCAGTGAAGAGTATCCAAGGATCCTTAGTTTCCTCTAGCTGTTAGACTTCTAATTCAGCTTCCCTTTGCAAGTCACTACTGAAATCTGCCACAAAGTCAGCTAAGGCTTGGGATTTAATGGCGGTTCTAGGCTCATATCTTATATCATAAGCACTGAGCTTCACTGCCCATTTAGCCATCCTTCCTGACATTTCAGGTTTCCTGAGAACATTGTTAACTGGGAAATTAGTCTTAACAATAATGGCATGAGTTTCAAAATAATGTCTTAATTTAGTAGATGTCATAATTAAAGCAAGGATAAGTTTTTGTAAATGTGAATACCTAGATTCAACATCAAGCAAACTCTTACATACATAATAAACAGGATATTGTATACCTTCGTGATCCTTAACAAGGACCGCACTTACTGATTTTGAGGATACTGCTAGGTATAAGGATAATATATCCCCCTTTTCTGGTTTCATCAAAGCGGGGGCTGAGGATAGGTAATCCTTAAGGGCTTTGAGGGCACTTTCATGCTTCTCAGTCCATTCAAATTTCTTGTTCTTCCTCAGGATGTCATAGAATTCCTTGCACTTTTCTGAGGATCTGGATATGAATCTTTTTAAGGCTGCGATCCTGCCTGTCAATCTTTGTACATCCTTAGCATTGGCAGGGGATTTGATGTTCACAATAGCCTTAATCTGCTATGGACTTGCTTCAATGCCCCTCTTAGTCACCATATAGCCTAGGAATTTACCTGCTTTTACACCAAAGTGACACTTGGAAGGATTTAGTTTCATATTAAATTTATCAAGGATATTGAATGCTTCCTCCAAGTCTTTAAGGTGATCCTCAACTTTTTTAGACTTAACCACCATATCATCTATATAGACTTCCATAGTGTGTCCAATTTGATCCTTGAACATCATGTTGACTAGCCTTTGGTAAGTTGCACCTGCATTTCTTAGTCCAAATGGCATAGCAATATAACAATAAATACCAGTTGGGGTCATAAAGGCTGCATCCTCTTGATCAGATGGTTCCATTTGAATTTGTTGAAATCCAGATGAAGCATCCATAAAAGTTAACAGCTCATGACCCGCGGTAGCATCCACCATGGAGTCAATGTGGGGTAATGGGAAAGGATCCTTGGGACATGCCTTATTTAAATCAGTAAAGTCGACGCATACCCTCCACTTTCCGTTTTTCTTTTGAACAACAACCACATTCGCCAACCATCTTGGATACTTGACCTCTCTAATCATACCTGCTCGGAGTAACTTTTCTACCTCCTCCTGGATAATGGCATTTCTCTCTGGTGTAAACTTCCTCCTCTTTTGATGGATTGGTTTGAATGATCTGTCAATGCCAAGTTTATGAGTAATTATATCTTTAGATATACCTGTCATATCTTCGTGTTTCCATGCAAAGGTAGATTTTCTCCTTTTGAGGAAGGATACCAAATCCTCTTTTATTTCACCAAGGATCCCTGATCCTATGTAAATCTTGGATTCAGGATCATGAGGATCCATAAGGATTTCTTCTACATCCTGCTCTCTTGCCTCCAAGACATCCCTTGGAGGATACTTTAATTGCTATTGCTCCCTGGGCCTTGATGCTGGTTTCATTGATGATGTGTAGCAATTCTTAGCCTCTTCCTGGTCACTTTCAATTTTCACCACCCCCCATGGACTAGGAAGCTTCACACATTGATGATAAGTGGATGGGACTGCCTTCATGTCATGTATCCAAGGCCGGCCAAGGATAACATTACAACATGATAAACAATCTATAACACAAAATTTTTGATAAGAATGTAATCCTTCGATATAAATTGGGAGTTTGATGTCCCCCAGAGTATTCTTGGTCTCCCCGCTGAATCCCACAAGTACTGAGGATCTTGGCACAATATCAGACTCAGGAATATTCATCTTCTTAAGGACATCAAGCTGGATGATATTCACAGAGCTTCCTCCATCTATAAGGATCCTGCGAACAAAATGGTTAGAAATGAAAAGAATGATAACAAGGCCATCATGATGAGGATCCTGAATGTCAACACGATCATCCTCATCAAAAGTTATAATTTTATCCTTCGTAACACTGGATGTTCGGATGGGTCTGTCTCCATTCTCCATCTTGGTTTCCTTAGCATGTCTTTTGGCTGCTGAAAAGGAAGTACCACAAATGTCTGATCCTCCGGATATAAAGTTTATGACTTGTGCATCTGTTGGAGGAGCAGGAGCTTTTTCCAGGATCCTTTCAGGATCCTGGGTTCTTAACTTCTTTCGTCCAGAAGTTCCTTTAAGTGCCCCTTGCTTAACAAGTAACCAATTTCTTTTCTTAGTGCGATGCACTCTTCGGTGAGATGCCCGAAATCCTCGTGATATGCACTCCATTTTGATTTGTCTTTCGTAGCAGCTGGTTTATCACTTTTTCTTGGCCACCTAGCTTTCTCACCTAAATTCTGCATTGCAAGAATTAGTTCATTGTTATCAACAGAAAAACAGTATTCAGAAATTGGAGGATAATCCTCATCATCCTCTTCTTGTTCTACTGCATGCACATTCTGGTTATCAGACTTGTTGTAGGATTTGAACTTGTTATTCTTGAAATAGGATCCTTGCTTTTCCTGTTTCGAGGATCCTGCTAGTCTCTCCTGGATCCTTTTGTCATCCTCTAATCGGATGAACCTAAGGGCCCTGGTTCTTACTTCATCGAGATTCCTGCATGGGGTCATAACAAGATCATCATAAAATAATGAATCCCTAAGCAAACCCATTTTAAAGGCTTCTACAGCCGTAGCTATATCCAGGTTAGGAATATCTATGGATTCTTTACTAAACTTAGTGATATAATCTCTAAGTGATTCATTTTGACCTTGAGTTACCCTATATAAATCACTAGTTAAACGTTCAAATTTTCTACTACAAGAAAATTGATTATTAAACAGGTTAACTAGATTAGCAAATGAAGTAATAGAGTAGGGGGGAAGACTTAGCAGCCATTTAAGAGCTGATCCTGTGGGTGTGGATCCAAAACCCTTGCATAGACATGCTTCTTTTAACCTCTCTGGGATGGGGTTAATCTCCATCCTTTCTCTGTATTGAGCCACGTGTTTTTCAGGATCTGTTGAGCCATCATATAACTTCATGGTTGGTATCTGGAACCTTTTGGGTATCTCAGCATCACAAATAGGTGGTGCAAAACGAGATATCTTATGGCTACCATCTGCAATTTCAGGAATAGGCTTAACCACTCGTGGAACACTGGATATCATATCCTTAAGCTTTTGTAACTACCTAGCCATAGCCTGATTGATACCTGTATCCTACATAAGACCATGGTTAGTGTTTTGGTCAAAAATATAATGAGGATAATGCAACCAAACTCTTAGTTACGGGGAATGATGCTTGAAATGAAGAACAATAATAAGGATCATTTCGATGTAAATTGCACAAACAACACAAGGATTTATACGAGGAAAAAGCCCTTGATCAATGAATGATCTCCGGCATAAAAAACCTCGGGTGATGGAAACTACCGATCACCAAGCTTAAATAAATCAATAAAAGTTTACAACTTCGGATAGTGACGAGCTAAGTACAAGGATCACTATGGTTAATCGTGTAAAAGTGTGAGATTTGTTAAGTGTTTGTTGAGAGCTTTGAGACTGCAATTGTACGAGAGTGTGTGTGCAACCGAAAATGGCTAAGTGTTCTAAATTTAGCTCGTCACCCCTTTTAAAAATGAAAGCTAACTAAGCTAACTAATTGTCCGACTTTTGTGCCATGCTCCCACGTTCTCCACAACGTCCATTTCTATTCAAATGTGTGCGAAATACCCGTGGAATATTCCATAGTAACGTTGCCAAGACCAAGTCAAGCTCAATACTCCTGCAAAACAATACGAAACACAAACAGCCAATCGTTAGTATGAGGATCCTTAGGGTGATCCATGATCCTGATCCTGAAGCTCTTCTGAGGATCACTATCTGTCACAGAAGTAAGGATCACTATTAGGATAGCAAATAAGGATCACTAATTGTTAGAAAATCCTCCCCTAACAATTGCCCCCAAAATATAAGGAGTAAAATGTAAAATTAACGAGTTATATTTTCTTGATCTTATCTGCAACAAACTCAACGGATATATAGCCGTTGAAATCGAACTATCCGTTGCATTATGACGTCACAGAAGTGACACCCCTGCAGAATCATCATTATAAATAGGAGATATGGATATGATCGTATGCATTTAAATTCCAGAGCTACTCCCTTTATAACCGCATTCAGAAGATCAAACAGGTATTCTCCCCTTCATCTTCTCTCTTTGCTTGCTCTGTTTTTCTTTCCTTTCAATTATTCTACCAAAATGTTGCTCCGAAACTCCCCTTCCAAGGATCACACGAAGAACAGCCCGCTAAAAAGCCAAGGAATCATTGAAGATTCCATTAAAGAACGATGTTGCTTCTCCGATCCACAAATCGATAGGATCCGCTACTGCTTCCCGGCGAACACGGTGTTCAAATCCTTTGATCCCAACACCCTCAGCGATCACATTTCTGATAACTGGGTTGCGTTTCCTGTTACCCCGTTCACCATAGGTTACACATATCCCTTTCCAGCTTTCACCCAATCCTTCTTTTCCCTGACCGGCATATCTTACATCCAAGCCATGCCGATGATCTGGAGGGTTTTACATACCCTTGAAAGGATCATCGAGCAGGAGGGGATAGATTTAGGCATGGCTGAGTTGGGAGAACTGTATGATCTTACCACCTTTGGTTCCCATCGTTATCTATTCAAACGGAAACCTGGGGAGGAGCATTCGATCTTCAAGGCTACCAAAAACGATACCAACTGGAAGCGGCGCTTCTTTTTTGTCAGGAGAGATTCTATCCCTGACGGGAAGGATCTACCCAAGAAGTGGGCTACCCATGGTAGGATGGAGGATCCTGAGAAGGATCACCAGAGAACTTTATAATATGAGGATCACTGATATTGTTTTGCTTTTTTTGTTGTGCAGTTATCTCCGTTTCACATCTCAGATTGACTCCTGCTGCTAAAGAGAGACTCTCTGCCTTCAAGAGACTTGACCCTGAAACAAGAAATTTCAAGACTACCACCCAAGATTCTCAGGAAGTATCCTCTGGTTCTGTCACGATGTCAAGTAAGTATCCTTGCTGAATAATTCAAATAAATAATGAAATGCAAGTGAAATTAAGATACTTATCTTGTTTTGGTTGCGTAGGTGCCGGAAAGTCCACCAAGTCTGCTTCAAAGTTCAGCGTCGCCGATCTCACCACCGTCAGATCCTCCAAGAGAAAAGCTCCTACCAGCCCGTCAGCCTCGATCCCCAAGGCACCCCTCAAAGGAAAGGGAGGCAAGAAGAGAAAGGCCTCTGAAGCTGAGGATCTGCAAGGTCTCCCCTTGATCTGCCAACAATTCCTCGATTACTTCAATGAGGTAAGGATCACCATCCCTGCTCCTATATCCTGCTGATATGAGGAGCATTTGGTTCTAACCTTATCCTTTGTCCTCTTTGCAGAAATTTGCTGAAATTGAGACCTATGTTGGCCATGTTGAGGATCAGGATAGCAAGATTGCTGATCTTCAACAAGTTGCAGTGCTGAAGGACCTCAAGATAGCTGATCTTCAGAAGGATCTCCAGAATGCCAGAAACGAAACGGCCAAGGTGTTGATCAACTTTGACTATGAGAGGCACGAGATCACCGAAGATGCCAAGGTCTCCGCCGCCATAGCAATGTACAAGACCCAGCTGCAAATGGCCCTGGAAGCTCAGGATCCTGCTTTTGACAAGAGCACCTGGGATGTGGAGGGCTGGAAGGCAAGGCTGGCTGAACTGGAGGATGAAGAAGAGGCTGAAGAGATCCTAACCATTGAGGCTGGAGGCAAGGGTGAAGGTGGTGAAGCAAGTGGAGCCGGAGGTGGTGATGCAGCAAAGGTCTAGGCTGCAGGATTGGGCGATGAAGGAAACTTCTAGACATAGCCGGAGCCCAATTTTTTTTTGTTTGATAGTAGTTTGTTTTGTTGAACAATGATGGTCTGTACTCTTGAACAATAGTTTTAGGTTTAAGGATCAAGGATCCTTCAAACAATAGGCAGGATTGCAAATGGTGGAGGGATCCTCTGTTTGGGGGATGAAACCATTGTGATCCTGCCGCCTTTATGTTCCTGCACAACTTCAAACCTATTATCATGGATGTTAGGGCTGGATTTTTATCATACGTGATCCTTATACGTGATCCTAACCAGTGATCCTTGTTTCTTTGGCAGACAGTGATCCTCAGCAGGACTTCAGGATCAGGATCATGGACCATTAAAGGATCCTCATGCTAACAGTTACCTTCGTTTAATACAACATTATTTTGCAGGAACATCTAGCAGGATACGCTCTTAGCATCATAATCAAGGGACGCGTCTTCACAATTATAGCATGAGCTTAATCAGAGATAGACGTTGCAAAGGATATGGAAACTTAGCTTGATTTAAGGGCGGCAATTTAGGCTAGATTGTCTTTTATTTTTAAGGGGGTAATGAGCTGATTATTAGTCTTTTTACCTAAAATAGGTCACCTAAACTTGTATAAATACCACTCTTCCTCATTCGGAAGAACACACAACACAATTCTTACACGCTTAGACACTCGAAACTATAGTGATCCTTGTACTCAGCTCATTATCATCCGAAGCTGTAACTATATTTTTCTTATATCGAAGTTGGTGATCGGTAGTTGCCATCACCCGAGGTTTTTTATGCCGGAGATCATACATTGATCAAGGGCTTTTTCCTCGTATAAATCATTGTGTCTTTGCATATTTCTCACAGAAGTGATCCTTTACTTTTATAATTAACCAAGCATCATACCCCGTTTACATAAAGTTTGGTTACATTATCCTTGTGTGATTTTTGACCAAAACAGTTTGGCGCCCACCGTGGGGCAATTGGTGCTTCATTCACAAGAAAACTCTTTGTTCAAAATCATTTCGAAGAATTACATGGCTTCATCATTGAAAAACATGTCCACGGCAATGTCTGCAGTCACCTCGTCCCAGAACATTCTGCCTCCACCACCGGCAGGATCCCAGAAGAATGCTGAGAAGAGACAAACTCCTACTAATTCTAAAACTCCATCTCCCTCTGCTATGAATTCTTATATTCCCAGTACTAGTGATGTATTTACTTTGATTTTGCAGATGAAGGATCGTATGCAGCGGCAGGATGAAACTAATGAAAGGATCCTCAGGGAAATTGGAGATCTCAAAAGACAAAAGAAAACGGCAGAGGATCATTCCCCACTGATGCCCAAATCCTTGAGCTTTGATACTCCAATGATTACTTCTCAGCCATCAGGAATTCCAGACGTGCAAATTATGGGAGAATCAAGAGGATTGCACCTCGGATCGACAGCAATGACTCAGGCATCAGACTCACACTTTCAGCCGGCAGGATCCTATCCCCAGCATATGGGATCCTTCATGAATTCGGGAGCCTACCCGGGAGCACAGCAGTTTCAAGGATCCTACTTTATTCCAGGATCATCCCAGGTTCAAGGATCCTCCTTCGTTCCAGGATCATCCCAGGTTCAAGGATCCTCCTTCGTTCCAGGATCATCCTAGGTTCAAGGATCCTCCTTCGTTCCAGGATCATCCCAGATACCAGGATCCTTCCAAATACCAGGATCCTTCCAAATGCCAGGATCCCTCAAAAGTTTGCAAACAGGAAGTCTAGATGCCCATCAAGGGGACTTCATTCCTATGCAGACCATTGCTTCCACTGGTCCCTCCGTTATCCCCGAATCCCAGCAATATGGATTCACTAACTTGAACTCAATGGGAGGTAACACTTTAAATAATCATCTTACTACTAACCATGGATTCATGCAGGATACAGGTGTCAATCATGCTATGACCAGGGAAATACAGAAACTAAAAGATATGATCTCAAGTGTTCTAGGGGTAGTCAAGCCTATCCCGGAGATTGCAGATGGAAGCCACAAGGTATCTCGCTTTGCACCACCAATTTGTGATGCAGAGGTACCCAAAAGGTTCCATATCCCTACTATGAAGCTGTATGATGGTACGACGGATCCAGAGGAGCACATAGCACAATACAGGGAAAGGATGGAGATCAATCCTATCCCAGAAAAGTTGAAGGAAGCATGCCTATGTAAAGGATTTGGATCCACTCTTACTGGATCAGCTCTTAAGTGGCTGCTAAGTCTTCCCCCTTACTCTATTACTTCATTTGCTAATTTAGTTAATTTATTCAATAACCAATTCTCCTGTAGTAGAAAATTTGAAAGATTAACCAGTGATTTATATAGGGTAACTCAAAGTCATAATGAATCATTAAGGGATTATATAACTAAATTTAGTAAAGAATCCTTGGACATTCCCAACTTGGATATGGCTACGGCTGTTGAAGCCTTCAAAATGGGACTGCTTAAGGATTCATTGTTCTATGATGATCTTGTTATGACACCATGCAGGAATCTAGATGAAGTAAGAACTCGGGCACTCAGGTTCATCCGGCTAGAGGATGACAAGAGGATCCAGGAGAGACAAGTAGGATCCTCAAAACAGGAGAAGCAAGGATCCTCCTTCAAGAACAACAAATTCAAATCCTACCATAGAAATGAGAACCAGAATGTGCATGCCGTTGACCAGGAAGAGGATGAGGAAGATTATCCTCCAATCTCAGAATATTGTTTTTTCGTTGATAATCATGAACTGATCCTTGCAATGCAGAATCTAGGTGAAAAAGCTAGGTGGCCCAGGAAGAATGATAAACCATCCGGGACTAAAGACAAGTCAAAATGGTGTGCATACCATGAGGATTTCGGGCATCTAACTGAAGAATGCATAGCTTTAAGAAAAGAGATTGGATATCTGTTAAGCAAGGGGCACCTAAAAGAATTGCTGGGAAGAAAAAAGCAAAGGACTCAGGATCCTGAAAGGATCCCTGAAAAGGCTCCAGCACCTCCGGCAAACGCACAAGTGATCAACTTTATTTCCGGAGGATCAGACATCTGTGGTACATCCTTCTCGGCGGCCAAAAGACATGCAAAGGAGTCAAAAATGGATAATGGAGAAAGGCCTATTAGAACATCAAGTGTCTCAGAAGGGAAGATGATAACGTTTGATGAGGATGATCGCATTAACATTCAGGATCCTCATCATGATAGTTTAGTTATTACTCTCTTTATCTCTAACCATTTTGTCCGCAGGATCCTTATCGATGGAGGAAGCTCAGTGAACATTATCCAGCTTGATGTTCTGAAGAAAATGGGAATCCCAGAATCAGACATCACACCAAGATCCTCCGTGCTTGTAGGATTCAGTGGAGAAACGAAGAAAACTCTGGGGGACATCAAACTCCCAATCTACGTGGAAGGATTACATAATTACCAAAAATTTTGTGTTATTGACTGTTTGTCTTGTTGCAATGTTATCCTTGGCAGGCCTTGGATACATGATATGAAAGCAGTCCCATCCACCTACCATCAATGTGTGAAGCTCCCTAGCCCATGGGGAATAATCAAGATCGACAGTGATCAGCAGGAGGCTAAGGATTGTTATACCTCATCCATGAAGCCAACCTCGAAGCCAAGGGAGCAATAGCAATTACAGTATCCTCCGAGGAATGTCTTGGAGGCAAGGGAACAAGATGTGGACGAAATCCTCTTGGATCCTAGTGATCCTGAATCAAAGATCTATATCGGATCAGGGATCCTTGGCAAGATGAAAGAAGACTTAATATCCTTCCTCAAAAGAAGAAAATCTACCTTTGCTTGGAAACATGAAGATATGACAGGTATATCTAAGGATATTATTACTCACAAACTTGGCATTGACAGGTCTATCAAACCAATCCATCAAAAAAGGAGGAAGTTTGCACCGGAAAGGAATGCCATTATCCAAGAAGAAGTAGAGAGACTACTTCGAGCAGGTATGATCAGATAGGTAAAATATCCAAAATGGTTAGCCAATGTGGTCGTTGTCCAAAAGAAAAACGGAAAGTGGAGGGTATGTGTCGATCTCATCGATTTAAATAAGGCATGTCCCAAGGATCCTTTCCCATTACCCCACATTGACTCCATGGTGGATGCAACAGCGGGGCATGAACTGTTAACCTTTATGGATGCATCATCTGGATTCCAACAAATTCAGATGGAACCATCTGACCAAGAGGATACAGCCTTTATGACCCCAACAGGTTTGTATTGTTATATTGCCATGCCTTTTGGATTAAGAAATGAAGGTGCAACATATCAAAGGCTGGTGAATATGATGTTCAAAGATCAAATTGGACAAACTATGGAAGTATACATAGATGATATGGTAGTCAAATCAAAGAAAGCTGAGGATCACCTAAGGGATTTGGAGGAAGCATTTGATATCCTTGATAATTATAACATGAAGCTTAACCCTTCAAAGTGCCACTTTGGTGTTAAGGCAGGTAAATTCCTAGGATATATGGTAACTCAGAGAGGCATTGAAGCAAGTCCGGAGCAAATTAAGGCACTAGTGATCCTGAAGAAAATGCTACAATCCTGGCTCAGGATTTGGATACTATTGAGGAAATCAGGGATCTGGCTAGGATAAGGATGGCAAGCTACCAACAAAGAATGGCTGGTGCTTACAACAAAAATGTTAGGATAAGGAAGTTCCAAGTCGGAGATATGGTGTTGAGAAAAACATTCCAAAACACTATTAATCCTGCTGACGGGAAGTTAGCACCAAAGTGGGAAGGCCCTTACTTGATTGAAGCTAAAGCAGGAAAGGGGGCATACAGATTGCTAACTGTTTTGGTCAAAAATCACACAAGGATAATGTAACCAAACTTTATGTAAACGGGGTATGATGCTTGGTTAGCTATGAAAGTAAAGGATCACTTCTGTGATAAAGATACAAAGACACAGTGATTTATACGAGGAAAAAGCCCTTGATCAATGTATGATCTCCGGCATAAAAAACCTCGGGTGATGGCAACTACCGATCACCAACTTCAATATAACAAAAATGTAGTTACAACTTCGGATGATAATGAGCTGAGTACAAGGATCACTGAGTGTCTAAGTGTTGAGAGTTGTGTCGTATGTTGTGTGTGTTCTTCCGAATGAGGAAGAGTGGTATTTATACATGTGTAGGTAACTTATTTTAGGTAGATAGACCACTAATCAGCTCATTACCCCTTTAGAAATAAAGATAATCTAGCCTAAATTGCTGCCCATTAATCAAGCTAAGTTTCCATATCCGGTACAACGTCTATCTCCAATTTAGCTCTTGCCATATTTGTGAAAACGCGTCCCTGGATCATGATGTGTAGGGCATATCCTGCTAGGTGTTCCTGCAAAACAATTTTGTAACAAGTGGAAGTGACCGTTAGTGTAAGGATCACCATATCGTCCCATGATCCTGATCCTGAAGTCTGGCTGAGGATCACTATCTGCCAAAGAAACAAGGATCACTGGTCAGGATCACGTATAAGGATCATTTATAGTAAAATCCAGCCCCAACAATTGCCCCCAAAATATAAGGAGTTAATTGTAAATAGATGAGTTATATTTTGTTTTGAGCTTATCTCTAACGGGCGACTCCGGGTTACTAGCCGTTACATATGGACTAGCCGTTGTGATATTTACGTCACTGATGTGACGATCCCTGCAAATCATTATTATAAATAGGAGATAGGGTTAGGATCATTTTGTATTTAAATTCGAAGTATCTCCCTTTATAACCATCATTGAAGACTCTTGATCAGGTATCATCTTCTTCTTTCTCTTCTTTGCTCTGTTCTTTCGTGCTTTTACTCTGTTTTTTGTTCAAAATATGCTGCTCCGTAATTCTCCGCACAAGAGTCCCAAGAAGGAGAGTCCCTTAAAGAGCCAGGGAATTATCAAGGATTCTCCCGTGGAGAGATGCTGCTTCACTGATGTCCACATAGACAAGATTCGCCATTGTTTCCCAGCGAATGTTGTTTTCAAGCCCTTTGATCCTACTGCTTTGAGCGATCTTGTCTCAGATGTCTGGGTGGCTTTTCCTGCTACTCCCTTCCTCATTGGGTATTCATATCCTTTTCCGATGTTCACCCAATCTTTCTTTTCTCTTACCGGCATCTCATATATCCAAGCTATGCCGATGATCTGGAGGGTTCTATATACCTTCGAGAGGATCATCGAGCAAGAAGGGATTGATCTGGGGATGGCAGAGCTGGCCGAGCTCTATGATCTTACTACGTTTGGTTCCCACCGGTATCTGCTGAAACGGAAAGCTGGGGAGGATCACCCTATTTTCAAAGTGACCAAGAATGATACCAACTGGAAACGTCGATTTTTCTTTGTTAAGAGGGATTCCATCCTGGATGGGAAGGATCTGCCCAAGGAATGGGCCACTCATGGTAGGGTAGAGGATCCTCGAAGGATCACTATCAGTCCTGTCTCATATGATGAGGATCACTAATGCCTTTTTTCCTTTGTCTTTTATGCAGCTATCTCCGTTGCTCACTTAAAGTTGACCCCTGCTGCCAAAGAGAGAGTGTTAGCTTTCAAGAAGCTTGATCCTGAAGTTCGAAGCTTCCAGATTATTATCCAAGATTCTCAAGAGATATCCTCTGCGTCTGTCACAATGTCAAGTAAGTATCCTCATAAAAAATAAGTTTTATGTGAAAATATTTAATTTAACAAGGGAACTTATCTTGTTTTTGAATTGTGTAGGTGCCGGGAAATCTGCCAGGTCTGTTAAATCTGCCTCCAAGTTTGGGATCAGTGATCTTGCCAATGTCACGTCCTCGAAGAAGAAGGCTCCTGCTGCCAGCCCTTCAGTCTCAGCCCCTAAAGCACCTGCCCGAGGCAAAGGGAAAAAGAGGAAGGCTTCAGATGACCTTCAGGGATTTCCTCTTCTCCGTCAGCAATTCCTTGACTATTTTGATGAGGTTAGGATCACTGCCCCTGTTAATTGTCTTCGACAAGTCCGAGGATCACATGTGTCTGATGTTGCTTTCCTGTTGTCTTCTTTAGAAATTCTCCGAAATGGAGACTTACGTCAATCAGGTTGAGGATCAGGATCGTCAAATTGCTGACCTTCAACAGACGTGTGGGCTGAAGGATCTTAAGATTGTCGATCTTGAGAAGGAGATCCGGGCAGTCAAAGATGAGGCTGTTAAAGCGTTGATCAAGTTTGATTATGAGAAGCATGACATTACCCAAGACGCTAAGGTCTCTGCCGCGGTAACCATGTACAAGATACAACTGCAGATGGCTACGGAGGCTCAGGATCCTTCCTTTGACAGGAGCACATGGGATGTTGAGGGCTGGAAGGCAAGGCTAGCAGAGTTGGAAGATGACGATGATGCTGAGGATATCCCAGTGCTGGAGGGAGGTGATGTTGAGAAGGATCAGGGTGGAGATGCTGGTGGTGATGAAGCAGCGAAGAAGTAAGCTGCATGATTGGGCGATGATGGATATTTCGAGACTAGGCCGGAGCCCAATTTTTTTAGGATCGGCAGTGGTTTTTCGTGGTAGTGGTGTTTGTGAACAATTATGGTTTGTAATTTCTGAACAATAGTTTCTTAGGGTTAAGGATCCTGGATCCTTTGAACAATAGGTAGGATTACAAAAGGTGGAGGGATCCTCTGTTTGGGGGATGAAGCCTTTGTGATCCTGCCGCTTTTTATTTTCTGCAAAATGCTAAGACCGCATAGACAATGGACACCCTTTGCCAACCCATGTGGACGGGCCACGTTTTGCTGGTAGAAATGTGGGTTGGCAATTTTGACAACTTTTTGAAAGGGTTAATGATCCTTCTGTTTAATATTATAACTTAACTTTTCTGGCTTATCTCGTGTTGTTATCCTTATCTTCTTGTTTCTTAGTTGTCTTTATAATATATTTGCAAGAGTTGAAAGTATACTTAATAAATTCAGGATATGATCCTAGATCAAATATCCTGATGTTGAAAATGTTCAAAGTATTGTAGTTCAAGGATCATGGGTTTGGTTGTCAAAGTGTGAGGGTCGGTTAGGATAAAGAGTATAATCACAAATAGTAAAGGATCATACCTGAGGATCCACGTTAGGATCCTAACCTTCAATCGGAACAACCATAGGTAAGACTTTAATGGATAATAAGGATTAAGGATCCTTAATTGTTTAACTTTGAAAACCTGAGAAAATGGAACATAACTTGGGACTAAGCCAATATAAAAGATAAGTTAGTAACTGGGGACAAGCCCATAGGATAACTGAGAACGGTCCCAGAGGATCACTGGGGACAAGCCCAAAGGATAACTGGGGATGATCCCGGAGGATCACTGGGGACAAGCCCAAAGGATAACTGGGGATAAGCCCAAAGGATAACTGGGGATAAGCCCAAAGGATCGTATGTAAACTGGAGTATGGCCCTTTCTGGCAACTATCCAAACTTAGTGACATGAAAATGTCAAAACCTTAGCTAACGTGAAAACGTTAGAAACCTTAGGAACGGATGTATGGTGCGTCCACCATTATACGTAGGATCCCAAATATAGCCAGTACGATGAGGTTGTCAGCCCCGAAAGTGGGTACTGGTCCCAAAGACGTGAACTATACCAGGATCATCGTGCGCTGCTGGCGGAAACTGGGGATAATCCCAAGGATAACTGGGGTTGTACCCAAGGATCTTTGGTGCTTTTGGAGATCTCTGAGGATTTGCTGAAGATACCTGAACTATCATAACTCAAATGGTTTGTGAGTAGAGGATGAAGGATACGTGATCCTTATCCTTAGGTAAAAAATAGGAAAATATAATAGTTTCTAGGATAAGCATATTACCAGAATGAGGATCATCGATGGCACCGGGATCCTTCAAGGATACTCCAATGTAAGGATCACATACATGAAGGATCATGTTCACATGAAATATTTCTTTAAGTGAACAGCATTCCATGCTCTTGGCAACAAGTTCCCTTCCATGGTTAGCAGCCTGTATGCCCCCTTTCCTGCTTCGGCTTCAATTAAGTAGGGACCTTCCCATTTTGGTGCTAGCTTCCCGTCAGCAGGATTAATAGTATTTTGAAATGCTTTTCTTAATACCATATCTCCAACTTGGAACTTCCTTATCCTGACATTTTTGTTGTAGGCACCAGCCATTCTTTGTTGGTAGCTTGCCATCCTTATTCTGGCTAGATCCCTGATTTCCTCAATAGTATCCAAATCCTGAGCTAGAATTGCAGCATTTTCTTCAGGATCACGAGCACTTGTTCTAGCAGTTGGGATCACCATTTCTGTTGGGATCACTGCTTCTGCCCCAAATACTAAAGAGAAAGGTGTTTGACCAGTGGCGTTTTTGGGAGTTGTCCTATCAGCCCATAGCACATAAGGCAATTCTTCTGCCCATTTCCCTTTCTTGGATCCTAGCTTTTTCTTCAGATTGTTGATGATGATCTTATTGGATGATTCTGCTTGACCATTGGCTTGTGGATGAACTGGTGTTGATGTTATCATCTTGATTCCCCAACTGTCACAAAAGTTAGTGGTTCTCTTTCCAATGAATTGAGAACCATTATCACATATAATTTCAGAGGGAATGCCAAATCTGGTTATAATGTTTCTTTTGATAAAGGATATAACTTCCTTCTCTCTGACTTGAGCAAAGGCTTCAGCTTCTATCCACTTGGAAAAATAGTCAGTCATGGCGAGCATAAATACTTTTCCACCAGGTGCTTTAGGAAGCTTGCCAACTATATCCATTCCCCATCTCATGAACGGCCAAGAGGATGGTATTGGGTGTAAGAATTCAGCTGGTTGATGGAGGATATTGCTATGTCTTTGGCAAGGATCACACTTTTTAGCATATTCTACAGCATCCCTTCTCATGGTTGGCCAGTAGTATCCTGTTCTAAGGATCCTTGAGAACAAAGCTCTGCCCCCAGTATGGTTTCCACAATCTCCTTCATGGAAATCCTTCAACACCTCTTCAATTTCAGGATCCTCGATACATCTCAAATATGGTCCTGCAAGAGATCGCTTATATAATACATTATTCAGAATTGTGAATTGAGATACCTTAATCCTGAAAGCTCTAGGATTTTCTCCCATCGGGATCTCCCCATGTTGCAAGTATCCCATAATCGGTGAGATCCATGATCCTGAATGAGATTGGGCTTCTTCACTAGGGATCATTGCAGTATCCTCTTCTATTTCCATGGCCACCTGTTTTTCAATGGCAGGAGCCAGGATATGGATGATAGGGATACTTATATCTTCTGGAATCTTCAAGGATGATCCTAGGTTGGCCAATGCATCAGCTTCTGTGTTCTCCTCTCTTGGTACCTGTGTCAAGCTGAAAGAGACAAAAGAGAGTGCCAATTCTTTGACTATCTCTAAATATTTGGTTAGCTTCTCGCCTTTAACAGCATAGGATCCGTTAAAGTGATTAGTGATCAATAATGAATCTACATATACGTTAAGATACTTTACCCCCATATCCTTAGCGATTTGTAAGCCAGCAATTAGGGCTTCATACTCAGCCTCATTGTTAGTTGCTTGGAACTCACAGGCTATGGAGTGGGGTATTATGTCCCCCTGTGGCGATTTTAGTAGGATCCCTAGCCCTGTGCCTTTGATGTTTAAGGATCCGTCAGTGTGTAGGATCCAAGGATCCTTGGTCTCATCCAGCTGCTGGACCTCCAATTCTGCTTCTTTTTGTAGATCACTACTGAAATCAGCCACAAAATCTGCTAGTGCTTGAGATTTAATGGCTGTTCTCGGTTCGTATCTTATATCATGGGCACTAAGCTTCACTGCCCACTTAGCCATTCTCCCTGACATATCTGGTTTCCTGAGGACATTCTTAATTGGAAAATTAGTTTTAACAATAATAGTATGGGTTTCGAAATAATGCCTTAACTTAGTGGATGCCATGATTAATGCAAGGATAAGTTTTTCGAGGTGTGAGTACCTGGATTCGGCGTCAAGTAAGCTTTTACTTACATAGTAGATAGGATATTGTGTACCTTCATGATCCTTGACAAGGACTGCACTTACAGTGGTTGAGGATACCGCCAGGTACAAGGATAACACATCTCCTTTTTCCGGCTTTGCTAATGCTGGTGCTGAGGACATATACTCTTTGAGGGCTTGTAGAGCGTTCTCATGTTTCTCAGTCCATTCAAACTTCTTATTCTTCCTTAGGATATCGTAGAATTCTTTGCATTTTTCTGAGGATTTTGATATGAACCTGTTCAATGCTGCTATCCTGCCTGTCAATCTTTGAACATCCTTGGCATTGGCAGGAGATTTGATATTTATTAATGCTTTGATTTGTTCCGGGCTTGCTTCAATGCCCCTCTGGGTTACCATGTACCCTAAGAACTTTCCTGCCTTAACACCAAAATGGCATTTTGAAGGATTTAGTTTCATGTTGTACTGATCAAGGATATCGAATGCTTCTTCTAAGTCCTTTAGGTGATCCTCAGCTTTTTTTGATTTGACCACCATATCATCTATGTACACCTCCATAGTTTTTCCAATTTGATCCTTGAACATCATATTTACCAGTCTTTGATATGTTGCACCTGCATTTCTTAGTCCAAAAGGCATGGCAATATAACAATATAAACCGGTTGGGGTCATAAAGGCTGTATCCTCTTGGTCAGATGGTTCCATCTGGATTTGTTGGAACCCAGATGATGCATCCATAAAGGTCAACAGTTCATGCCCCGCTGTTGCATCCACCATGGAGTCAATGTGGGGTAATGGGAAAGGATCCTTGGGACATGCCTTATTCAAATCAGTGAAATCGACACATACCCTCCACTTTCCGTTTTTCTTTTGGACAACAACCACATTGGCTAACCATTTTGGATACTTTACCTCTCTGATCATACCTGCTCGAAGTAGCCTCTCTACTTCTTCTTGGATAATGGCATTCCTTTCTGGTGCAAACTTCCTCCTTTTTTGATGGATTGGTTTGATAGACCTGTCAATGCCAAGTTTGTGAGTAATAATATCCTTAGATATACCTGTCATATCTTCATGTTTCCAAGCAAAGGTAGATTTTCTTCTTTTGAGGAAGGATATCATGTCTTCTTTCATGTTGCCAAGGATCCCTGATCCGATATAGATTTTTGATTCTGGATCACTAGGATCCAAGAGGATTTCATCTACATCTTGTTCCCTTGCCTCCAAGACGTTCCTTGGAGGATACTGTAATTGCTATTGCTCCCTTGGTTTCGATGTTGGCTTCATGGATGATGTATAGCAATCCTTAGCCTCTTGCTGATCACTGTCGATCTTGATTATCCCCCATGGGCTAGGGAGCTTCACACATTGATGGTAGGTAGATGGAACTGCTTTCATGTCATGTATCCAAGGCCTGCCAAGGATAACATTGCAGCAAGATAAACAGTCAATAACACAAAATTTCTGATAATTATGTAATCCTTCCACATAGATTGGGAGTTTGATGTCCCCCAGAGTTTTCTTCGTTTCTCCACTAAATCCTACAAGCACGGAGGATCTTGGTGTGATGTCTGATTCTGGGATACCCATTTTCTTCAGTACATCAAGCTGGATAATGTTCACTGAGCTTCCTCCATCGATAAGGATCCTGCGGACAAAATGGTTAGAAATAAAGAGAGTAATAACTAAACTATCATGATGAGGATCCTGGATGTTAATGCGGTCATCCTCATCAAAGGTTATCGTTTTCCCTTCTGAAACACTTGATGTTCTAACAGGCCTTTCTCCATTGTCCATTTTTGATTCTTTTGCATATCTTTTGGCCGCTGAGAAGGATGTACCACAGATGTCTGATCCTCCGGATATAAAGTTGATCACTTGTGCATTTGCCGGAGGTGCTGGGGCTTTTTCGGGGATCCTTTCAGGATCCTGGGTCCTTTGCTTTTTTCTCCCCAGCAATTCTTTTAGATGCCCCTTGCTTAGCAGGTATCCAATTTCCTTTCTTAAGGCTATGCAATCTTCAGTCAGATGGCCGAAATCCTCATGGTATGCACACCATTTGGACTTGTCTTTAGTCCCGGATGGTTTATCATTCTTCCTGGGCCACCTAGCCTTTTCACCTAGATTCTGCATTGCAAGGATTAGTTCATGATTATCAACGGAAAAACAATATTCTGAGATTGGAGGATATTCTTCATCATCCTCTTCTTGGTCGACAGCATGCACATTCTTGTTCTCGTTTCTATGGTAGGATTTGAACTTGTTGTTTTTGAAGGAGGATCCTTGCTTATCTTGTTTTGAGGATCCTACTTGTCTCTCCTGGATCCTCTTGTCATCCTCTAGCCGGATAAACCTGAGTGCTCGAGTTCTTACTTCATCTAAATTCCTGCAAGGTGTCATAACAAGATCATCATAGAATAATGAATCCTTAAGAAGTCCCATTTTGAAGGCTTCAACAGCCGTAGCCATATCCAAGTTGGGAATATCCAAGGATTCTTTACTAAATTTAGTTATATAATCCCTTAATGATTCATTATTATTTTGAGTTATCCTGTACAAATCACTAGTTAATTTTTCAAATTTTCTACTACAAGAGAATTGGTTATTGAATAAATTAACTAAATTAGCAAATGAAGTAATAGAGTAAGGGGGAAGACTTAGCAGCCACTTAAGAGCTGATCCAGTTAGAGTGGATCCAAATCCTTTACATAGGCATGCTTCCTTCAACTTTTCTGGGATAGGATTGATTTCCATCCTTTCCCTGTATTGTGCTATATGCTCCTCTGGATCCGTTGTGCCATCATACAGCTTCATGGTAGGGATATGGAACCTTTTGGGCACCTCTGCATCACAAATTGGTGGTGCAAAGCGTGATACCTTGTGGCTTCCATCTGCAATCTCTGGGATAGGCTTGACTACCCCTGGAACACTTGAGATCATGTCCTTTAGTTTCTGTAATTCCCTGGCCATGGCGTGATTGGTACCTGTATCCTGCATGAATCCATGGTTAGTGGTAGGATAATTATTTAAAGTGTTACCTCCCATTGGGTTCAAGTTAGGGAATCCATATTGCTGGGATTCTGGAACAACGGAGGGACCAGTGGAAGCAATGGTCTGCATTGGAATGAAGTCCCCTTGATGGACATCTAGACTTCCTGTTTGCAAACTTTTTAGGGATTCTGGCATCTGTAAGGATCCTGGTATCTGGGATGATCCTGGAACGAAGGAGGATCCTTGAACCTGGGATGATCCTGGAATAAAGTAGGATCCTTGAAACTGCTGTGCCCCCGGATAGGCTCCCGGATTCATGAAGGATCCCATGTACTGAGGATAGGATCCTATTGGCTGAAAATGTGAATCTGATGTCTGAGTCGTTGCTGCCGAGTTGAGACGTGATCCTCTTGACTCCCCTGTGATCTGTACGTCTGGGATCCCTGATGGCTGAGAGGTGACCATTGGAGTCTCAAAACTCAAGGATTTTGGCATCATTGGGGAATGATCCTCTGCCGCTTTCTTTTGTCTTTTGAGATCTCCAATCTCCCTGAGGATCCTGTCATTAGTTTCATCCTGCCGCTGCATACGATCCTTCATCTGCAAAATTAAAGCAAACACATCACTAGTACTGGGAATAGAAGAATTCATAGCAGAAGAAGATGGAGATTTAGAGAAGGAAGGGGTTGGTCTCTTCTCAGCATTTCTCTGGGATCCTGCCGGTGGAGGAGGTAGAGTGGTTTGTGCTGAGGTGACTGCAGACATCGCCGTGGAGGTGTTCTTCAATGATGAAGCCATGTAGTTCTTTGAAAATATTTCGAACAAAAGAATTTCTTATGAATGAAGCACCAATTGCCCCACGGTGGGCGCCAAACTGTTTTGGTCAAAAATCACACAAGGATAATGTAACCAAACTTTATGTAAACGGGGTATGATGCTTGGTTAGCTATGAAAGTAAAGGATCACTTCTGTGATAAAGATACAAAGACACAGTGATTTATACGAGGAAAAAGCCCTTGATCAATGTATGATCTCCGGCATAAAAAACCTCGGGTGATGGCAACTACCGATCACCAACTTCAATATAACAAAAATGTAGTTACAACTTCGGATGATAATGAGCTGAGTACAAGGATCACTGAGTGTCTAAGTGTTGAGAGTTGTGTCGTATGTTGTGTGTGTTCTTCCGAATGAGGAAGAGTGGTATTTATACATGTGTAGGTAACTTATTTTAGGTAGATAGACCACTAATCAGCTCATTACCCCTTTAGAAATAAAGATAATCTAGCCTAAATTGCTGCCCATTAATCAAGCTAAGTTTCCATATCCGGTACAACGTCTATCTCCAATTTAGCTCTTGCCATATTTGTGAAAACGCGTCCCTGGATCATGATGTGTAGGGCATATCCTGCTAGGTGTTCCTGCAAAACAATTTTGTAACAAGTGGAAGTGACCGTTAGTGTAAGGATCACCATATCGTCCCATGATCCTGATCCTGAAGTCTGGCTGAGGATCACTATCTGCCAAAGAAACAAGGATCACTGGTCAGGATCACGTATAAGGATCATTTATAGTAAAATCCAGCCCCAACACTAACCATGGAAGGAAACTTGTTACCAAGAGCCTGGAATGCTGTTCACTTAAAGAGATACTTTATGTGAACATGATCCTTCAAGAATGTGATCCTTATATTGAAGTATCCTCGAAGGATCCCGGTGATGTCAGTGATCCTTACTCTGGTAATGTCCTTATCTTAAAACTATTACATTTTCTTACTTTTTACCAAAGGATAAGGATCCTGTATCCTTCATCCTCTTCTCACGAACCATTTGAGTTATGATAGTTCAGGTATCCACAGCATATCATCAAAGATCTTCAAAAGCAACGCAGATCCTTGGGTCTAACCCCAGTTATCCTTGGGATTATCCCCAGTTTCCGCCAGCAGCGCACGATGATCCTGATATAGTTCACGTCTTTGGGACCAGTACCCACTTCCGGGGCTGACAACCTCATCGTACTGGCTATACCCAGGATCCTACGTATAATGGTAGACGTACCATACATCCGTTCATAAGGTTTCTAACGTTTTCACGTTAGCTAAGGTTTTGACATTTTCATGTCACTAAGTTTGGATAGTCGCCAGTAAGGGCCATACTCCAGTTTACATACGATCCTTTGGGCTTGTCCCCAGTTATCCTTTGGGCTTGTCCCCAGTGATCCTTTGGGATCATCCCCAGTGATCCTATGGGCTTGTCCCCAGTTATCCTTTGGGCTTGTCCCCAGTTACTAACTTATCTTTTATATTGGCTTAGTCCCAAGTTATATTCTATTTTTTCAGGTTTTCGAAGTTAAACAATTAAGGATCCTTAATCCTTATTATCCGTTAAAGTTTTACTTATGGTTATCCTGATTAAAGGTTAGGATCCTAACTTGGATCCTCAGGTATGATCCTTGACTATTTTGATTATACTAAACAATCCCTACACTTTGACAACTAAAACTATGATCCTTGAAAATTTTCAATGATAGGATATTTGATCTAGGATCATATCCTAAATTCGTTAAACATGGTTTGCTTAACTACTGTTACAAATATATTTCTAAAACAATTGGAAACCAAAAAGATAAATAGAGGATAACAACACAAGATAAGCTAGAAAGTTTAAGATTTTATTTATTAACGAAAGGATTAACCCTTCAAAAGTTGTCAAAATTGCCAACCCACATTTCTACCAGCAAAACGTGGCCCGTCCACATGGGTTGGCAAAGGGTGTCCATTGTCTTTGCGGTCTTAGCAGGTGCAGGAAAGTAAAGGCGGCAGGATCGCAAAGGCTTCATCCCCCAAACAGAGGATCCCTCCACCTTTTGTAATCCTACCTATTGTCCAAAGGATCCAGGATCCTTAACCCTAAAAACTATTGTCCAAAGATTACAAACCATAATTGTTTCAAACCACAAACAAACCACTACCAAAACTCAAAAAATTGGGCTCCGGCCTAGTCTCGAAATATCCATCATCGCCCAATCCAGCAGCTCACACCTTTGCTGCTCCATCACCACCAGCTTCTCCACCCTGATCCTTGTCAGCATCACCGCCCTCCAGCATTGGGATCTCCTCTGCTTCGTCCTCATCCTCCAGCTCTGCCAATCTTGCCTTCCAACCCTCCACGTCCCATGAGCTCTTGTCAAAGGCAGGATCCTGAGCCTCCGCAGCCATTTGTAGTTGTATCTTGTACATAGCAGTTGCGGCAGAGACCTTGGCATCCTGGATGATCTCCTGCTTCTCGCCATCCATGTCAATTAGCCTTTGAGCAGCCTCATCCTTTGTAACCCGGAGTTCCTTCTCAAGATCGGCTATCTTGAGATCCTTTAACACGCCTATTTGTTGGAGGTCGGCGATTTGGCTCTCCTGATCCTCGACGTGGCCAAGGTAGGTCTCAATCTCAGCAAGTTTCTGCAAAAGAGAAAAAAGGTAAGTTTAGGATCAGGTAATCCTCAAAAAAGCAGGATATTAGAGAAGAATAACCAACAGGGGCAATGATCCTTACCTCATTGACAAAGTCAAGGAACTGTTGGCGGATCAGGGGAAATCCTTGGAGATCCTCAGAAGTCTTCCTCTTCTTCCCCTTACCTCTAACAGGTGCTTTAGGAGCCGAAGCAGAGGGACTGGCAACAGAAGCCTTCTTCCTCGAAGACTTGACGTTGGCAAGATCGTCTATCCCAAACTTGGAGGCAGACTTGGCGGACTTAGCAGATTTTCCAGCACCTACACAATCAAAAAACAAGATAAGTTCCCTTACTAATTAAACAATCTTACATATAACCTACTTTTTATAAGGATACTTACTTGACATAGTGGCAGATGCGGAGGATACTTCTTGTGAATCTTGGACGGTGACTTGGAAACTTCTGACCTCAGGATTAAGCCTTTTAAAAGCTAAAACTCTTTCTCTTGCAGCAGGGGTTAACTTGAGATGAGCAATGGAGATAGCTGCACAATAAACAAAAAACAAGACATTAGTGATCCTCATCATAAGAGACAAGTCTGATGGTGATCCTTCCAGGATCCTCTATCCTACCATGGGTGGCCCACTCCTTGGGCAGATCATTCCCATCAGGGAGGGAATCCCTTCTCACAAAGAAGAAACGACGCTTCCAGTTTGTGTCATTTTTGGTAACTTTCAAAACAGGGTGATCCTCCCCGGCCTTCCGTTTCAACAAATATCGATGAGAACCAAACGTGGTAAGATCATAAAGCGCGGCCAGCTCTGCCATCCCTAAATCAATCCCCTCCTGCTCGATGATCCTCTCGAAGGTATACAAGACCCTCCAGATCATCGGCATAGCTTGGATATAAGATATGCCGGTCAAAGAAAAGAAAGATTGGGTGAAGGCCGGAAAAGGGTACGAATATCCTATGGTAAACGGAGTTGCAGGAAAGATCACCCAGGTGTCTGAAACAAAGTCACTCAAAGCAGTAGATGTGAAGGATTTGAAAACAGCATCCGCCGGAAAGCAATGACGAATCCTATCTACATGAGCATCGGTGAAACAACATCTCTCCGTAGGAGAGTCCTTAATGATCCCTTGGCTTTTCAGGGGACTGTTCTTCTCGTGATCCTTATGGGGAGAGTTTCGGAGCAACATCCTCACAGCAGAATAAAAACAGGGGAGCAGAAAAACAGAGCAAGAGAAGAAAAGAGAATACCTGATCGATCTTCGGTAGCGATTATAAAGGGAAGATATCTCGAATTTAAATGCAGAGTGATCCTAACCCTATCTCCTATTTATAATCATGATTTGCAGGGATTGTCACATCTATGACGTAAGGGTTGCAACGGCTAGTTCGATATTAACGGCTAGTTATCCGAGTCATTCGTTGCAGATAAGATCAAAGCAAAATATAACTCGTTTATTTACAATAAACTCCTTATATTTTGGGGGCAATTGTTAGGGCTGGATTTTTATCATACGTGATCCTTATACGTGATCCTAACTAGTGATCCTTGTTTCTTTGGCAGACAGTGATCCTCAGCAGGACTTCAGGATCAGGATCATGGACCATTAAAGGATCCTCATGCTAACAGTTACCTTCGTTTAATACAACATTATTTTGCAGGAACATCTAGCAGGATACGCTCTTAGCATCATAATCAAGGGACGCGTCTTCACAATTATAGCATGAGCTTAATCAGAGATAGACGTTGCAAAGGATATGGAAACTTAGCTTGATTTAAGGGCGGCAATTTAGGCTAGATTGTCTTTTATTTTTAAGGGGGTAATGAGCTGATTATTAGTCTTTTTACCTAAAATAGGTCACCTACACTTGTATAAATACCACTCTTCCTCATTCGGAAGAACACACAACACAATTCTCACACGCTTAGACACTCGAAACTATAGTGATCCTTGTACTCAGCTCATTATCATCCGAAGTTGTAACTATATTTTTCTTATATCGAAGTTGGTGATCGGTAGTTGCCATCACCCGAGGTTTTTTATGCCGGAGGTCATACATTGATCAAGGGCTTTTTCCTCGTATAAATCATTGTGTCTTTGCATATTTCTCACAGAAGTGATCCTTTACTTTTATAATTAACCAAGCATCATACCCCGTTTACATAAAGTTTGGTTACATTATCCTTGTGTGATTTTTGACCAAAACAATGGACACCCATTACCTACCCCAGCGGACGGGCCACGTATTGCTGGTAGATGCTTGGGGTAGGTAATTTTGACAACCTTTAAGGGTTAGTCTTTTTGTTAATAAATAAAATCCTAATCTTTTGTCGCTTATCTTGTGTTGTTATCCTTTTAGTTCCTTTGATTCTCAATTGTTTTGGTATACACTTATTAAATCAGCAGTTTTAAATAAGTCAGATTGAAAACATTTAGGATATGATCCTTGATCAAATATCCTATAGTTGAAAAATCCCAAAAAGTAGTATATGTTTTAAGGATCATAAGTTCAGTTGTCATAGTATAAGGGTTATTCAAATAAACAATGAATAAGATAAAAATAGTTAAGGATCATACCTGAGGATCCAAGTTAGGATCCTAACCATAATCAGGATAACTATAAGATAAACCTTAGGGAGGAGTAAGGATCAAGGATCCCTACTTGTTTAACTTCAAGGACCTGAAATAGAGCATAACTTGGGACTAAGCCAATATAAGATAAGAGTTAGCAACTGGGGACAAGCCCAAAGATAACTGGGGACAAGCCCAAGGATAACTGGGGACAAGCCCAAGGATAACTGGGGACAAGCCCAAGGATCGTATGTAAACTGGAGTATGGCCCTAACTGGCGACTATCAAAACTTAGTGACATGATAATGCCAAAACCTTAGCTAACGTGAAAACGTTAGAAACCTTAGGAATAGATGTATGGTACGTCTACCATTATACGTAGGATCCTAGGTATAGCCAGTACAATGGAATTATCAGCCCCTAAAACGAGTACTGGTCCCAATGCCTTGAACTATACCAGGATCATCGTGTGCTACAGGCGGAATTGGGGTCAAGCCCAAATAACTGGGGTTAAACCCAAGGATCTGGATTGCTTCTGTAGATAATCAACATTATGCTAAGAATACCTGAACTTTCAAAACTCAAAATCTTGTGAGAGAAGGATAAAGGACACATGATCCTTATCCTTGTATGAGAAAATAAGTAAATGAAATAGTTCAAGATTAGGACATTACCAGAGTAAGGATCATTGATGCTTTAAGGATCCTTCAAGGATACCCCTAATGTAAGGATCATACGTGCCGGGAGGATCCTGCTCACATGAAATATTTTTTCAAATGGACAGCATTCCAAGCTCTTGGTAACAAATCACCTTCCATGGTCAGCAATCTATATGCCCCCTTTCCTGCTTCAGCTTCAATCAAATAAGGGCCTTCCCATTTTGGTGCCAATTTTCCATCAGCAGGATTGGTGGTATTCTGAAATGCTTTCCTTAATACCATATCACCAATCTGAAATTTCCTGATCCTAACATTTTTGTTGTAAGCACCAGCCATTCTTTGTTGATAACTAGCCATCCTTATCCTAGCCAGATCCCTGATTTCCTCAATAGTATCCAGGTCTTGAGCCAGGTTCTCATCATTTTCCTCAGGATCACGGGTACTTGTTATAGCAGTTGGAACTACCATCTCTGTTGGGATCACTGATTCTGCCCCAAATACCAAAGATAATGGTGTTTGACCAGTAGCATTCTTAGGGGTTGTCCTATCAGCCCAAAGCACATAAGGTAACTCTTCTGCCCATTTCCCTTTCTTGGATCCAAGCTTCTTCTTCAAATTGTTGATGATGATCTTGTGGGTGGACTGGTGTTGATGTTATCATCTTAATCCCCCAGCTGTCACAAAAGTTAGTGGTTCTGCCCCCAATAAATTGGGAACCATTATCACATATAATTTCAGAAGGAATACCAAATCTAGTTATAATATTTCTTTTAATGAAGGATATAACTTCCTTTTCTCTGACTTGGGCAAAAGCTTCAGCCTCTATCCACTTGGAGAAGTAATCAGTCATAACAAGCATGAACACTTTCCCACCAGGTGCCTTAGGGAGCTTACCAACTATATCCATCCCCCATCTCATAAATGGCCAAGAGGAGGATATAGGATGTAGAAATTCAGCCGGCTGATGAAGGATATTGCTGTGTCTCTGACAAGGATCACACTTTTTAGCATACTCCACAACATCCCTTTTCATAGTTGGCCAGTAGTATCCTGTCCTTAGGATCCTTGAGAACAATGCCCTGCCCCCAGTGTGGTTTCCACAATCTCCTTCATGGAAGTCTTTTAAAACTTCTTGGACTTCAGGATCCTCGATGCATCTTAAATATGGTCCTGCAAGAGATCGCTTATACAACATATTATTTAAGATTGTGAATTGAGATACCATAATTTTGAAAGCCCTAGGATTTTCTCCCGTAGGAATCTCTCCGTGTTGTAAGTATCTCATGATTGGTGAGATCCATGATCCTGATCCTGGATAAGATTGAGTATCCTCACTAGAGATAATTGCAGAATCCTCCCCTATTTCCATGGCCACATGATCCTCGATGGCAGGAGCCAAGATATGGATAATGGGAATGCTTATATCCTCCGGGATCTTCAAAGATGATCCTAAATTAGCCAATGCATCAGCTTCTGTATTTTCTTCCCTTGGTACCTGTGTCAAACTAAAGGAAACAAAAGAGAGTGCCAATTCTCTAAATATTTGGTTAGCTTTTCACCTTTAACAGTATAGGATCCATTAAAATGATTTGTGATTAATAATGAATCTACATGTACCTCAAGGTACCTGATCCCCATATGCTTAGCAATTTGTAAACCAGCAATCAAGACTTCATATTCAGCCTCATTGTTAGTGGTTTGGAACTCACAAGCTATGGAGTGGGGTATTATGTCCCCCTGTGGCGATTTTAGTAGTATACCAAGCCCTGTGCCTTTAACGTTTAAGGATCCATCAGTATAGAGTATCCAAGGATCCTTGGTCTCTTCTAGCTGCTGGACTTCTAACTCAGCTTCTTTTTGAAAATCACTACTGAAATCAGCCACGAAGTCGGCCAATGCTTGGGATTTGATGGCTGTCCTGGGCTCATATCTTATATCATAGGCACTAAGCTTCACTGCCTACTTAGCCATCCTTCCTGACATCTCTGGTTTCCTGAGGACATTCTTAATTGGAAAATTAGTTTTTACAACGATAACATGAGTTTCAAAATAATGTCTCAACTTAGTGGATGCCATAATTAATGCAAGAATAAGCTTTTCAAGGTGTGAATACCTGGATTCGGCATCAAGTAGACTCTTACTTACATAATAGACAGGATGTTGTGTACCTTCATGATCCTTAACAAGGACTGCACTTACTGCTTTTGAGGATACTGCAAGATATAAGGATAACACGTCTCCTTTCTCTGGTTTCATCAAGGCTGGGGCTGAGGATAGGTAATCTTTGAGAGCTCGTAAAGCACTCTCATGCTTCTCAGTCCACTCAAATTTCTTGTTCTTCCTTAGGATATCATAGAATTCTTTGCACTTTTCAGAGGATTTGGATATAAATCTGTTCAAAGCTGCTATCCTGCCTGTTAGCCTTTGGACATCCTTAGCATTGGCAGGAGATTTGATATTCACTAAGGCTTTGATTTGTTCCGGGCTAGCTTCAATGCCTCTCTTGGTCACCATGTATCCTAAGAACTTACCTGCTTTAACACCAAAGTGACATTTCGAAGGATTAAGTTTCATGTTATATTTGTCAAGGATATCAAATGCTTCCTCCAAGTCCCTTAGGTGATCCTCAGCTTTTATGGATTTTACCACCATATCGTCTCTGTAAACCTCCATTGTTTGTCCAATCTGATCCTTGAACATCATATTCACCAGCCTTTGATATGTGGCACCTGCATTCCTTAATCCAAACGGCATAGCAATATAACAATATATACCGGTTGGAGTCATAAAAGCCGTATCCACTTGATCAGATGGTTCCATCTGAATTTGTTGAAATCCAGATGAAGCATCCATAAAAGTCAACAGTTCATGACCCGCCGTTGCATCCACCATGGAGTCAATGTGGGGTAATGGGAAAGGATCCTTGGGACATGCCTTATTTAAATCTGTAAAATCGACACATACCCTCCACTTTCCATTTTTCTTTTGAACAACAACCACATTGGCCAACCATCTTGGATACTTGACCTCTCTAATCATACCTGCCCGGAGCAATTTCTCTACCTCTTCCTGGATAATGGCATTTCTTTCCGGTGCAAACTTCCTCCTTTTTTGATGGATCGGTTTGAATACCTGTCATATCCTCATGCTTCCATGCAAAAGTAGTCTTTCTTCTTTTGAGGAAGGATACAAAATCTTCTTTCATTTTGCCAAGGATCCCTGATCCGATATAGATTTTGGATTCAGGATCCATGAGGATTTCTACCACATCCTGCTCTCTTGCCTCCAAGACATCCCTTGGAGGATACTTTGATTGCTATTGCTCCCTTGATTTCGAGGCTGATTTCATTGATGAAGTGTAGCAATCCTTAGCCTCCTGCTGATCACTATCAATCTTGACTATTCCCCAAGGACTAGGGAGCTTCACACATTGATGGTAGGTAGATGGAACTGCCTTCATATCGTGTATCCAGGGCCTGCCAAGGATAACATTACAACAAGATAAACAGTCAATAACGCAAAATTTTTGGTAATTATGTAATCCTTCAACATAAATTGGGAGTTTAATGTCCCCCAGGGTGTTCTTGGTTACGCCACTAAATCCCACGAGCACAGAGGATCTTGGTATGATATCTGATTCAGGGATACCCATTTTCTTCAGAACATCTAGCTGGATAATGTTCACTGAGCTTCCTCCGTCAATAAGGATCCTGTGGACAAAATGGTTAGAAATAAAAAGAGTAATAACTAAACCATCGTGATGAGGATCCTGGATGTCAACACGATCATCCTCATCAAAGGTTATGACTTTTCCTTCAGAGACACTTGATGTTCGAACAGGTCTTTCTCCATTATCCATTTTAGCTTCCTTTGCATGCCTTTTAGCTGCTGAGAAGGATCTACCACAGATGTCTGATCCTCCAGAAATAAAGTTTATCACTTGTGCATCTGCTGGAGGGGCCGGAGCTTTTTCAGGGATCCTTTCAGGATCCTGAGTCCTTGACTTTTTTCTACCCAGCAATTCTTGTAAATGCCCCTTGCTCAATAAGTATCCAATTTCCTTTCTCAATGCAATGCATTCCTCTGTTAAATGCCCAAAATCTTCATGGTATGCACACCACTTTGATTTGTCTTTGGCTGCAGCCGGTCTGTCATTTTTTCTAGGCCATCTGGCTTTATCTCCTAGATTCTGCATCGCAAGGATTAGTTCATTGTTATCAACGGAAAAACAATATTCAGAAATTGGAGGATAATCCTCATCATCATCTTCTTGATCAACAACATGCACGTTCTGGTTATCGGATCTGTTATAGGATTTGAATTTGTTGTTCTTGAACGAGGATCCTTGCTTCTCTTGTTTTGAGGATCCTGCTAATCTCTCCTGGATCCTTTTGTCATCCTCTAGCCGGATGAACCTGAGTGCCCGGGTTCTTACCTCATCTAGGTTCTTGCATGGTGTCATAACAAGATCATCATAGAACAATGAATCCCTGAGCAATCCCATTTTGAAGGCCTCAACAGCCATGGCTATATCCAAGTTGGGAATGTCTAAGGATTCTTTACTAAATTTGGTAATGTAATCCCTTAATGATTCATTATGACCCTGGGTTACTCTATATAGATCACTAGTTAATCGCTCAAATTTTCTACTATAAGAAAACTGATTATTGAATAAGTTAACTAGATTAGCAAATGAGGTAATAGAGTAAGGGGGAAGACTTAGCATCCATTTGAGAGCTGATCCAGTAAGAGTGGATCCAAATCCCTTGCATAGGCATGCTTCCTTTAACCTTTCTGGAATTGGATTGATCTCCATCCTCTCTCGGTATTGTGCTATGTGTTCCTCAGGATCCGTCGAACCATCATACAGCTTCATGGTTGGCACATGGCACCTTTTGGGTATCTCAGCATCACAAATTGGTGGTGCAAAACGAGATATCTTATGGCTTCCATCTGCAATCTCCGGGATAGGTTTGACCACTCCTGGAACACTTGATATCATATCCTTCAGTTTTTGCAACTCTCTGGCCATAGCATGGTTGATACCTGTTGTTAGGGCTGGATTTTTATTATACATGATCCTTACACGTGATCCTTGTTTCTTTGGCAGATAGTGATCCTCAGCAGACTTCCAGGATCAGGATCACGGACCATCATAGGATCCTCATGCTAACAGTTGCTTTCGTTGAATTTAATGTTGTTTTGCAGGAATGACTAGCAGGATCCGCTCTTAGCATCATAACCAAGGGACGCGTCTTCACAATTATGGCATTAGCTTAATCGGAGATAGACGTTGCAAAGGATATGGAAACTTAGCTTGATTTAAGGACGGCAATTTAGGCTAGATTGTCTATTATTTCTAAAGGGGTAATGAGCTGATTATTAGTCTTTTTACCTAAAATAGGTCACCTACACTTGTATAAATACCACTCTTCCTCATTCGGAAGAACACACAACACAACTCTCACACGCTTAGACACTCGAAACTATAGTGATCCTTGTACTCAGCTCATTATCATCCAAAGTTGTAACTATTTTTCTTATATTGAAGTTTGGTGATCGGTAGTTGCCATCACCCGAGGTTTTTTATGCCGGAGATCATACATTGATCAAGGGCTTTTTCCTCGTATAAATCATTGTGTCTTTGCATATTTCTCACAAAAGTGATCCTTTACTTTTATAATTAACCAAGCATCATACCCCGTTTACATAAAGTTTGGTTACATTATCCTTGTGTGATTTTTGACCAAAACAGTTTGGCGCCCACCATGGGGCCATTGGTGCTTCATTCATAAGAAAACTCTTTGTTCAAAATCATTTCGAAGAATTACATGGCTTCATCATTGAAAAACATGTCCACGGCAATGTCTGCAGTCACCTCGTCCCAGAACATTCTGCCTCCTCCACCGGCAGGATCCTAGAAGAATGCTGAGAAGAGACAAACTCCTACTAATTCTAAAACTCCATCTCCTTCTGCTATGAATTCTTATATTCCCAGTACTAGTGATGTATTTACTTTGATTTTGCAGATGAAGGACCGTATGCAGCGGCAGGATGAAACTAATGATAGGATCCTCAGGGAAATTGGAGATCTCAAAAGACAAAAGAGAACGGCAGAGGATCATTCCCCACTGATGCCCAGATCCTTGAGCTTTGATACTCCAATGATCACTTCTCAGCCATCGGGAATTCCAGACGTGCAAATTATGGGAGAATCAAGAGGATTGCACCTCGGATCGACAGCAATGACTCAGGCATCAAGCTCACACTTTCAACCGGCAGGATCCTATCCCCAGCATATGGGATCCTTCATGAATTCGGAAGCCTATCCGGGAACACAGCAGCTTCAAGGATCCTACTTTGTTCCAGGATCATCCCAGGGTTAAGGACCCTTCTTTGTTCCAGGATCATCCCAGGGTCAAGGACCCTTCTTTGTTCCAGGATCATCCCAGGGTCAAGGATCCTCCTTCGCTCCAGGATCCTTCCAGATACCAGGATCCTTCCAAATGCCAGGATCCCTAAAAAGTTTGCAAACAGGAAGTCTAGATGTCCATCAAGGGGACTTCATTCCAATGCAGACCATTGCTTCCACTGGTCCCTCCGTTATCCCCGAATCCCAGCAATATGGATTCACTAACTTGAACTCAATGGGAGGTAATACTTTAAATAATCATCTTACTACTAACCATGGATTCATGCAGGATACAGGTGTCAATCATGCTATGGCCAAGGAACTGCAGAAGCTAAAAGATATGATCTCAAGTGTTCCAGGGGTAGTCAAGCCTATCCCAGAGATTGCAGATGGAAGCCACAAGGTATCCCGCTTTGCACCACCAATTTGTGATGCAGAGGTGCCCCCCTACTATGAAGCTGTATGATGGTACAACGGATCCAGAGGAGCACATAGCACAATACAGGGAGAAGATGGAGATCAATCCTATCCCAGAAAAGCTGAAGGAAGCGTGCCTATGTAAAGGATTTGGATCCACTCTTACTGGATCAGCTCTTAAGTGGCTGCTAAGTCTTCCCCCTTACTCTATTACTTCATTTGCTAATTTAGTTAATTTATTCAATAACCAATTCTCTTGTAGTAGAAAATTTGAAAGATTAACTAGTGATTTGTACAGGATAACTCAAAATCATAATGAATCATTAAGGGATTATATAACTAAATTTAGTAAAGAATCCTTAGACATTCCCAACTTGGATATGGCTACGGCAGTTGAAGCCTTCAAAATGGGACTGCTTAAGGATTCATTATTCTATGATGATCTTGTTATGACACCATGCAGGAATCTAGATGAAGTAAGAACTCGAGCACTCAGATTCATCCGGCTAGAGGATGACAAGAGGATCCAGGAGAGACAAGTAGGATCCTCAAAACAGGAGAAGCAAGGATCCTCCTTCAAGAACAACAAATTCAAATCCTACCATAGAAATGAGAACCAGAATGTGCATGCTGTTGACCAAGAAGAGGATGATGAAGATTATCCTCCAACCTCAGAATATTGTTTTTCCGTTGATAATCATGAACTAATCCTTGCAATGCAGAATCTAGGTGAAAAAGCTAGGTGGCCCAGGAAGAATGATAAACCATCCGGGACTAAAGACAAGTCAAAATGGTGTGCATACCATGAGGATTTCGGGCATCTAACTGAAGAATGCATAGCTTTAAGAAAAGAGATTGGATATCTGTTAAGCAAGGGGCACCTAAAAGAATTATTGGGAAGAAAAAAGCAAAGGACTCAGGATCCTGAAAGGATCCCTGAAAAGGCTCCAGCACCTCCGGCAAACGCACAAGTGATCAACTTTATTTCCGGAGGATCAGACATCTGTGGTACATCCTTCTCGGCGGCCAAAAGACATGCAAAGGAGTCAAAAATGGGCGGAGAAATGCAGAGATGTCGGGAAGAATGGCTAAGTGGGCGGTAAAGCTTAGTGCCCATGATATAAGATATGAGCCAAGAACAGCCATCAAATCCCAAGCACTAGCTGACTTTGTGGCTGATTTCAGTAGTGATCTACAAAAAGAAGCAGAATTGGAGGTCCAGCAGCTGGATGAGACCAAGGATCCTTGGATACTACACACTGATGGATCCTCAAATGTCAAGGGCACAGGGCTCGGGATACTACTAAAATCGCCACAGGGGGACATAATACCCCACTCCATAGCCTGTGAGTTCCAAGCAACTAACAATGAGGCTGAATATGAAGCCTTAATTGCTGGCTTGCAAATTGCTAAGGATATGGGGGTAAAATATCTTAAAGTATATGTAGACTCATTATTGATCACCAATCACTTTAAGGGATCCTATGCTGTTAAAGGTGAAAAACTAACCAAATATTTAGAGATAGTCAAGGAATTGGCACTCTCTTTTGTTTCTTTCAGCTTAACACAGGTACCAAGGGAGGATAACACGGAAGCTGATGCATTGGCCAACTTAGGATCATCCTTAAAAATTCCAGAAGACATAAGTATCCCTATCATCCATATCCTGGCTCCTGCTATTGAAAATCAAGTGGCCATGGAAATAGAAGAGGATACTACAGTAATCCCTAGTGAAGAAGCTCAATCTTATGCAGGATCATGGGTCTCACCAATCATGAAATACTTGCAACACGGGGAGATTCCGATGGGAGAAAATCCTAGAGCTTTCAGGATTAAGGTATCTCAATTTACAATCTTAAATAATGTGCTATATAAACGATCCCTTGCAGGACCATATTTAAGGTGTATTAAGGATCCTGAAATTGAAGAAGTGTTGAGAGACTTCCATGAAGGAGATTGTGGAAACCACACTGGGGGCAGAGCATTATTCTCAAGGATCCTTAGAACAGGATACTACTGGCCAACCATGAAAAGGGATGCTGTAGAATATGCTAGGAAATGTGATCCTTGTCAAAGACACAGCAATATCCTTCATCAACCAGCTGAATTGCTACACCCCATACCATCCTCTTGGCCATTCATGAGATGGGGAATGGATATAGTTGGGAAGCTCCCTAAAGCACCTGGTGGAAAAGTATTTATGCTTGCCATGACTGACTACTTCTCTAAGTGGATAGAGGCTGAAGCTTTTGCTCAAGTCAGAGAAAAAGAAGTTATATCCTTTATCAAAAGAAACATTATAACTAGATTTGGCATTCCCTCTGAAATTGTATGTGATAATGGTTCCCAATTCATTGGAAGCAGAACTACTAACTTTTGTGACAGTTGGGGAATCAAGATGATAACATCAACACCAGTTCATCCACAGGCCAATGGCCAAGCAGAATCATCCAACAAGATCATCATCAACAATCTGAAGAAGAAGCTAGGATCCAAAAAGGGAAAATGGGCAGAGGAGTTACCTTATGTGCTATGGGCTGATTGAACAACTCCCAAGAATGCCACTGGTCAAACACCTTTTTCTTTAGTATTTGGGGCAGAAGCAGTGATCCCAACAGAGATGGTGATCCCAACTGCTAGAACAAGTGTTCGTGATCCTGAAGAAAATGTTGCAATCCTGGCTCAGGATTTGGATACTATTGAGGAAATCAGGGATCTGGCTAGGATAAGGATGGCAAGCTACCAACAAAGAATGGCTGGTGCTTACAACAAAAATGTTAGGATAAGGAAGTTCCAAGTCGGAGATATGGTGTTGAGAAAAACATTCCAAAACACTATCAATCCTGCTGACGGGAAATTAGCACCAAAGTGGGAAGGCCCTTACTTGATTGAAGCTGAAGCAGGAAAGGGGGCATACAGATTGCTAACTATGGAAGGAAACTTGTTACCAAGAGCCTGGAATGCTGTTCACTTAAAGAGATACTTTATATGAACATGATACTTCAAGCATGTGATCCTTACGCTGAAGTATCCTCGAAGGATCCCGGTGATGTCAGTGATCCTTACTCTGGTAATATCCTTATCTTAAAACATTTACGTTTCCTTACTTTTTACCAAAGGATAAGGATCATGTATCCTTCATCCTCTTCTCACGAACCATTTGAGTTATGATAGTTCAGGTATCTACAGCATATCGTCAAAGGTCTTCAAAAGCAACGCAGATCCTTGGGCTTGTCCCCAGTTATCCTTGGGATTATCCCCAGTTTTCGCCAGCAGCGCACGATGATCCTGATATAGTTCACGTCTTTGGGACCAGTACCCACTTCCGGGGCTGACAACCTCATCGTACTGGCTATACCCAGGATCCTACGTATAATGGTAGACGTACCATACATCCGTTCATAAGGTTTCTAACGTTTTCACGTTAGCCAAGGTTTTGACATTTTCATGTCACTAAGTGTGGATAGTCGCCAGTAAGGGCCATACTCCAGTTTACATACGATCCTTTGGGCTTGTCCCTAGTTATCCTTTGGGCTTGTCCCCAGTTATCCTTTGGGCTTGTCCCCAGTGATCCTTTGGGATCATCCTCCGTTATCCTTTGGGCATGTCCCCAGCTACTAATTTATCTTTTACATTGGCTTAGACCCAAGTTATGTTCCATTTTTCAGGTTCCCAAAGCTAAACGAATAAGGATCCTTAATCCTTGTTATCCGTTAAAATTTCACTTATGGTTATCTTGATCAAAGGTTAGGATCCTAACTTGGATCCTCAGGTATGATCCTTGACTATTTTGATTATACTAAACAACCCTTGCACTTTGACAACTGAACCTATGATCCTGAAAATAAACTACCTTGAAAATTTTCGATTATAGGATATTTGATCCAGGATCATATCCTAAATTTCTTAAACATAATTTGCTCAACTTTTCTTACTCAAACAAACATGTGTCAAAACAATTGAAATTAAAAAGGATAATAACACAAAATAAGCGACAAAAGTTTAAGATTTTATTTATTAACGAAAGGATTAACCCTTCAAAAGTTGTCAAAATTGCCAACCCACATTTCTACCAGCAAAACGTGGCCCGTCCACATGGGTTGGCAAAGGGTGTCCATTGTCTTTGCGGTCTTAGCAGGTACAGGAAATTAAAGGCGGCAGGATCACAAAGGCTTCATCCCCCAAACAGAGGATCCCTCCACCTTTTGCAATCCTACCTATTGTCCAAAGAATCCAGGATCCTTAACCCTAAGAGCTATTGTTCAAATTACAGACCATAATTGTTCCAAATACCACTACCACAAACCACTACCGTACTAAAAAAAAAAAAAAATGGGCTCCGGCCTAGTCACAAATATCCATCATCGCCCAATCATGCAGCTTACACCTTTGCTGCTCCATCACCACCAGCTTCTCCGCCCTGATCCTTGTCAGCATTACCACCCTCCAGCATTGGGATATCCTCAGCTTCATCCTCGTCTTCCAGTTCCGCCAGCCTTGCCTTCCAATCTTCAACACCCCATGTGCTCTTATCGAAGGAAGGATCCTGAGCCTCCGCAGCCATCTGAAGTCGTATCTTGTACATGGCAATTGCCGCAGAGACCTTGGCATCCTGGATGATCTCCTGCTTCTCGCTATCCATATCAATCAATCTTTGAGCAGCCTCATCCTTCGTAGCCCGGAGTTCCTTCTCAAGATCTGCTATCTTGAGATCCTTCAATACGCCCATTTGTTGAGGATCGGCAATTTGGCTTTCTTGATCCTCGACATGGCCAAGATAGGTCTCGATCTCAGCAAGTTTCTGCAGAAGAGGTATAAGGAAGATTCAGGATCAGGCGATCCAAAAGGAAGCAGGATATTCAAGCAGGATACTTAAGAAGGATAACCAATAGGGGCAGTGATCCTTACCTCATTAACATAGTCGAGGAACTGTTGGCGAAGCAGAGGAAATCCCTGGAGATCTTCAGAAGTCTTTCTCTTTTTTCCCTTACCCCGAATGGGTGCTTTAAGGGCTGAAGTAGAGGGACTGGCAGCAGAAGTCTTCCTCCTCGAAGACTTGACGTTGGCAAGATCACTTATCCCAAACTTGGAAGCAGACTTGGTAGATTTGGCAGACTTTCCAGCGCCTACACAATCAGAAACAAGATAAGTTCCCTTATTAATCAAACAATCTCACATATAACTTACTTTTTACAAGGATACTTACTTGACATAGTGGCAGATGCGGAGGATACTTCCTGTGAATCTTGGACGGTGACTTGGAAACTTCTGACCTCAGGATTAAGCTTTTTAAAAGCTAAGACTCTTTCTCTTGCAGCAGGGGTTAACTTAAGATAAGCAATGGATATAGCTGCACAAAAAATAAAAAAGACGTTAGTGATCCTCATCGTATGAGACAAGTCTGATAGTGATCCTTCCAGGATCCTCTACCCTACCATGAGTGGCCCATTCCTTGGGCAGATCCTTCCCATCTGGGATGGTATCCCTTCTAACAAAGAAAAAGCGACGCTTCCAGTTTGTGTCATTCTTAGTAACCTTGAAGACAGGGTGATCCTCCCCAGCTTTCCGTTTTAGCAGATATCGGCAAGAACCGAACGTGGTAAGATCATAAAGTGCGGCCAACTCTGCCATCCCCAAATCAATTCCCTTCTGCTCGATGATCCTCTCGAAGGTATACAGGACCCTCCAGATCATCGGCATAGCTTGGATATAAGATATGCCGGTTAAAGAAAAGAAGGATTGGGTGAAGGCTGGAAAAGGATACGAATACCCTATGGTGAACGGAGTAGCAGGAAAGGCCACCCAGACGTCTGAAACAAAGTCGCTCAAAGCAGTAGGAGTGAAGGATTTGAAAACAGCATTCGCCGGAAAGCAATGACGAATCCTGTCTACATGAGCATCAGTGAAGCAACATCTCTCCGTAGGAGAGTCCATGATGATCCCTTGGCTTTTTAGGGGACTGCTCTTCTTGGAATCCTTATGTGGAGGATTTCGAAGCAACATACTCGTGGTGGAACAGAAACAGAGTAAAAGCAGAAAAAACAGAGCAAGAGAAGGAAGAAAGGAAAGAGAGAAGAAGAGAATACCTGGTCAATCTTCGGTGGAGATTATAAAGGGAGTATATCCTGAATTTAAATGCAGAGTGATCCCAACCCTATCTCCTATTTATAATCATGATTTGCAAGGATTGTTACATCTATGACGTAATGATCACAACGGCTAGTTCGCTGATAACGGCTAGTTATCCGAGTAGTCCGTTGAAGATAAGATCAGAGCAAAATATAACTCATTAATTTACAATAAACTACTTATATTTTGGGGGCAATTGTTAGGGCTGGATTTTTATTATACATGATCCTTACACGTGATCCTAACCAGTGATCCTTGTTTCTTTGGCAGATAGTGATCCTCAGCAGACTTCCAGGATCAGGATCACGGACCATCATAGGATCCTCATGCTAACAGTTGCTTTCGTTGAATTTAATGTTGTTTTGCAGGAATGACTAGCAGGATCCGCTCTTAGCATCATAACCAAGGGACGCGTCTTCACAATTATGGCATTAGCTTAATCGGAGATAGACGTTGCAAAGGATATGGAAACTTAGCTTGATTTAAGGACGGCAATTTAGGCTAGATTGTCTATTATTTCTAAAGGGGTAATGAGCTGATTATTAGTCTTTTTACCTAAAATAGGTCACCTACACTTGTATAAATACCACTCTTCCTCATTCGGAAGAACACACAACACAACTCTCACACGCTTAGACACTCGAAACTATAGTGATCCTTGTACTCAGCTCATTATCATCCAAAGTTGTAACTATTTTTCTTATATTGAAGTTTGGTGATCGGTAGTTGCCATCACCCGAGGTTTTTTATGCCGGAGATCATACATTGATCAAGGGCTTTTTCCTCGTATAAATCATTGTGTCTTTGCATATTTCTCACAAAAGTGATCCTTTACTTTTATAATTAACCAAGCATCATACCCCGTTTACATAAAGTTTGGTTACATTATCCTTGTGTGATTTTTGACCAAAACACCTGTATCCTGCATGAATCCATGGTTAGTGGTAAGAGAATTATTAAAAGTGTTACCTCCCATCGGGTTCAAGTTAGGAACACCGGATGTGAATCCATATTGCTGGGACTCTGGGATTATGGAGGGACCAGTGGAAGCAATGGTCTGCATCGGAATAAAATCTCCCTGATGGACATCTGAACTTCCTGTTTGCAAACTCCTCAAGGATCCTGGCATCTGGAAGGGTCCCTGAAACTGGGACGATCCTGGAACGAAGGAGGATCCTTGAACCTGGGATGATCCTGGAACAAAGGAGGATCCTTGAACCTGGGATGATCCTGGAACAAAGGAGGATCCTTGAACCTGGGATGATCCTGGAACAAAGGAGGATCCTTGAACCTGGGATGATCCTGGAACAAAGGAGGATCCTTGAACCTGGGATGATCCTGGAACAAAGGAGGATCCTTGAATCTGCTGCGCTCCTAAGTAGGCTCCTGAATTCGTGAAGGATCCCATATGCTGAGGATAGGATCCTGCTGGCTGGAAATATGAACCTGATGCCTGAGTCACTATTGCTGAACCGTAGTGCACTCCTTTTGGTCCACCCACATATTGAACATCTGGAACCTCTGATGGCTGAGAAGTAATCACCGGAGTGTCAAAATTCAAAGATCTGGGCACCAGTGGGGAATGATCCTCTGCCGCTTTCTTTTGTTTCTTGAGATCTCCGATTTCTTTGAGGATCCTATCATTGGTCTTTTCCTGTTGCTGTATGTGTTCCTTCATCTGCAAAATCAAAGTAAACATGTCACTAGTAGTGGGAGTGTAAGGAGCAGAAGAAGTTAGAGGTTTAGAGAAAATGGGAGTTGGTTTCTTCTCAGCATTTTTCTGAGATCCAGCAGGAGGTGGAGGCAAAGGTGGAATGCCCTGAGACGAATTGACTGCAGACATTGCAGTAGAGGTATTCTTCAATGATGAAGCCATATATTCGTACGCAATGAACCGGAATGATCACCAACAGAAAACTTTCTTAGAAATGAAGCACCAATTGCCCCACGGTGGGCGCCAAACTGTTTTGGTCAAAAATCTAATGAGGATAATGCAACCAAACTCTTAGTTAAGGGGAATGATGCTTGAAATGAAGAACAATAATAAGGATCACTTCGATGTAAATTGCACAAACAACACAAGGATTTATACGAGGAAAAAGCCCTTGATCAATGAATGATCTCCGGCATAAAAAACCTCGGGTGATGGAAACTACCGATCACCAAGCTTAAATAAATCAATAAAAGTTTACAACTTCGGATAGTGACGAGCTAAGTACAAGGATCACTATGGTTAATCGTGTAAAAGTGTGAGATTTGTTAAGTGTTTGTTGAGAGCTTTGAGACTGCAATTGTACGAGAGTGTGTGTGCAACCGAAAATGGCTAAGTGTTCTAAATTTAGCTCGTCACCCCTTTTAAAAATGAAAGCTAACTAAGCTAACTAATTGTCCGACTTTTGTGCCATGCTCCCACGTTCTCCACAACGTCCATTTCTATTCAAATGTGTGCGAAATACCCGTGGAATATTCCATATTAACGTTGCCAAGACCAAGTCAAGCTCAATACTCCTGCAAAACAATACGAAACACAAACAACCAATCGTTAGTATGAGGATCCTTAGGGTGATCCATGATCCTGATCCTGAAGCTCTTCTGAGGATCACTATCTGTCACAGAAGTAAGGATCACTATTAGGATAGCAAATAAGGATCACTAATTGTTAGAAAATCCTCCCCTAACAGTTAGTAGTATAAGAATTATTGAAAGTGTTACCTCCTGGTGGATTCAAGCTCAGAATCCCGGATGTGAATCCGTATTGTCGAGATTCTAGTATGACTGAAGGACCAGAAGAAGCAATGGTTTGCATTGGGATGAAGTCTCCTTGATGGACATCAGAACTTCCAGGTTGCAAACTTCTTAAGGATCATTGATCCTGAGAAACATTGGATCCTTGAAGTACTGTGAATGGGGGTCTTGGAGGATAATCCATGGATCCGAAAACCTGAGAGGATCCTTGAGGCTGAAAAGAGGATCCTTGAACCTGAGAGGATCCTTGAACTCGAGAGGATCCTTGAACCTGCGAGGATCCTTGAACCTACGAGGATCCTTGAACCTGAGGTGTCCCCATGTATCCTCCTGAGCTGGCGAAGGATCCTTGATGTTGAGAGAAGGATCCTGCTGGTTGAAAATATGATCCTGGGGCCTGAGTCATTGCTGATGACCCGTAATGCACTCCTCTAATTCCACCCAAGTATTGGACATCTGGAGCTGCAGAATGCTGGGAGGTTATGACCGGAGTGTTGAAATTCAAAGACCTAGGCATCAATGGGGAATGATCCTCTGCCGATCTCTTCTGTTTCTTGATATCTCCAATTTCTCTGAGAATCCTTTCGTTAGTCTTATCCTGCTTCTGTATGTGATCCTTCATCTGCAAAATTAAAGTAAAAAGGTCACTAGTAGTAGGAGTATAAGATGCAGAAGAAGTTGGAGGTTTTGAGAAAATAGGAGTCGGTTTCTTTTCAGCATTCTTCTGGGATCCAGAAGGTGGTGGAGGCAAAGGTGGAACGCCCTGGGGCATTGCACTTGAAGTGGTATATCCTTGAGAAGCCATCTGGTTGAATATGATGAACCGGAATGACCGCAATGAACAAAGTTTCTCAGAAATGAAGCACCAATTGCCCCACGGTGGGCGCCAAACTGTTTTGGTCAAAAATCAAGCTAAGATAATGCAACCAAATCTTTAGATGTGAGGTGTGATGCTTGAATTAATGAAAAATGCTAAAGATCACCCAGAAATGTAATGGACAAGTGACACAATGATTTATACGAGGAAAAAGCCCTTGATCAAGAGTTGATCTCCGGCATAAAAAACCTCGGGTGATGGAAACTACCGATCACCAACTTAGATTAAACAAAATGTGTTACAACTTCGGATGATAGCGAGCTTGTTACAAGGATCACTAGAGTGAAATGTGCAAAAGTGTGTATGAAGTCGCCAAGTAGTGTTCAAGAGCCAATTGAGAGCAGTTATGAGTGTGTGTTTATGCCGAAAATAGCCAAGTGTTCTAATCAAGCTCGCTATCCCCTTTTAAATTTAGTAAATATCTAAGATAACTAACTATCCGCAATTCATGCCTTCTCCCCACGATCTCCATAACGTTCACAATGGTCAAGCACGTGCGGAATAAAAGAGAATATGCTCCAGGAATATCGCCATAACCAAGTCCAAGCACGTACTCCTGCAAAACAATTCCATATTCAAAGCAGACAATCATTAGTGTAAGGATCACTATGATGATCCAGGATCCTGATCTTTCAATACTCTCTGAGGATCCTAAACTCAAACATAATTAAGGATCCTTAAACCCAACAGCAATTGAGGATCACTGATCATTGGAAAATCCTCAATTATTATCAACAGAAAAGCAATATTCAGAAATGGGAGGATAATCCTCATCATCCTCTTCTTGCTCCACTGGATCTGTCCGAAATCTTCTTCCCAACATTGAGGATCCCTTGACTTTTTTTCTTCCCAACAGCTCCTTCAAATGCCCTTTGCTTAACAAGTAACCAATCTCTTTTCTGAGTGCAATACATTCTTCAGTGAGATGACCGAAATCTTCGTGATATGCACACCATTTGGATCTGTCCTTTGTTGCAGCTGGCTTATCTCTCTTTCTGGGCCATCTTGCTTTTTCACCTAGACTCTGCATTGCAAGGATTAGTTCATTATTATCAACAGAAAAGCAATATTCAGAAATGGGAGGATAATCCTCAGCATCCTCTTCTTGCTCCATTGCATGCACGTTCTGGTTATCTGACTTGTTGTATGATTTGGACTTGTTGTTCCTGAAGTAGGATACTTGCTTTTCCTGCTTCGAGGATCCTGCCAGTATTTCTTGGATCCTTTTATCATCCTCTAATCAGATGAATCTAAGGGCTCTGGTCCTTACTTCGTCTAGATTCCTGCAAGGGGTCATGACAAGATCATCATAGAACTGTGAATCCCTAAGTAATCCCATTTTAAAGGCTTCTACAACCATAGCAATATCCAAATTAGGAATGTCTAAGGATTCTTTACTGCATTTAGTGATATAATCTCTAAGTGATTCATTTTGACCTTGTGTTACCCTATATAGATCACTAGTTAAACGTTCAAATTTCCTACTACATGAGAATTAGCTATTAAACAGATTAACTAGATTAGCAAATAAAGTAATAGAGTAAGGGGGAAGACTTAGCAGCCATTTAAGAGCTGATCCTGTCAGTGTGGATCCAAAACCCTTGCATAGACATGCTTCTTTTAACCTCTCAGGAATGGGATTAATCTCCATCCTTTCTCTGTATTGAGCTACATGCTCTTCTGGGTCCGTTGAGCCATCATATAGTTTCATGGTTGATATTTGAAACCTTTTTGGTATCTCTGCATCACAAATAGGTGGTGCAAAACGAGATAACTTGTGACTCCCATCTGGAATTTCAGGAATGGGCTTAACACTTCTGGAACGCTGGAAACCATATCATTGAGCTTTTGTAATTCTCTGGCCATAGCTTGGTTAATACCTGTATCCTGCACAAAGCCATGGTTAGTAGTATAAGAATTATTCAAAGTGTTACCTCCTGGAGGATTCAGGTTTGGAATTCTAGATGTGAATCCATATTGACGGGATTCTAGTATAACTGAGGGACCAGAAGAAGCAATGGTCTGCATTGGTATGAAGTCTCCGAAATGAATCTCTGAACTTCTGGGTTCTACACTTCTCAAGGATCCTTGACCCTGAAAGATGTTGGATCCTTGATACACCGAAGTTGGGGGTCTTGGAGGATAATCCATAGATCCATGAGCCTGAGATGAGGATCCTTGACCCTAAGATGAGGATCCTTGAACCTGAAACGAGGATCCTGGATGCTGAGAGTAGGATCCTTGAACCGTTTGCGTCCCCATGTATCCTCCGGAACTAGCGAAGGATCCCTGATGCTGGAAAGAGGATCCTTGAGGCTGAAGAGAGGATCCTGAAGGCTGAAAGTAGGATCCTTGAGCCTGAGTCATTGCTGTTGATCCATGATGCATTCCCAATGATCCACCCGGATACTGGACATCTGATGTTGTAGAGTGCTGGGCAGTTATGACTGGAGTGTCGAAATTCAACGATCTCGGCATCAAAGGAGAGTGATCCTCCGCTGATCTCTTCAATTTTTTGGTGTCATCAATCTCTCGAAGGATCCTTTCATTAGTTTTGTCCTGCTGTTGCATGTAACCCTTCATCTACAAAATCAAAGAATAAAGATCATTGTTAGCAGGGCCGGAAGTAACAGCAGAAGTTGGTTTTGAGAAAACGGGGGTTTGTTTCTTCGCAGCATTCTCAGCATTCTTCTGGGATCTAGAAGGAGCAGGTGGCAAAGGTGGAATGCCCTGTGAAGAAGTGACCGCCGACATGGAACTTGAAGTGTTCTTCGCTTGAGAAGCCATGTGGTTGAAGCTGATGAACTGAAATGATCAAAATGAATAAGATTTCTCAGAAATGAAGCACCAATTGCCCCACGGTGGGCGCCAAACTGTTTTGGTCAAAAATAACACATGGATAATCCAACCAAATCCGATTTTGTGAGGTGTGATGCTTGAATAAATGGTCAAATGTACGAACAAAATATGAATGAAATGAATGCTGGACACAAGGATTTATACGAGGAAAAAGTGTAGGTCCCTCGGAGGTTGAGGATAAACCTATTCCTTGTTATGTTCAACACTCTAGCAAGTGCGGAATCCAAGCTAGAGTGCAAACCGTAGTTTAGATGAAAGCAAAGATTACAAAGAGAAAGAGTAGACAAGCAAAGTGTCAAAGTTTTCTCTTGTATTTCAGTGGACACGGTTACAGACCTTGACCAAACTGAAATGCTCTCTTACAAGACCTTGGGTTCACTCACAAATGCTCTCAATATCTTTCTAAGTGTCTGCCAAGAACTTACTGTGAAGTGAAAACCCTCATGGGATATATATACCCATATCAGACAGACATGCACGAAGGATCAGGCATTCTGGTCGAAGGATCATCTATCGACCAGAATTACCATCGAAAGATATCGAAGGATCCAAACATACCTCGAAGGATGGTATATCCTTCGAGGTCCATAAGTATCCATCGAAAGATCATCTTTCGAGGTCATCGAAGGATACAATCCATCCTTCGATGACATCCTTCGAAGCATACAAGTTTTACACACTAAGTGTTGACTGTTTGGCCAAGTCAAACCAGGAGGATGGTTGACTTGGTCAAACACACATTCCAACACATAAACAACATAACAAAAGACGTAAACACAACAGACAAAAGACATCGTTTTATACATTACAAAATACAGACAAAGTACAGACACAAGTGCACCAACAAACTCCCCCTTGGCTGTAGCTTTGTCTTGGTCTTCGTGTCTTAAGTCTCAGACGTCCTTTCCACGGTCAAATGATGTGATGACCATGCACTTCCTGCGTTGACCAGCAGATTGAAGCAATATCGGGCCATCCTTTGAAACTTCATAGCTTGATCTCGATCCTGAACTAAGTAGTTTATCTCATGATCTTTCAAAACAATAATATCCGATCTGGACATATTTGTAATCCACATCGGATCTATTATCCTGAAGTTCTCTTGATTATCCCTGAAGAGGATCACCGCTTCTCCAGTATCAGCATCGTAAACCCAGCAACGGAAGTTTTCAAGAAAGTCGGTCTTCATCTTCAGTAACGGAATCTTCTTCATCACCTTGGGAGGATCGTATACCAAACGATAACGAGCTGTGTTTGTCTCTGGATCAAGTGTGAACCTGATCTGCTCGTATCTTGGAAACTGAGGCTTGTACAGAGGATCCTTCCAACCCAATCTCCTTTCTAACCTGATTTTCTTAGCGAATAGATCCACCATCTGTTCTTTAGCTCGATTGATTACATCTAGTTGGGCCAACACTGCAACATCATAATATGGAAGTGTGAGAATACTAAGGAGAGTTCTGAAATACTGAAGACCCGTTTCTCTTTTCACGAGCATGCAGTGAAGATCTTTGACAAACATCCAGCTAATGATGCGACCCCGAGCCTGATTTTTCTCCAGCATCATATAGTTAGCCTGTTCCAACGGAGCGAGCGGAGGAGGATTCCTAGCAAGGAAATCCGCTCGCCATTCATTAACTGTTTTCTCACGGCTTTCCTGAGCTGATGGTGAATCAGAAGAAAGATTGGCGAACTCTGCAGTCTTTTCAGCAACAAAGTCATCATCAAGGGCATTCACCTCCGCATTGTCCTTTCCAACATACACAGGACGTTCAGAATTAGAACTGATGAAGATTTCTTCAATTGAGGAGAAATCAGTTTGATCCTGTACCAGCGGAGTAGCATCAATCATACACACAGCAACTTCATCCAAATCAGTCAAAATCGAAATCTGTTCATCAGTCATCTCAGAAATAAACTCTCCCTCTTCCAGCAGTTCACCCGTCACAGGATGATGTTTCTGGGCACTTGAAGATTCAGGGAGATCTGTAGTAAATGTTTCCGGTTCCAGGCTAATCTGTTCAGGGCCTACAGACATTTCCAGTGTTTCTGTCTGTTCTGATGGGCCAGTGGTAGCTGTCGGAGGAGCAGAAGGAGTATCCTGAGCTGTACCAGATCCACCTGCAGCACCGGATGCAGTTGCACCGGAGCCTGAGGCAGTTGTTTGATCTGGATTAGCTGCATCATCATCTTGATCATCCTCACGCCTTGAGGGAACTATCCCTAAGGTTTTGCACCTTTCATTCCACAATGTACCAACCATCGAATGAACCTTATTGAAGTTTGTATACATGGGTTTGAAGGCTTCCATCAGTCTATCATCACGACTACTAACCTTTTCCCTTAACGCCTTCGCCTGAGTCTCCAAGTTAGTACTATGCCTCTTCATAATTTCCACCTCCCTATCTCGTGCCCTGTTTGCCTCTTTTAACCTTTCGATTTCATCAGCCTGTTCCTTGATCTTAATATTCTGAGCTTCAACAATTTTACACAGATGATTGTGTGCCATTGCATCTTGTTTACGCTGGACACGATATTCTTCAATAGTTCTTGTGTGTCGACCAACTATAGATCCCAATTCACTGACTTGTTCAATCAGGAATTGTATCTTGTCAGCTTCAGAAAATCCAGACAAGGTTTCTGCCAGAGTTGGCCTTGAAGGCTCAGGTCTTGAAGAACCAGACTGACCAGCCTGACCCGAGGCACCTGTAGGACCAGTAATAGTGAGAGGGGGTCGAGCATGTGTACCTGAGGTGGGAGTTTCAGGTGGCTGTTGATCAACAGTCACCTGTCGTGTCCCAGAAGACCTCTGAGGAGAAGACATTAACTCCAGCGTCTCTTTTTCAGTAAATTGATCACCAGAGGAAGGAACCTGCTGCTCAGGAGCAGATGAAGGCTGGACAGAGACAGGAACAGAGGAATCACCAGCAGCTTTCTTTGACGCACGAGTACCTTGTCGTTTAGCTTTCCTCTTTCTGATAAAACCCGAAGAAGTAAGCGTATAATCTTCATCCGTGTCAGAGTCTCCAGTATCACCTGTCTTCTTGATACGCACAAATCGGGGGTTCCCGCGTTTATCAAAGACTTTCATCATCCCTGGAGGAGGAGGATTATCATCCTCAGACGATGAACCACCATCACCCGAACCTCCTTCCTCTTCAGAAGATGAACTGCTTTCATCAACTAGCTTCCTCGTCTCATCTACTTTGCCTTTTCCCTTGTCAGTCGCAACAGTGCCAGACTGACCAGCAACACCACCAGCATCACCAGCACTACCACCCGTTTCAACAACTACAGCACCACCATCACCACCAGTACTAACACGAACATCAGGATCTACAGACATTTCCTGAACCTCTTCAGCAGCAACATTTATGTCAACCTCAACTTGTGCTGCAGCACTAGAACTACCAGCAGACCTTCTAGTTGCCTTGATTCCATGTTTAGCAGTGAGCTGAGTATCAGCCAAAGCGATTAATCTTGGTTCTTCATCGTCATAATCACTTGCGTCATGTCGCCATTTGTTGTGCTGCAGTGCCTCATAGTTAGGAATATTAAGATGACCAATCAGTTTCCTAATTGGGTCCGATTCCTTATAAGCGGCCATAGATTTGAAGATCAGCAGAGTGCGTTCGTTCATTGGATTCACAGGAAGAACATCTGCCTTGGCTTTAGCAAGATCAGGAATCTGATCATCTATCATCATCTGCAGAAACCTGGGATATAACCAGAACTTGGTGGATGTTCGCTGTGTTGCAGACGGAAGTGGCCTTCGAGCGTTTTCCTTTAGGTTGTCGAAGATATAGCGAGATATGTTAAACGGCTTGTTCAGAATCAACGCCGTAAACAATCCAGTCAAATCGATCGGTGACAAGTCATACCCAGAACGCTTGTTGCTCAGGCAATGAATAAGAATATGCAGCAAGAACTTATACCGAAGTGGCATATACTTCTTGTTGATTTGATTAGCCAGAACATCGTCGCTGTACCGCAGCCTCATCAGTAACCCCCGTTGACATTGTAAATCTATAGAAGTAGGATCTTCCGGTTGATCTCCAAGTCGTAGACGTTCTCTGATAGTGTTTTCAGTAATAACCACAGGTTTTTCAGCAACAGTAGCCCTGATCACTTCCTTATTATCTACCGTTTCAATCCCAGCAGAACTCCAGAATGCCTTGATGTGCGACTGATAGGCAATGTATTGCGTTGTGATAGCATAATTGATGCGCGAGCGGTGAAGGTACTCCATGATGTCAGCAAACTCCGGACTGATACTGCCTTCCGGTTGTAAATATGCAGCCATATTATGTCTAGATTCAGACATAGCCTCAACTTCCGATTTCTCCTTCTTTATTGGCTTTGCCCGCTCCTTTTTCACTTTCGGTGCCATTTCTGCACATCACATCGACACGTAATAAGAAAAAGGTCAAACGGTCAAATTAGGGTTTCATACTTAGAAAAATTTCAATTTCTTGAAAATCTTCTAAGTGTTGAACCCTCGAAGGATCACATCTATCCATCGAAGGATTGAACATGGCCCGAAGGATGACAGATGGTTCGAAGGATGTTAGTCAAGCTCGAAAGATGTCACTTATCTTGAAGGATGTCAACTTTATCGAAGGATCATCTTTCGAACAATCAAGAATTTTGAAAGATGTCTTGATCATTCGAAGGATTGATCAATCGAAGGATGATCCTTCGAGATATCTAACATCTTTCGAGACTCACCTCGAAGGATGCTATTCAGCACATCTATCGAGGTGATGAGTCATCATCTTCCGTTCCGGCAACTGTTCATCGGCGTATTTTTCCGGTGCAGTTTTAAGGGTTTTCCGAGGATGTTTAATTGAAATTCCAGTGATTTGTTTTTAAGTTTCGTTCAAATGTGTTCTATGCCAAACAAGAACAACATCATCCACCATTTCAAACCATTAAGATTTAGACCCAAAACGGACTCTAACAACACACACATCCACTGATTTGACCATAAACCCTCACCATTCCCCTGTTTATCCCAAACCAACCATTCAGACAACAAGATTCAAATACAACATGTTTCATTTGAACAAACAATAGCCAACAAACCTAAAACTAATCATTTTCAATACTTTTGAATATAAAAACTCATTTTAAACATGATTTTGCAAACTGAAAATATGAACAGAAACCATGATCAATGAAGATTTTATAATGTTCTTGTTTGTGTTAATGTGTGTTCTGAAAAGCATGATTATCCTACCGTTGTTTGGTAAGTAAATCCTGATATCAATAAATTTTAGAGAAATTTCGGCAGAGGTTCGAGAGAAATGAGAGGTTTTTGATGAATGGATTTTGAAACTGTGAAGAACAAATGAAGAAGAAGATGCCTTTATATATCCTGACCTCGAAAGTCCAACCGCCTCGAAGGACTCAAAACCATTCGAAAGATGAACAGTTGTCTCGAAGAATGATCTTGATCTCGAAGGATCCCTATTTGGCTCGAAGGATCCAGATATTTGAAAGATCTGGATCGAAGGATACCAGATATTTTGGAATCATTCGAAAGATATCTTTCGATCTAATCCATCTTTCAAAAGATCTAGTCAACTCGAAAGATCAATTGGTCAAATCTTTCGTTGACCAACACATCTTTCGACTGAGACAGCTGACTTTCATTGACTTTCTTGACCATCTGATCTTTCGAGGGCCATTGCTTCCTCGAAGGATCAGATTTCCCACCAACACTTTGGATTTTTGGGAATTTCAATTTAAACCCTTCAAATTTTGGAGGTTTTTCAGAAATGACCATTTTGAAAAGTTGTCCGTTATGAAGTTCTGCAAAGGTTAGTTTTATGAAGTATTTCGGCTTGTCAGGTATCGTATCGAGCACCAACATCATTCAATCAAAAATAAAGTTAAATTGAAAATCTTTTTGGATTTTGTGGTTTGATAAAATAAAAGGCAACAATTTTAAAATCCTTTGAATGTTATCAAACGACATCACCGCTAATGTCGTGCTGATATGCACCAAACGACAAAAACTGTTTAAAATTAAAGCAGTAAATTAAGCAGTAAGTAAATATGTACAAACACAACAATATTTTTGCGAGTTTCTGGCGAAGAGAATCATATCAGCTTGCGGTCTTTTGTCAAAACACACTTCCTTTTAAAATTCTTTTACAGAAGCGGATAAGTATTCTACCACAATTACCGATATTGTTGTCCACTTAAACTCAACGATCAGGTGTAATCATAATACAATGAGATACGTTTAAGGTATGATTTATACTTACCGACCGGTGTTCATCCACTCACGACACATTCCCGTATCAAGGTATGCACGAGAGTTCATCTTACTGGGGAGTATACCATTTATCATCCGTTTTTAACGTATATATTTACAATGTGAACAAGTCACTTATTTGAGTTTGAAAACAAGCCCTATGTGATAGAATCACTTATTGATGAGGAACTTGAGTTTCAATGCATGAGGGCACAGGAGCAAGTCCGTGAACAGGTCAGTACTTCCGTACAGCAGAGAGACGAACTTGACTACCGGATAAATGTGATATTTTATCACTTATTTTGATGGACATGTGATTGTTTATCACTTATTGAGGTCGAATGCAGTATGAGATATGTACACGTATGTATGGTATCATGGAAGAACTTAGACTTTGTCCTTTATAGAAACAACCATGATACCCAGATGATAAACAGCATAAACCCCGAATATCTCAGAACCTCGGCAATCTATCAAACGAAATTTCGGTACCAAGACCATATGCCAATGAACGGTTCCCACGCGGTTTTCAGTCTGTTATGTTTATATCTCCTGCATATTTTAAAATGATCGTGAGTCTACCGGTACATCATTAGTAGAGCTACTTATCATTTTCTTTTTCTTTTGATTTTTAGAAACATGTTTCAACCGACCTCTGATGTAATATCACTTTCTCTTATATTACCAAGAAACTCATTTTTGTTTTTCTATTGTTTTTGTGTTTTTCTGAATTTTCTCCCCCTTAAATGCAGAAAGTAAATAAATTAAGGACATATTTTTGTATTTTTGTGGTTTTTCAATGTTTTTGTATTTTTCTTGAAACTTTCTCCCCCTAAAATTCAAAAATAAAGTGAAGTAAAAATATTTTTGGATTTTTGGTTTTTAGAAAAAAATTTACAAAAACGATTTCCTGATGTCGGTTACTCTTGCTTCACCTTAATGCCGTTTACCAAAAGTAAATAATCAAATCTTGATTTATCAAAGGCTTTGGTAAAAAGGTCGGCACGTTGGTGGTCGGTATGAATATGAACCACATCGATAAGTCTCTTTTCAAAGCAATCACGTATGAAGTGATATTTAATATCGATGTGCTTCGTTTTCGAGTACTGTACAGGATTTCTAGTGATCTGTAAGGCAGCCTCATTATCAACATAAATAGGAGTAGTTAGGAATTCAAAACCGTAGTCCCGCATCTGTTGTTGGATCCATAGAACCTGGGAGCAGCAACTAGACGCAGCAATGTATTCTGCTTCACATGTAGACGTAGCCACACATGTCTGCTTCTTACATTGCCAAGTGACTAGGCGATTGCCTAAGAACTGACATCCTGCTGTAGTTGATTTTCCATCTTTCTTGCAGCCGCCGAAATCAGAATCACTGAAAGCTTTAAGATCGAAGTTATCATCCTTAGGGTACCATAACCCGGTGTCAGGGTAACTCTTCAGATAACGAAAGATCCTTTTGACAGCAGCATAGTGAGAGACCTTCGGATTCGCTTGATACCTAGCGAGAAGACAAGTTGGATACATAATGTCGGGTCTTGATGCAGTGAGATACATTAAAGATCCAATCATAGCATGATAAAGTGAAGAATCCACAGCATCCCCTTCTTCATCCGGAGTAATCCCGTGATTCTGCGGAAGAGGAGTAGAAATTGGCTTCGTATCGGACATCTGGAATCGGCTCAAGATGTCTCCGACGTACTTGGTTTGATGGATAAAAATTCCAGATTCGGACTGATTAACTTGCAAACCCAAGAAGAACGTCATTTCACCCATCGCACTCATCTCGAATCGATCTTGCATCACCTTTTCAAATTCCTTGCATAACTTATCATCGGTAGAACCAAAGATAATGTCATCGACATACACTTGTACCAACAGAAGATCTTCACCTTTTTCTTTGATGAAGAGGGTACAGTCGATCAAACCCCGTCTAAAACCATTGCTCAGTAGGTAGGTAGACAACGTTTCATACCAAGCCCGAGGTGCTTGATGAAGACCATATAATGCCTTGTTAAGCAGTAAAACCCTGTCAGGATGTAATGGATCTTCAAACCCCGGCGGTTGCTCGACATATACTTCCTCTTCGACTACTCCGTGTAGAAAAGCACTTTTAACATCCATCTGGTACACCTTGAATTTCTTAAAGGATGCGTAGGCTAGAAAGATTCTAATAGCCTCCAGACGAGCAACAGGTGCATACACTTCATTGTAGTCAATACCTTCAATCTGACTGAAGCCTTGAACCACTAACCTTGCTTTGTTTCGGACAACAATCCCACGGTCGTCCTTTTTGCACTTAAACACCCAGCGAGTTCCGATCTTCTTGTAGTTGTCGGGCCTATCAACCAATTTCCATACGCCCAACTTCTCAAACTGCTGAAGTTCTTCTTGCATTGCTTCCACCCAGGAATCATCTTTCAATGCCTCCTTCCAAGATTTAGGCTCTTCTTGGCTAACATAGCAGGCGAAAGACCAACCATTTTGTTGTCCCGATTCTCGTATCTCAGCATACAAGCCAGCATTTTCGTTGTTTCTGATTTGATTTCTTGTCCTTACACCACTGAGAACATCACCTATAATATTCATGCTGAGGATGAATGTTATGAATTCGGGTTTCAGAAACTGGAGGGACGTCAACATTTGACCTCAAGTTAGTGATATTTAAATTCCCGATATCATTCTGAAGCTGGTGAGTTGTAGAAGATGATGCATTTTCTTCTTGGATAATTGGCGCAGACACTGGATCCGTTGCTTCTGAAGTACCTTGAACCGGACGCAGTGCTTCACCATCATTTGCATCAACATACTCCTCATCTTCCGATGACAAATTGTAATCGACAGCATCATTAAACACCTCATTTGAAGCGAGATTGTTGACAGAAGAAGACGCTTGTGAGTCAACAATGATTGGACGAGCTAACTGAGAGCCAGTCGCATTCTCGCTTTCAGACAACATTTGAGCAATTGCATTGTCATCATCAAATGTCGGCAGATTGAATGAGTCGAAAAGACCATCATAATCGAACATCCATGGATCTCCAGAAGGCTTCGGAGGATTAGAATATCTTTGAACTCTTACTTCACCCCATTCTTCAATCCTTTTGGTAGTCAGGTTCCATACTCGCAGATTAGGAGTAGCATACCCAAGGAAGTAACCTTCGATAGCTTTGGCACCAAACTTCCCGTCAGGCTCAATCATGGTACATGGTGCACCAAAAGGTTCTAGATATTCCAAGTCAGGAGTCTTCTTGTGTAGGAGTTCGAAGCACGTTTTTCCATGTCTTTTCACTGTTAGAACCCTGTTTAAGGTGTAGCAAGCTGAGGCAACAGCTTCAGTCCAGAATCGAACTGGAAGCTGAGACTCAACCAACATGGTTCTTGCAGTCTCAATTAAGGTTCTGTTCTTTCTTTCAGCGACTCCATTTAGTTGTGGTGTGTACCGAGAGCTGTATTCATGAAGGATTCCTTTTGCAGTGCAAAACTCATCCATAACCCTGTTTTTGAACTCGGTACCGTTGTCGCTTCGGATTCGCCTCACCTTTAGATTATACAGATTTTCCAACAAGGTGATCAAATTCTTCAGAATTTCTGGAGTCTCGCTCTTGTGGACCATGAAGTCAACCCATGAAAATCTTGAGTAGTCATCAGTAACTACCAAGCAGAAAACTTCTCCGTGCACACTCTTGTGTTTGACTGGGCCGAAAAGATCCATATGCAAACGCTCGAGTGGCATGTTGACAGTGTTAACCTTCTTCAATGGATGAGATTTCTTGGTCTGCTTTCCTTTTTGACATGGCACACAGACATCTTGAAGTTGAAAATTTTTCACATTAACACCTCTCACCAAGTTGTTTTTGACAAGGTGATTCATTTTTCTGAGGTGAATATGACCCATCCGTCTGTGCCAAGAGATCGTCTCCTTTTCAGTGGCTTTTGAAATAAAGCAAGTAACTTGTTTTGACTGAGTTATTGCTTGGCTCATATCAAGGACATACAAATCATTGACTCTTGGTGCTGATAAGAGAATCCATTCTGCGGGAATCTTGAATCCTGGCTTCAGCACATAACAACCAGCATCATCAAAATGCACGGTGAACTTCTTGTCGCAGATTTGAGAAACACTCAGGAGATTGTGATCCAACTGTTGCACATAATTGATTTTGTCGAAACTCACAATTCCATTTGAGATCATTCCCTCGCCGGTGATATACCCTCCTTTGTCTCCAGCAAACGCAACATATCCTCCTCTTATACTTCGCACATCGAAAAGAAGACGATAGTCGCCAGTCATGTGCCTGGAAGCCCCACTATCAACAATCCAAAGACTATTAATAGTTCCTCCTGGAGCCGCCTGCACATGCAATTAACACATCAGTTTGAGAGGGGGACCCAAGCCTTTGTTGACTTGGGTCGTCCTTGATCATCAAGGAAAGTGATCTCAATCACTTGATGATTAGGAAATAAAACCTCTGGTGCTCCCCCTGACTTCATTACCTGTTTTTGTTTCCAAGCTTGTTGTCCTTTACCAGTATTTGGATTAATTGTTTTTGTATTTACTGGTTTTACATTTGTAGGTTTAGCTTGTACAGGTTTTTCATCCTTGACCTCTGATTTTAAGGCCTTCTCAATTACCTTTTTGTTCTTTTGTTTTACCTTCTTTTCCCTTTCTTTCAAGACACGTGGGTCTTGTTTCGGGGAAACCGGTTGTTTTTGGTAATTGGTTTCTTGGGGAGCACTTGTTTTTCCTTTCAATTTTTGCAAATATGGGCAGTATCTTACAATGTGCCCAACTGTTCCACATTCAAAACACATTCTCCGCTCTACAAACCTCGGAGAAACGTGTTGATGACCAGACGAAGAACCAGATACTGAACTTTGTGATCTAGATGTGCTTGGACCTAAGTCACATCCATTGGTGTGTTGGGTATAATTGTTCTGATCATTTCGTTTTAAAATTCTAACTTGTTTTACAAAATCTATGTTAGATTTATTTTGAAATGTTTCAAGTTTGTCCGTACCCTTTGATCCAACAAAGTTCACTTTCTGTTCTCTTTTCTTAGCTGGAGCTCTTTTGTTTTGCACCCTTTGAACCTTAGGTTGCTCAACCTTAGATTGTTGAATTTTAGGTTGTGCAGCCTTAGGTTGAGGAGCCTTAGACTGCTCAACTTTAGGTTGTTGAACCCTTGGTTGTTCAGTCTTAGGCTGCTGAGCCTTTGGTGCTTGAGCATTCTTGTTTTGAGCCCTCTTTTCTTGTACCTGGCCCTTACCCTTTCCAGAATTCACTTGTTGTTTTCGCTCAACTGACAGTTTTTCGTTTCCGTATTGTTTTCTAATTACCTCACACGGAATTGGTTCACATTGAGTGACCGTCACTTTGTTACCTTTGTTTCCCAAAAACTTATCAGTTCGTCCTTCAAAAATTTTCTCAATTAAATCTTGATTCACATTTTTGATTGGAAAATCTCTGTCAGAATAGATTTTGCTGTCTCCCTTGAGCGTATACAACAAGTTATTCTTTTCACTGCTAGGTACACTGGGCTTCATTGTCTTTGGTGTTTCAGCCTTACTCGGTTTCACTGGTGGATCACACAAGATGTGATTCTCAATTGGAATGTCTGGTGTAACCGAGTTAGACTGTGGTTTCTCATTTTCTTCAGATTCATCGTCCGAAGAATCAGCATCCTCAATAATCGGAGAACTCTGTTCCTTAACAGACGATGAATTTTTCACATTCTCAGATTCAGATTGCCCCGAGGATGATGTACCTGTTGTGAACCCGAGGCCTGCTGCAAAGTCATCTAGACCGAGTGGCATAGTAGGTTCAAAACGGGGCATATCCTCGTCATTAGGCAACTTGGAGTAATTGTGATTCATCGGGGGAGGGCATGATTTGTAACCAATACATTTTGCATCCCCCTTTTTCCTTTGAACATCAATAATGTGATCCAAAACATAGCGGGAATTGGAATAGCTTTCCAATTTCTGCTTGATTGTTTCACATTCGCATCGAGCTGTCGCTAACTCTACCATTTGTTTTTCAATTGTGTCAATTAAATTATTATCAGCATGTTGTTTTCTCAAAACAGCCTTTTGTAATTCAGAAACATCATGTTTTAATGACGCAATTGTTGCTTTAAACTCTTTTTCATTTCTTGTTAAAAACAAGTTAGCCTCAGTTGCTTTAGAAAGATCAACAATCAATTCTTGATTGTGTTTGTGTGTGATTTCAAAAAGACTTTCCTTTTCTGCATATTCAAGACATTTAGCACATTCAACAGCAGCAGAAATAGAGTCAGGTTTAGAATCACATACCTGAGAGGTTTGTCCTTCAACATGAGCCATGAAGGCTGTATGAAAAGAAAAAGATCCATCTTCAGAGAAAAATTGAGAAAGCTTCTCAGAAGTTCCAGCAGCTTTTTGGCAAAGAATAGATCTTCTCTTGCATAAAGCTTCAGCATCAGCCAATAGCTCATCAACCTCTAGATCTAAAGCCTCACTTGATAAATCACCAGCATCAAGTGATTCCCCATCCATACTTCCACTATTACCCGAGCTATCTTCATCTTCTGAAGATTCACCAGCAGACACGGGTTCTTCAACCTTTTCAACCACCTTAGCATAACATGCTGTTCCACCATTTCCTCCTTCACCAAGCTGAAGATTCCAGTTGCAAATCTCATCAGCTTGAACAACTAATCCTCTGTGGGGATTAGAGTTTGTGGATCCAGAAGTATTTCCTCCCACGGGAACTATTTGTCTGTCAGAATTGTTCTGTTGTTGCTGAGGCTGTCGTTGATTCCTGAAAGGATTCTGATTGCCTTGCTTGGGTGGCTTCTGACATTCCCGCTTGAAATGACCCTTTTCACCACAGTTAAAGCAGGTGACAACATTCTTATCAAAACCATACTTGGTGTTGTTGTTGCTTTCCAAGTTGGTTCTCCCCGTTCTCTCCATAAACTCTTTAGCTCTACGAATAGCACTAGCAAGAGCCCACTTTATATCCATCATCTCAAACTCTTCTTTGTCAACTTGCTGGTAATCTTCGTTGGTTAGATTGATGTTTCCAATCTGACCTGCAACCAACCCACAGTAAGCACTAACCAAGGTGTTCAACATCTCCATATGTTCCTTGGCTATCTCAACACTGACTTTTGAAAAATTGGAAGTATCCAATCTGACAGTGTTCGGATTGGAAGTAGCTTGAAAGCTTGAAGAACTTCCATAAAATCCTTGCTGTTGTGGTTGTTGCTGTTGAGCTCTGTTTGGATCCAAGAAAGGCGGTGGTGTGAATTGTTGAGCTGTCTGTTGTTGTTGTTGTTGAGCAGAAGAATCTGGTCTTGAATACATCATTGTGTATGCTGAAGGATCAAATTGATTTGCTGTTGAAGGTCCGGTGTTGGAGATGAACGCTGTTTGAAGCTTATCATGCTGAGAAGCTGGCTTTTCTCTAGTAATACCACCTGCAATCCCAAAATACATCTCTGGATTCTGAGGAGTGATTGTTCTTTTCGCCTTGAGCTTTTCTTCCACATCTTTGTTTTCCAGTTTCTGTATTAGCTCATAAACGGTAATTGTATCCAGAACACCGTTTTCCTTGAGAATCTCAAGATAACTGCTCCACTTTGCTGGCAAGCCATCAGCAAATCTCTTTACCATTTCTTGTGGAGTGGCAGAGACTCTGAAGGCAAACATTTCACTCAACAGATGGTGAAATCTTGTAGACAACTCTGCTAGACCTTCATTCTCCATGCAGGTAAAACCTTCAAACTCTTTCTTTAGCAGCTCCTGCTTGATCTTCCTTGATTGAGCATTTCCTTCACACCTTAACGTGAGCATATCCCACAAATTTTTGGTAGTCGTACAGTAGACGAACTGGTGGTATATATCTCTGTGAAGAGCCTGCGTGAGAATCATAAATGCTTTCTTTTCCAATTCAAACTTCTTCTTATCTTCGTCAGACATTGTGCTGTAAGTTTCTGGATTTGATCCTGCAACTTCCAACTCATTTTCAAATGGAGTGAAGAAACACATCCATAGATCTTGACCTTGCCCCTGAACATAAGTTCTCAGCCTTTCTTTCCACCATCCCCAATCATTGATGTGATTTAGTTTTGGCGGCTTTGTGCTTGTACCAGTTTCACTATCGTTCTGCATCATTGCTTGAATGTTGCTGCTTTGATTAGTGACCAATGCCCATTGATTTGCAGTTATCATTGCAGCTTGAGTTGGGGCAATAGCTTGCATCCATGCAGTTTTGTTGAACTCTGGCGCAGATTGCGTGGTTGATGATTGCGTAGATGATGACTGTGGAGTCAAAGTTGTTGTAGTCCACGCAGATGGATCCCATTGACCGTTTGTTCCCATTTTATATTTAATATATTAGGTGAAAATTAATTTAAAAAAGAATTGATTTTCACGAACTATGTTAAAAAATTGAAGGATAACAAACTGTCGAAGGATTAAGGATCGAAGGACCTGAAAATCACAAACTGTTAAGTCTAAACAGATAAGTCTCGAAAGATGACACTTGTTCGAAGGATCAACAGTGTTCGAAGGATCATTGTTGAGTTTCGAACAATAGCTTCGAAAGATTCTCCTACACGAAGGATCCTTATCTTTCGAAGGAAAACAGTAACTCGAAGGATGTATCTTTCGAAAAGATTCCTTGACTCGAAAGACAACACACTGACTTCGAAAGATGTTCGAAGGATGGTTATCTATCGAATCTCCTTGATCGAAGGATGATCTTTCGAGTTCGAAAGGTATCTTTCGACTACGTCTGACACACTGACACAGACGTTGACAAGTTGGTGACAGGTTGATGTGGTTGGTGAGCCAACTTTTGGCAGAAGGGATGTTTCTGCACCAACTTTTCACCAACTTTGAAAAAGTTGCCCAAAAAGGAAGCTTCTTATCCACAACCAGTACCGGAATTCAACCGGAATTTTGGCCGGAAAAATAGCAACCCTTTCAAAACAAGATTTTAAGTTACCCAAACCTTCCCGTAACACACCCGGTTAGTTTAGAACACGTTTTTATGGTTAAAAATGCAAGAAACACACTAAAAACGGGTGCTAAACCAAGAAAGTTTTTGTCCAAACACAACCAAAGTCTTGCACAAACCCGGTTTTAACAAGGAAAAGAGCCACGGCTCTGATACCACTTGTAGGTCCCTCGGAGGTTGAGGATAAACCTATTCCTTGTTATGTTCAACACTCTAGCAAGTGCGGAATCCAAGCTAGAGTGCAAACCGTAGTTTAGATGAAAGCAAAGATTACAAAGAGAAAGAGTAGACAAGCAAAGTATCAAAGTTTTCTCTTGTATTTCAGTGGACACGGTTACAGACCTTGACCAAACTGAAATGCTCTCTTACAAGACCTTGGGTTCACTCACAAATGCTCTCAATATCTTTCTAAGTGTCTTCCAAGAACTTACTGTGAAGTGAAAACCCTCATGGGATATATATACCCATATCAGACAGACATGCACGAAGGATCAGGCATTCTGGTCGAAGGATCATCTATCGACCAGAATTACCATCGAAAGATATCGAAGGATCCAAACATACCTCGAAGGATGGTATATCCTTCGAGGTCCATAAGTATCCATCGAAAGATCATCTTTCGAGGTCATCGAAGGATACAATCCATCCTTCGATGACATCCTTCGAAGCATACAAGTTTTACACACTAAGTGTTGACTGTTTGGCCAAGTCAAACCAGGAGGATGGTTGACTTGGTCAAACACACATTCCAACACATAAACAACATAACAAAAGACGTAAACACAACAGACAAAAGACATCGTTTTATACATTACAAAATACAGACAAAGTACAGACACAAGTGCACCAACAAAAAGCCCTTGATCAATGTATGATCTCCGGCACAAAAAACCTCGGATAGTGAAAACTATCACTATCAAGTATATTGAATATACAAGTTTACAACTTCGAAAGTATTGAGCTTGATACAATGAGTTCTAGTGTGTGTTCGAGAGAATAGCAGAAGTGTTGTACGTAAACAGAGTGCAAAAAGTGTTTCTAAAAATAAGCTCAATACCCCTTTAATCTTTGCTAAAAATATCCTAACTAACTATCCGAAAAATCTGCCCATCACCCACGATCACCACCAATGGTAACTAGCTCATGCACATGTTGAAAATGTAGAGCATATTCCCCTGGAATCTCGCATGGAATAAGTCTTTTTTGAAACATACCTGAAAAACAAGCCAAAGGTGATGGAAACAATTGTTAAGTCAGAATAATAATGAGGATCCTGGATCCTTATTCCCGCAGCGTCTCCTGAGGATCCTTAATTCAAATTGAACTGAGGATCCGTTATCCAAGCTACACTTGAGGATTCGTGATCCATAGCCAGTAAAATTCTATCCCTAACAGTTGGTGCTAAAGGACGAAAGATGTTACGAGTTTTTCAAATAAAGGACTGTGTGTAACACCCCGTGTTTTCGAATGTCAAAGTCAAAGTCAAAGTCCAAGTCAAGTTTGACTTCTTTGACTGTAATTAGTCTATTTTATGTTTTTATTATTTGTATTATGTGGAGTAAGTGTTGTAAATCAAAGGAATCGAAGTAATCGAATGTTTAATCGACGTGAAACGCTTTACGACTGTGAATAGTAGGAAGTAACAATGCGATAAAGTCAAACAATCAATAATAATCAAGCTACTCGAATCATCAATCGAACTCGAAACTCGAATTATGCGAATTTGGTGTTATATTTTAAGTGTGTGTGTGCCTTACGTGTTACCTGTGCATGTTTACTTTATGTTATGTGTGGTGATCAATCGACTCGAAACTCAATCGAACTCAATCGAAATCAAATTATGATGAATGGTAGCGAAAGGATAGTGGGAAATATAGATGCGTGTATGTAGATATAGTGGTTGGGATTAAAAGTAATTTGAAGAGCTGAAGGCCATCATGATGGACGAATTCTGCCCTCCCCATGAACGCCAAAAGCTGGAGGACGAGTTTTGGAACATCAAGCAGAAGGACGAAGACAACGCTGCCTTAACTGCTCGCTTCAAGCAGCTTAGCATTATCTGTCCCAATCAAGTCAAGACGCCAGACATGGCCATCAAGAAGTATATTCGAGCTCTACCTGATTGTGTTGCCGACTTTGTTCACGCCGCCAAGACATCATCAATTGAGGAGACCTACTTGCTTGCCGCCGAGATCAATGATAAGCGGGTAAAGTCTGGTTTCTGGGATAAGCCATCCAAGTCTCTGCATCAAGCTACTACTGCACCAACCGCCGACACCACCACTGCTCAGCCATCCAAGTCATCACGTCGCAAGAAGAAGCACAACAACAGCAGCTCCAGCAACAAAAACTGTGCTGTCACAACAACTGCTGCTCCTCTACAAGCCGTACAGGCTCAGCAGCAGTCTCATCACCGACCAGCCCCAGTGACCAATGCACCGCCAGCAAAGCGTGCTTACACAGGTCCCCACCCGCTCTGCCCGACATGCTCATATCATCATCCGGTGGGACTCGCCTGTCGTTTCTGTGCTCATTGCAATCTTTACGGACAATTCACTGCTAACTGTCGCTATGGTCCTCGTCAAGCCCCAGTTTAAGCCACTTCTCATCAAGCTCTACCCCCAGCCCCTCAAGGCCAACCCGCAGCTCAAGCACCCGCGGTCAATGCTCGAGTCTGCTTTGCATGTGGTGACCCTAACCATTTTGCAAATATGTGCCCAAACAGGGTTGTGAAGCAAGAGCCCCAACAGCAGTAGCAGCAGCCTCAACAGCAACAGCAAGCAGCTCATGCCAGAACCTTCAACATCAACGCCCGTCAAGCTCAGGCTGACAACAACTTGGTTAATGGTACATTCCTTGTGAATGGTATTTATGCATCATGTTTGTTTGACACTGGAGCCGATAACTGCTTTGTGTCGTTTGAATTCGAGAAGCTCCTTAGTCGTAAGCGTTCTTATCTCCCCTCGTCATTCGAAGTCGAAGTCGCTACTGGAAGAACTGTCGCCGTTATTGTACTCTCGAGCTCAACAATCATATATTCCCTATCGACCTCATTCCCATGCAACTCGGAAGCTTCGACATCATAGTAGGCATGGACTTTCTTCGCGAAAATCATGCTGAAGTTGTGTGTTTTGATAAGATAATTCGATTCTCGCTCGCTAATGGTGATCTATTATGTGTATACGGTGAAACAGCTTCGAAAGGTCTCAAGCTCATGTCATGTATCCAAGCTAGCAAGTATCTCCGCAAGGAATACAGAGCTTTCTTGGCCAACATTGTAGTAGCGGAGAAGGAAAAGAAAAAGAATGTCGAAGTCAAGGACGTTCCAGTGGTCCGTGAATTTCCTCAGGTGTTCCCTGACGATCTTCCTGGACTACCGCCAAGTCGAGACATCGACTTTCGTATCGACCTTATTCCTGGAGCTAACCCTATTGCCAAAGCTCCCTATCGGCTCGCTCCATCCGAAATGAGGGAACTCTCGAACCAACTCCAGGAATTGCTCGAGAAAGGCTTTATTCGCCCGAGCACCTCTCCTTGGGGCGCGCCAGTCCTTTTCGTTAAAAAGAAGGATGGGTCGTTCAGGATGTGCATCGACTATCGGGAGCTGAATAAGTTAACCATCAAGAACCGTTACCCTCTACCTCGCATCGACGATTTGTTTGATCAGCTACAAGGTGCTAAGTGTTTCTCGAAGATCGATCTACATTCAGGCTATCATCAATTACGCATTCAAGAGGAAGACATCCCTAAAACCGCTTTTCGTACCCGATATGGCCATTATGAATTCGTTGTTATGCCATTTGGTTTAACCAACGCGCCCGCGGTTTTCATGGATCTGATGAATCGCGTGTGTAAGCCATTTCTAGACCGTTTCGTCATCGTGTTCATCGACGATGTCTTGATCTATTCCAAGTCGAAAGCCGAACACGCGCAACATCTACGTTTGGTTCTCGAACTACTCCAGGGGGATCAATTCTATGCCAAGTTCTCCAAGTGCGAATTCTGGCTGGAGGAGGTTCAGTTTCTGGGTCACATCGTTAATAGTCAAGGTATTCATGTCGATCCCGCGAAGATTGAAGCAGTTAAGAGCTGGATTACGCCTAAAAACCCGTCTGAAGTTCGTTCTTTTCTCGGACTAGCGGGCTATTATCGATGATTTATTGAAGGATTCTCTAAGATCGTTGTCCCGCTTACCGCCCTTACTCATAAAGACAAGCCTTTTGTTTGGGGAACCGAACAAGAGTCTGCTTTTCAAACCCTCAAGCATATGCTTTGCAATGCTCCTGTTCTCACGTTGCCCGACGGAAACAAAGATTTCATTGTCTATTGTGATGCTTCCAACCTTGGTCTTGGCTGTGTTCTCATGCAACGGGACAAAGTTATAGCTTACGCATCTCGTCAGCTCAAAATCCACGAGAAGAACTATACAACCCATGATCTCGAGCTAGGCACAGTTGTTTTTGCATTGAAGATTCGGCGACACTACCTGTATGGTACCAAGTGTACGATCTTCACCGATCACAGGAGTTTACAACACATCTTTAATCAGAAAGAACTTAACATGCGTCAACGCCGATGGGTAGAACTTCTCAACGATTACGACTGTGAGATTCGTTATCACCCAGGCAAAGCAAATGTTGTTGCCGACGCGCTCAGCAGACGGAGTTATTTGCTCAGTATTCGCAATACCCAAGCCCAGCATGATCTCAAAACCCTCATCTGCGAAGCCCAGCATGCTTGTTTTAACGAACGCACCTTGAAGAAGGAGAGAATTTATCACGATGGAGCTAAGCTTGTAAGCAAAGTAAATGGGATTTTCTATTATCTGGACCGAATTTGGATCCCTAAGCGAACGGATTTGCGAAAGATTATAATGGACGAAGCCCACAAATCCCGGTATTCTATTCATCCCGGTGCCGATAAAATTTACCAGGACCTTCGTTACAAGTACTGGTGGCCGGGCATGAAACAGGATATTGCTCTTTATGTTGGAAGTTGCCTGACTTATGCGAGAGTTAAGGCTGAACATCAACGACCTTCTGGCTTACTCGAACAACCTCCAATCCCCATATGGAAGTGGGAGAGTATAGCTATGGATTTCATAACCAAACTTCCGCCCACGCCATCAGGTCACGACAGCATTTGGGTTATAGTTGATCGTCTGACCAAATCAGCCCACTTTTTGCCAATACGGGAAGACTACAAGGTAGAACGACTAGCCCGAATCTACACCGACGAGATCATTTGTTATCATGGTACGCCTCGTGACATCATTTCAGACCGTGATGCTCGGTTTACCTCGCGATTGTGGGAAACGTTTCAAGCAGCTCTCGGTACGTCGCTTAACCTAAGTACCGCATTCCATACTCAGACCGACGGACAGACTGAAAGAACGATCCGTACTCTTGAAGACATGCTCCGTGCGTGTGTCATAGACTTCGGTGGTAGTTGGAAAAAATACCTACCGTTAGTCGAATTCTCGTACAACAACAGCTATCATGCCAGCACACAAATGGCACCATTCGAGGCCTTATATGGAAGAAGATGTCGTTCACCTATTGTGTGGCACAAGATCGGTCATTCGCAACTAACTGATCTCGAGCTACTACAAGAGACGACTGACAAAATGCTCCATATTCGAGACAACTTGTCGAAAGCCAGGGATAGACAGAAAAGTTACGCCGATAGAAAACGCAAGCCCCTTGAATTTGACGTTGGCGACTACGTACTCCTAAAGGTATCACATTGGAAGGATGTGGTCAGATTCGGCAAGAAAGGGAAACAAGCGCCTCGATATGTTGGACCTTTTAAGATTCTTGAAAGGATCGACAAAGTCGCCTACAGACTCGAACTACCGGAGGAACTTAGTAACGTCCACCCAACTTTCCATGTGTCAAACCTCCGAAAATGCCTAGCTGATCATGATCTGATTGTACCTCTCGACGACCTTCAAGTCAATGAAACGCTGCATTTCGTAGAAAAGCCTGTCCAAATCATGGATCGCCAAACCAAGCAACTCAGACGCTCGCGCATCCCTATCGTGAAAGTCCGATGGGAAGGCAAACGAGGCGCAGAGTTTACTTGGGAACTCGAAAGCGACATGAAGGCTAAGTACCCGCAGTTGTTTAAATGAAGATCTAAAGCGAGAAATTGGGAAGATCATTCACGGTGCTGTGCAGCTTCCAGCCTAATTTCGGGACGAAATTCCCTAAACAAGGGGAGGTTGTAACACCCCGTGTTTTCGAATGTCAAAGTCAAAGTCCAAGTCAAGTTTGACTTATTTGACTGTAATTAGTCTATTTTATGTTTTTATTATTTGTATTATGTGGAGTAAGTGTTGTAAATCAAAGGAATCGAAGTAATCAAATGTTTAATCGACGCGAAACGCTTTACGACTGTGAATAGTAGGAAGTAACAATGCGATAAAGTCAAACAATCAATAATAATCAAGCTACTCGAATCATCAATCGAACTCGAAACTCGAATTATGCGAATTTGGTGTTATATTATAAGTGTGTGTGTGCCTTACGTGTTACCTGTGCGTGTTTACTTTATGTTATGTGTGGTGATCAATCGAATCGAAACTCGAAACTCAATCGAACTCAATCGAAATCGAATTATGATGAATGGTAGCGAAAGGATAGTGGGAAATATAGATGCGTGTATGTAGATATAGTGGTTGGGATTAAAAGTAATTTGAAATAGGAAACTCTATCGTACTCGTATCGTCTTCAATCAGGCTCCTAGCCGATCGAACAGCCCAGCCGATCGATCAGGCTCCTAGCCGATCGAACAGCCCAGCCGATCGGACGGACTGTCCGATCGAGCAGGCTGTCCGATCGGGATGCCTGGCCGAGCGGCCAACTCTTTCCTCTTTGGGAAGCCTATAAATAGGCCTGTCATTGTCATTCTTTCCACTTTTGGAAACCCTCTGACCGACCAGCTCGTGTTCTTCACTATTTCTCAGATTTCTCTCAATGCATGTAAGATTTCATCCTAAATCTTGTACGTTTTTGATTTATGCACACTCCTACACCTTTCTATCTTTCAAATCTTGATTTCTAACCGTGAAATCATCAAGATCTAAGTATTCCAGGGTGATGTCATCATGGTGTTCTTCAAGAACTTCATGTTTTGGCCTCAATCCACCAAGAATCACTTGGATCTAGCCGATTTCCACATAAACAAACTAAGACCTATCACAGATCTGAACATTTACATGGTGTGAAAGATTGAAAGAAGGATTCCCAACTTCCTTTCAACTCTTTTACACTCAATGCCTTCAAACCGGTAGAAACGGAGCTTGAGCCAACTCACTAATCATTCCAATGGTTGCGTGGTTCAAGATTCGGATTCTATCTACGAGGGTCACCGATTTCGGGTTAAATGTTAAACTATCATTCCGAAACGTTCACCGGCCGGACTTGGGTGACTCCTGTCCGAGCAGGGGAAACAAGTAAGAAGGAAGGTGCCATGGTTCAGCTCGTTGTCAAAATACCTCGATATAACGTCAAACAATCAGAACAGCCGAGTGTTAGATGAACAGGCCGACCAGGTCAGAATGCTGACCTATCGAACAGGCTGTTCGAACGAACAGCCCAACCGATCGGACATGTCAGCCGATCGACCAGGCCAGCCGATCGGCTAGCACATGGCCCCACTCCTTAACAATTTCATGAAGCCTAGTATTGAACGAAGTGCGGTTCGATCGAACTACGGTTTGGGTTGAATTACTCTTCGGATCATGAGATACTATGCTTCAACACTTAATTGGTTTTTCAACTCGTTCGACGCATTGGAGTGCCACCCGATCGAACATGCTGTCCGATCAGGTGACATCCTGCTGAGGACTTACTACCGAAGTGTCTAACCGATCGGTTAAGCCGGCCGATCGAACAGACCGTTCGATCGATCGACCTGAAAGGTAGGAACACTTCAGTGTTCTAAAATACTACAAAAAACTTCAAAAGGACAAGCCATCATACACAAACACATCCTACTCAAAGGAAGAAACAATCCACTCGAACAGTCCAACCGATCGAGCCTACCGGCCGATCGAACAGGCTGTCCGAACGGACTGTCTAACCGAACGAACAACCCGTTCGATCGAACCTCCAGTTCGATCGACCAGGCTGTTCGACCCATCAACACTTGTTTCCATTTAACGCGTTACTCATCGTTATCCTATCGAACTATTCAGGCTAACCCTACTCTCAAGCGCTCCCTTCAATCCATCAATCAATCGCTGTGAGTATACTCGAACCCTTTTTGCTTTAACACTTTTGGGTGTTACATACGTTACTTATCTAAATCACAATCGAACACACTACTCAATTATTTAAACGCTAACCGTTCTGCATGTATTACGTGACTAAATGAATGCTTGTTGTTATGTTTACATGTGGAATGCTGTCTACCTGCCTTAACGACGATAGTACTATAGTTTGGACTCCGCACCCGTTAACACGGGGGTTGTTAAGTACAATTACTTGCATGGATTACGGTGGTAATCATGTATTGCGAACTGCCTCGGGCAGTCAACCCGCAGTAATTGGTATCGATAGATCCATGTCGATAATTAACATGCTTTGTTTTCCTCTGTGTACGTGCTGGTTATGCGTAAACTATTTGAACTCTACATGCTATTATCAAACTTGTATGCTCACCTTTACATTTTATGTATTGACTTTATTTTAACATATGTGACAGGCAATTAGGATGCTTATCTGCTAGGAAGGCGAGCTTAGAATAAGCGTCTAGAGCATAGTTGTCTGTAGATCTTGCAGATCGAGTCTCTAGAGGCATTTGAACAATTATATTATTTATATTTGAATCTGAGTTGTCGGAACAGAACATTTGACTAGTTGTTATCAGTAATAATTTGTTTTACTATTTGGGATACGGTATGGGACGTATTAATTAAACTAAATAGTAAGTATAGTTGTTATGGAAACTTCTGGACAATCTGTTTCGCTCAGTGCCATGCCCCGATGATTCCGCCATCGGTGGGGGTGTGACACTATGACTGTAATTATGGAAGTTAAAGGTCATCCGTTGCAATTCCCTACAAACATAAAGGACGAAAAGTGTAATTTACCCCCATTTAACTTGTTTTTAGCACCGTTTGCCATTAATGTTAAAAATGTACAATATATTTTGTTAAAACAAAATATATTTCTTCTACTGCAAGTTACATTCCCTCATATCTTTAATCTTCACTCGTCAATCCTTCTCCCGATCTTCTTAACTAGTACATATACTTTGTTACATTCTAATTTGACTCATCGACATTTTGAACAATCATGTGCGTCGGCTACACTGTGTCGGTGTCGTCTGGTGACACTCGATCGGGTTCCCCTCGACACTTGTGTCTTCGTTGAGTGTCTCTGGTCACGGTTTTTTGTCAGATAATGTCTTTGATCGTAGATGCACTGACTATACTGAAATGTCACCGGAATGTGCACCGGTGACACTCATATGTAACCGGGATAACGATAACACTAAACAACGATCAAATACATGGCGACACTAAGAGTGTCGCTAGTGACCGACGACCGATTAGCTGAGTCTTGATCTGTAATTTTCCAATCTTGACAATTTTAGTCCCTCCACTTCCATGATGTGGTATATAATGGTCTCACAGGTTCCAACGTTATTGTACTTAGTTAATGAAACTGATAGCTTTGCTTCAAAGATTTGAATAGTGTCCATGTTCTCCAGCACCCTCTCAACCTCCGTCGCCCCAAACATACCGAACACAAAAAAGAAGTTATTCCTGGAATCCCTCTTCTTCGCCACGTAAGTGTCGGACACTCTCCCGTGTGGCTGGAAGGCCTTCCATAATTGGGAGTTTGACACCAAATCGAAAAGGTTAGCCACATAAAACGTCGTCTCCCAAAGGTTCCACTTGTTTCTCCTTGGTCTCCCATACCTGACTTTCGACTAGTGTCCATCACCTTCATCGTCTTCTCCTCTGACCATGTCGTTGTTACTGGCACTTGTGATTGTAAGAAGCTTTTTAACGCGAATCTTGAAAGCCTGCCTATTCTTCCTTCTCGCTCAGAACTTTGAAACCTTAAAGTTAAATCAACTTTTAGCTAAGGACATTGATTGTAGGGCTGGCAATAGATATCTGTATAAGACACAATTAGACCCGTTTACTGAAAAAGTACACAACGTGATTTTTATTTACTTTTTAAAAATAAATTTAATTTTGAGGTTAGGATCCATCATTTCTTCTTCTTGGTACACGTCGTTAGAGACCTGTTAAACCCGATAAGATATAATTTACCAGCCCTAATTGATTGATGACAATCCGATGAAAATAATATATTAGAAAAATAATCCTTGAATTGATGACTAATAAAAACATATTCAAAACATTAAAATCTATACATATAATAAAAGAAACCATATTAGGGACACTTGTCATCATAGTAGTTCTTTTTTTATAGATAATTATTATTTTAATTTAATCTCTTTTAATTAATAATTAATTATAGATAATCATGCTATTAAATATTATTTAGTTTAATATCTTATGGATAATTACTATTAATTTAATCTCTTCTAACTAATTATAGATAACTCTCATACTAAATATTATTTAGTTGAATCTCTTCTAATATCTCTTCTACTTAACTATAGATAATTATTATTTATTTTAAATTTAATGCATACTTCTCATTTATAATATAAACTATGTTAGAACCCTGTGTATTACATGAGTTGAATAAAATAAATATACTTAGTAACTACATACGGTTTTTGCAATAAGATATTATTAATTTTTTTAATTAAAATTTTAAATTTGAATCCGAAAGTAATATATTAGTAAACTTAATACATAAATCAAAAGTTAATAACAAACTCGACCGTGAAATGAAACCGATGACCATTTTGATCGGTTTCACGGTTTTAAATCGAATTGTGAACATCCTTAGTAATAACTAATAAGGTTAATTTGTGTTTTTCTATAATAAGTTATTAAAATAACTTTTGAAAATATTGTAAAACCACAAAGTTTGAAATATATATATATATATATATATATATATATATATATATATATATATATATTTCGTTTGATGAAGATATAACTTAATTAGTTTTATTATATATTTAGAGTTTGAACCTGGGTTCTGATTAAATCAGTATTTAGAGAGAACAAGTATACTTTATATACTTTAATATTTCATTTCATAACTATTTCTTTTATTTTCTCTTCTTATTACTAACTATTTAATATTTCATTGATTCAACTACGTGTCACCATAGGTATATAATCTGAAAGAGAATGAAATAAGAGGGGAAATAAATCTTCGACTCACTAAATTATTTTATTATTTAGTATATAAAATTTATTTGTTCAACCCGTGTAATACACGGGTTATAACCTAGTATAATATATTAGAAAAAAATATCCTTGAATTGATAACTAATAAAAACATATTCAAAACATTAAAATAACAATAAAATAAGAAAAGAAAAAAGGGATCTTATTCTTATAAGCATGTATGTCAGCATATTTAGGGGTACACATGAAATCTGAGATTTCTGTTTTCCTGAACCAATCCTTTCGATAAAATGTAATCTCTCTCGATCTTCTTTCTCCTGAAACCCTAATTCTTTTCCTCAATCGGTTAGGGTTTTGTTTGTCGCACGTATAACAATTCATGCACAACAGTTGTTTCGAACAATAGTGGTTGATCAGGGGATGATTGGTAGAGATGGCACGAGAGGTGTTAGCGGAGACGGAAACGACGTCGTTGGAGGGGATGCTGGTGAAGAAGAAAGGAACGGCGAGTGCACGGAGCTGGATATTGATCGATAGTGACGTGAATGAGACGGTTATGGATATTGATAAGTATGCAATCATGCATCGAGTTCAGATTCATGCTCGTGATCTCAGAATTCTCGATCCTCTTTTGTCTTATCCATCTACCATCTTAGGCCGTGAACGAGCAATTGTTCTAAATTTGGAGGTCAGTTTGTTGTTGCTGCTCTTTTCATTTTTGTGTTTAATTTGTTTTGCTTGAAGTGGATTTGTCTAGAAGAAGGTACTGGTTTTTTTTTGTTGGTTAGCTGGAGCAGTTGAAGGCAGTGTTATAAAAATCACGACTAGTCGGTGATTAGTCTCTAGTCGGCCAGTAATTTTTCGTTAATCAGTCCATTAATCACTAGTCGGCTAGCCAAAAATGGTGATTCCGGCCAGATTCCGGCAAAAAGCCTGTATATTCCGGCCAAAACCTCTAAATTCCGGCCTGTTTTCAACCAAACCATGTAAATTCCAACAATTAATCTTGAATACTTAAGAAAATGAGTTGAGTAAGAGTTAAAACCTAGCTACTTAAAATATTTACCTATAACAATGTGTATATGTATACATAAAAGTTAAATTACATATAAAAAACCCGATCCGATTAATCTCAATTAATTCCGGGTAATCCCGCGTAGTCGCTAGTCTCCACCTCACCGGCTGACTAGCAACTAACGAGTTCTCCAACCTTGGTTGAAGGACAGAGGGGTTTTTTTTTTTTTTTTTTTTTTTTTTTGTACTTGTTGACCTTAGGAAATGACTTATTA